>NW_023416324.1:216372333-216509833 GCF_014108235.1 Myotis myotis
GGGGCACGGGTGGGAGGAGGTCACGGGTCGGGAGGGGGTCACGGGTGGGAGGAGGTCACGGGTCGGGAGGGGGTCACGGGTCGATTAAGGTCGGGGCACAGGCCCAGGTTGCGGCTCGATCCCCAGTGGGGCCTGCAGGAGGCGCTGATGAATGATTCCCTCTCATCACTGATGTTTCTCTCTCTCTCCCTTCCTCTCTGAAATCAGTAAAAATATATTTTAAAAATGTGCCCCCCGAATCCATGTTGACTGGGGACCTCAGAGCGTGGCCTTGTTTGGAGCCCGGGCCCTGAGGGGTCGCTGTTGGGGGGGTGCGGGGTGGACGGGCCTTTACAGCCCACGACGGGTCCTTCGGAGGAGGAGACGCAGAGGACGGACGCGTGTGAGGACGGGAGTGACCGGCGCTGGGGGACCCTCCCGGCCCTCAGGGCAGCTGGCCCTGCGACCCCTGGTTCAGACGGAGCCTCTGGTCTGGGAGGGAAGGAACCTGTGCCTCCCCCTCCAGGTGTGGCCGTCACAGCCTCAGCCTCGGACACAGGCTCCCAGCCGCCCGGCGCTCCTCCCGCTCCCCCTCAGCCCGGCCGCGGGCAGGGCCTGGGCCCCGAGGGCCGAGGGTGGACGGCCTGGCTGGTGGACAGAGCCTGGGCCCCGAGGGTTGAGGATGGACGGCCTGGCTGGTGGGCAGGGCCACGGCCCCGAGGGTTGAGGATAGACGGCCTGGCTGGTGGGCAGGGCCACGGCCCCGAGGGTTGAGGATGGACAGCCTGGCTGGTGGACAGAGCCTGGGCCCCGAGGGTTGAGGATGGACGGCCTGGCTGGTGGGCAGGGCCATGGCCCCGAGGGTTGAGGATGGACGGCCTGGCTGGTGGACAGAGCCTGGGCCCCGAGGGTTGAGGATGGACGGCCTGGCTGGTGGGCAGGGCCACGGCCCCGAGGGTTGAGGATGGACGGCCTGGCTGGTGGGCAGGGCCATGGCCCCGAGGGTTGAGGATGGACGGCCTGGCTGGTGGGCAGGGCCACGGCCCCGAGGGTTGAGGATGGACAGCCCGGCTGGTGGGCAGGGCCACGGCCGCGAGGGTTGAGGATGGACAGCCCGGCTGGTGGGCAGGACCACGGCCCAGAGGGTTGAGGATGGACGGCCTGGCTGGTGGACAGGACCTGGGCCCCGAGGGTTGAGGATGGACGGCCTGGCTGGTGGGCAGGGCCATGGCCCCGAGGGTTGAGGATGGACGGCCTGGCTGGTGGACAGGACCATGGCCCCGAGGGTTGAGGATGGACGGCCTGGCTGGTGGGCAGGGCCACGGCCGTGAGGGTTTAGGGTGGACGGCCTGGCTGGTGGACAGGGCCACGGCCCCGAGGGTTGAGGATGGACGGCCTGGCCAGCGGGCAGCCTGGCTGCCTCTCAGGAAGGAGGAAGGAGGTCCGGCCGGAACGTGGATTCCTTTCCTCCTCCTCACACCTCAGTCCCTGGCGGCCGGGAGCAGAGCCAGGGACTTTCTGGGAGGCGGGCGGGGGGGTGGGGGGGGTCAGCCCTCGGCCCCGGGGGTGGGGGAGGAAGGCAGCGTCAGAACCGCCGGGTTCCCACAGGGACGGCCGTACCGAGTCACTCCCGTCGGTTTCACAACCTCCAGAACCACTTCTGGGCCAAGGCCCGGCCAGTGGGTTCCCCTGAAGCCCTGGCAGGAGGGACCGGACGGCCCAGTGTCCCCCGGCCTCACGCGCAGCCAGCGAGTGTCTGAGGGTGAACGCGGGCGAGCTCACGGCCATGGCCCAGACCCAGCTCTCACCAGCCCTGGCCGCGCACGGAGCCCGCCCTCAACGCCGCGAAGTCGGCCCCCGCGTCAGCTCCCTGGGGAGGCCGCACAGACATCAGCGCGGGAGTCAGGGTCCCGCCTGTGGGGCCCCCCCTCTGTGTCCCCCGCCAGGACCCGGAGGGCCAGGCAGACACCCCACCCCCGTGGTCCAGCAGATGGTCAGGGTCCTCACGGGGAACACGGTGGGTCCCGACGAAGCCGGAGCTCCGAGGGCCAGCTCCCTCGTGGGACCTCCGCACCCACGGCGGCCGCTCAGGGAGCTCTGGGAAGCCCGATGCTGCCCCCGGCCAGCTCCCGCCTGAAGCTCCCAGCCGGGCGCCCCTACGTGGCTCTGCACACCGCCATTAAAACTGTCTTGGCCCTGGCCGGTGGGCTCAGTGGATAGAGCATCGGCCTGTGGACCGAAGGGTCCTGGGTTTGATTCTGGTCAAGGGCAGGTACCTCAGTTGCAGGCTCCTCCCCAGCCCGGGGCCTGGTGGGGCTCATGCAGGAGGCGACCTATCGATGTTTCTCTGTCTTTCCCCCTCCCTTCCTCTCTCCCTAAAATCAACGGGAAAATACCCCCAGGGGAGGATTAACAGCAAAGCTGTCTCGTTCGTCTCCCCATCCTCCCCTGGCCACACTGAGTCACCAGCGTGGGGCCACTGCCTCTCTCCTCCGTCTGTCGTGTCGTCCGTCCCAGGAAACAGGGCTGGGCCTCCACGGGACCATTCCCCTCGGAACGAGAGGACTGCCCCCCACCCCCACCCCGTTCTTGTTCTGGGAGGACGGGCCCACGACCGACGAGGGGTCCGTCCGGGACTAAAGCGCAATGAGCTGTGAAGGCACGGGAGACACGGGGACCCGCAGGGCACGTGGCCAAGTGGAAGGGGCGTCTAGGAGGCCCCACGCGTGTGGTTCCAGCCATGAGACCTGGGAAAGGCTGCGCCACGCGGACGTGAGAGGGTCGGGCCCCAGGGCTTGGGGGGAGGCTCCATCGGGGGAGCACAGGATTTTTGGGGCGATGAGTCTGTGCTGTCTGATTCTCTAATGGTGGGCACATGGCAGCATACGTTTCTTTTGTTTGCTTTTTAATGTATTTTTATTGATTCTGAGAGAGGAAGGGAGAGGGAACGAGGGATAGAAACATCAGTGATGAGAGAAAATCACTGATCAGCAGCCTCCTGCACACCCCACGCCCCACACTGGGGATGGAACCCACAACCCGGGCCTGTGCCCTGACCGGGAAGCAAACCGTGACCTCCTGGTTCATAGGTGGACGCTCAACCACTGAGCCACGCCGGCCGGGCTGGGAAACTCATTTATGTAACGGGAGCAGTGGTCTCATTCATGACGGCTCCTCCCTCTTGACCTATCACGCCCCAAAGGCCCCACCTCCTGACACCATCACCTTTGGGGGTTACGGTTTTAAACCACGAATGGGGGGGGGGGCACAAGCACGCAGACCCTAGCCCTGGGCCTCTCCACCTGGCTCCTCGGCTGGCTCGTGCGCAGCGTTTTGTGGACGTTCCCTCTGGACCACGTGGCCCATCCCGGTGGTGGTGGAAATGCTTTATTTCTTACACCCCTGGCCAGTCCCCACATTACAGCTGTGGGCAAATATTTGCTCCCGAGAGAAGGCAGACGGGCACGCTGTTAGGAAACCCATCCTTGAGCCTGGAACGGCCTGGAAACGCTCTGCTGACCGTGTCGAACTGCGGGGGGAGGGGGGAGACCCGCCATCAGCTCCGTGGCTCAGAGGCCTCCATGCAGCTGGCGTTTAACACAAGATACTCTCTTTCCTGGCCACACCCCCACCCCCACTGCCTGTCAGTGAAACTTCTGCAGCCACAGCCACGGCCACGGCTAGAACTTAGCTCAAGGACTGTCCCAAAAGGCACATCTTAGAGGCGTCTACTTTTTAAAAAATGTATTTTTTTACTGACTTCAGAGAGGATGAGAGAGGGAGAGAGGGAGAAACATCAGTGATGAGAATCACTGATCAGCTGCCTCCTGCACGGCCCCCTTCTGGGGATCAAGCCCGCAACCCGGGCCTGTGCCCTTGACCGGGATCGAACCCGGGACCCTTCAGTCCGCAGACCGAGGCTCTATCCACTGAGCCACACCGGCTTGGGCCAGGTTTCCCTTTTTTTGAAGGCAGATGGAGACTTTCTGGGGAACAGACCCCCAAGAACGGCAGGAGCTCCCCTCCGTCCTCACACCGACACGGGGAGTCACATTCACAAGGAAAACCCATTCTACAGAAGCGCCCAGTGACGGGCACGGCCGGCACCATGGCCGACCCCCGACGATCGAGGTTCAAGAAGTCGCTGTTTAGAAGAGGCCCAGGCTGGCCTTCTCCCGCTCCTCTTCCTCCTCCGGGGCCAGAACCCACGAAGGCCAGTCGCCAGGCCGCGCGGCCACTGCGCGCAGGAGGGAGCACATCGGCGCTGCCCACGCCCCTGCCAAGTCCCCGAACCGCCGGCCCATTTCGCAACGGCTTCTGGGAAGAGGGTGGAATTCAATCCTATTGTCCTTGCCTCCCCCTCTTTAAAGAAATAACAAAGCGGCGCCTCCCCCCCCCCATTAACGTTCAGATAAGAGGCTACACCCTCTATTCTCAAATTCTCCAAGGTGTTGCTACATGTTTCAGGTTCTTTTCCAGAAAAGGGTGTTTTTTCTTTCGTGTTTGCGAGCGTGTTTAGAGAAGTGGCGAGGGCCCGGGGAGGGGGCAGCCCACGCGTCGGGAGCGGTGAGTCAGTGTTGCGGGGGGCGGGGGGGGCAGGACCGGCCTCACAGCAGATAAAGAGCTGGTGGCTGCTCCCCCCCCCGGCCCCCCGACTCAGGAGCATTGAAAGTGAACTGAGACCTCGGATTAAGGCCTTTCTCTCATCCCAGGTTTGGTACCAAAACTTGAACAACAGCACCAGCCTGCTTCTCAGACACTTTGGGGGTCACATGGGGCGGCCAAGGGGAGCTCTCACCGCTCCTAAGTGATGCGCTCAGATCCTGGCCCCAAAACCCACCGGAAGGACCCGAGAGTCTCCATGGGGCGGAGACACACATTTCTCTGGGCGCCCCCGGGGGGAGCTGTGGCTCAGTCCCCTTGCAGTCCAGGGGACAGCGGAAGTCTGGCCAGTGGAGAGGGCAGAGTGGCATCTGCCACTTGCAGGCCCCGGTGACACTCGCTCCCTCTCTCCGTCTGCTGCCACGTGGGGAAGATGCAGGGGACAAGGACAGACTCTGGGGATGCAGAAGATGACCGAGGCACAGGGGGGAAGGAACCTGGGTCCCTGAGTGACAGCCTGGAGCACAGCCTCCCCCATCTTCTAAAGACGCCAGATGGAGGCACGAGCAGGAAATAACCCTTTATCCTGTCATTCCTCCCAGGCGTGCGAGGGTTGGTTTCAGCAGCGGCCGACCTACCAGGGAGCAGGTTCCTGTGGTGAGTGGAAGGCTGGCAGGACTTCGAGGCGAACCAAAGACTCGCCAAACACATCTTACTGGTTTGTGATGGTGGAGTTGGCATCATCTCATGCCTCCTTCGCTCCTCCTTGGGGGAGTCACTTCTTGAAGACATTGCTACTGAAAAGCCGTAATTGAAGGGAGTTCAATTACTAAGGAGATTAAAGGGACCAGGGAACTCATTCATCAGCCTCACTCTTCCCCAACTGACTTTTAAAAACTGCATCAGGGAAAGTGGAAGGCAGAGGCGGGTGGGCCCTGCTGGGGTGGCCTCACAGGCAGCAGCGCCCGCACACGGGTGGGTGTGGGAGAGCGGGTGGGACGGGGCAGGCCGGTGTGGCTCGCCAGAGGCGCTGGCCCAGGATCAAAAGTGTCCAAGCAGGGGGTGGCCGCAGGCTACGATGCAGGGAATCAGGCTCTGGAACCCCCTGGATCAGATGCGTTTGGACACGTTGAGCACAACCTCTTTAGACCTCAGTTTTCTCGTCTGTAGAACGGGAGCTCGGCCTGCTTCACAGGGCTGATGGGCAGGCGATAGAAACAGCAGAAGCAGGGCACCTGGTGTGGGGACAGGGCGGTCAAGGTCACCGCCGAGGAGAGCGGGGGTCGGGGGGAGAGGAAGAGTGACCGGGAGCCCCAACTTTGGAAGAAGGGGCCCAGAAGAGGGCAAGGGCCTGCCTTGCCGGGTCTGGCCTGAGGACGAAGAGCTGGGGAACAGTAGGTGACGTTGGCTTTCGTTTTCTACACAACTGCCCCGGAGAGGGCTCGTCTTCGTGCTGGCGCGACGCCGCGGGTCCCGCGTCCCGGGTCCAAGGGTGCACGGGAGCATCTGCACAGGAACGAGCGAGATGCTCCTGCAGGACCCGCCAGGGCCGCTCGGACAGGCCGCTGGCCCCTGGCACCCGCGTTCAGCCCACAGATCCCCGGACCCCAGAGTCCGGCCGATTTTTCTCAGACTCAGCTTTTCTCTGACAGTCAAACTCCCTGGTTTTCTTCAAGCCACACGCACGCCATTTCCAAGGCCAAGTCCACAAACCTGCCGCACGTGCGCTGCCACCGTTTCAGGAGCAGGTGCGGGAAGGCCAGAGCGCGGGGGACAGTCCTCGTCCACCCGGAGAGAGCGGCCCTGCAGGTGGCTGCCTACACTGCGAGCGCTGACCACCCGGCTCTGTGACTCGCCCTGAGAAACGAGCACTGCCCTCACCACCAGGACCCACTGGCTCTCTCTGCGACTGTATGTCCGTGTTTTAAAATTCTATTTTTATTGATGTCAGCGAGGAAGGGAGAGGGAGAGAGAGAAACATCAACGATGAGAGAGAACCATGGACCGGCTGCCTCCTGTACGCCCCTCACTGGGGATCGAGCCCACAACCCGGGCCTGTGCCCTGAGCAGGAATCGAACCCAGACCTCCTGGTTCACAGGTAGATGCTCAACCACCGAGCCACGTGGCCGGGATGTATTGTCCATTTTTAAGACTTCCTGGTTTCCTGATGCCTCGACGTCCCCACTGCCAGGCTGTGAGCCGTGACCAGGAGGCCAGTGGGACGAGGGGGTCCCTGTGGCGAGGCCCCTTCCTGGGGTCCCCTGACTGTGACCGGGTCCTTCAAAGCCACCAATAACCGTCTCATGCCTTTTGCTTGTGTGGGACACCTGACCCCCGAACGGCACTGCCCAGGGGTCCTCGCCCTTGCGGGCGGGTGAGGGCAGTAAACCCTGTCACCTCAGACGCCTCTCCAAGTGGCACCTCCGTGGCCATATCAGAGTGAAGCTGGAAGACCCGCTGAAGAGGACTTTATAACACATGTAAACATACATGTGTGTACAAGCCCACACACAGGGAGAGCGATCAATGATTAAAAACTTCTCTAAACGCTCAGTGTTGGGCCCCAACAGCAATCTTCCTTTTTTTTAATCCTCACGCTAGGATATTTTTCCATTGATTTTTTTCTTTTTTAGAGCGTAATGGGGAGGGGGGATAAAGAGAGAGAGAGAGGAACATCACTGTGAGAGAGACGCTTCCATTGGCTGCCTCCTGCACGCACCCCAAACCGGGCTGGGGATGGAGCCCGCAAAGGCCCTTCCCCGGAACCGAACGCACAGCCCTTCGGTCCAGAGGGCCGGTGCTCTGACCACTGGGCCCCCGGCCGGGGCTTGAATGGCCTCTCAGGATTTACACTCACTATTTCACTGTTGACACGCCTGCCAGGAGCCCTTCGTGCCTTTTCCACCACCGGGTTCAAATCTCCTGAAAGGGAGGGAACGCCGCGTCGGGCAACCCGGTTCCAGGCCCACGCGGTGACTCAGGGACACCCGTCCGTGACCGGATCAGCCCCCAGTCGCCCCGAAACGGGTCGCTTTCTCTTTCCTTTTGGAGGCAGAGTAACCCCGAACCTCGAGTGCGAGCGGAGCATTTGGTAACTTGATGCGACTCTCAGCGGCCCCGCAGGCGCAGGCACGGACTGGACACTTGATCTTTTCTGCCTGGGCTCGGCCAAGCCGGCGGCTCCGGCCCCGGGCACAACAAAAGGCGCTCAGAACCGCTCGGCAAGCTGGCCGCCGGAAGGCGAGGGCCCGCACCCCGCTCGCAGCCGCAGCCGGTGTGGGGGCGGCCTGGCCCCACCTGCCGCTCCTGAGGCCGGGGCCACCGGCACCTGCGATGCGCTCCCCGCGGGAACGAGGGCCGCGGGCCGCGGGCCGCGCCGGCCGCTTCACCCGCCAAGTGGGAAAGGACACGGGACGTCACCCTCCAGACAGTGAAGCCGGGTCCTCTGACCTCGGAGGCCGTTCGGAGAGCGGCCCGCGGCCCTCCGCCAGCTCCTTGGGAGGTCACGGCGAGTTGTTAGGGGCCGGCGCGCCTTTCCTTTCTATTTCTCTTTAAATATATTTTATTGACGTCAGAGAGGAAGGGAGGGAGAGAGAGAAACCTCAGTGATGAGAGAGAATCATGCATCGGCTGCCTCCTGCACGCCCCCCACTGGGGATCAAGCCCGCCACCCGGCCTGTGCCCTGACCGGGAATCAAACCCTGACCTCCTGGCTCATAGGTCGACGCTCAACCCCTGAGCCACGCGGCCGGGCACGTGTGCCTTGTTCCCTAGGAGCTCCCGGAGCAGGAGTCTCTAAAGCGGAAACGGGGCAAACACTGTCCCAGCGGCCGGGCCGGACACGGGCTGGTGACCCCGGTCTCCATTCCGCCTCCTCGCGGGCTCAGGGGAGGGTTCGGGATGGAGGGTCTGAGCGAGCGCCTTCTTTGGCTTCGCTTTAAGAGAACCGACAGCACTCCCTCACAGGAGAGTGTGTGTGTGTGTGGGGGGGGGATTCAGGGGGTTCAGGGGGTTGGAGGGGTGTAAATGAATTTCATGCACCGGGCCTCTAGTTGGGAAATAAAGTTTAAGAAAAGCAAGACATTCCACCTGAAACCTATATGATCCTATGAACCGGTGTCACCCCAATCATCTTAATTGATAAGAAACAGGCACAGGGTGTAAAGTTCTAATAAGGTATTAAACCCGTGACAGGTGGAAGCTGTGAGCCGGCAGCAAAGCGAAGCTCTCGCCCTTTGAGACGGTGAGACTCCTCTGATCTGAGATAAACAACAGGTGGCAACAGCCTAGCTCCCAGCGTGTGGGGCCGGCATCGTCCTGACAGCCACTGTCGGGGACTGACTTGGAAGTCAGCAACCAACCCCCTCACGTCCCCCCAAAAGGCGACGGGCTGCCAGGTGGCCAGCGCTTGGGAGGAGCTGCTCTGTCCAGGGTGGAGGACTGGAGGGCACACTGAGGGCCCCGCCCTGCAGCGACCACGGCCTCGGACAAGCCACAGGGGACCCCGCAGTCCCCCTCCCACGCGCTCCTGAACCCACGCCCTTTCCAGCCCAAACGCCAGCTCCCACGCTGGCTTCATCCCGATTCCAGGAGCTGCATGGCGGTGCCTTCCCACACCAGGTCCCCAGCCGATGCTCCCGGCTCCAGAACCCTGGTCCTTCCCTCCACTGCCTAAGACCTGCTTCTCCTGCGTCCACATTACAGCTTCGCCAGGTAAGCTGCTAATTAAAGGGACCAGTTAACTAACCTGGGCACGCGTGGCTGATGGAGACATCTGTGATCTAAGAGGCCTGCGGCCCTGGCCCGCGGCTCAGTGGTTAGAGCACCGGCCTTCCTACCAGAGGGTCTTGGGTTCCATTCCTGGTCCCAGGCACGTACCTCAGTTGCAGGTTTGACCCCCAGCCCTGGTCGGGGCACATGCGGGAGGCAGCCAATCGATGTGTGTCTGTCACATCAATGTTTCTCTCTCTCCCCCACTCCCTCCCTTCCACTCCCTCTAAATCAGTGGGGAAAAAAATGTCCTCACTCTTTGGGTGAAAATTAAACAAATAAATAAATCCTATATAATAAAAGGCTAATATGCAAATAGACCAAACAGTGGAACAACCAAACAACTGAACTGGTCGCTATGACATGCATTGACCACCAGGAGGCACGCAGGGAACATGGCGGGCGTCAGCCGAGGCGGGAGGTGGAGGTGAGCGGGGGCGCCAGACCAAGGCGGGGCACCGGTCACTGTCATTGGTTGAGCCTCTGGTGGTTACTGAACATTCTTTGCTCCCATGTGCCACAGTCCCACCCAGCACTTGCACCTGCTGCTGGCGCCAGAGCCACAGCTCACACCTGCCAGTGCCCAGAGCCGTCAGCAGGTGTGAGCAGTGGCTGCCGGCCCCAATTGCCCCTGGGGGCTTCTCCACCTCCCCCTGCTCCTGAGGGGCGATCGGGGCAGCACCCGCTGATGGCGCTGGCCCCAATCGCTCTGCTTCGTCAGTGGGTGCAAGCAGGACCGGCAACGTCAGTGCGTGGGAGCGGCGGCGGTGGGAGTGGGGCTGCCGGCAGACAGGGGACCAGGGGCCACGGTGGGAGGGACCGGGAGGATGGGCCAAACCTGCCCCTGTGCCCACCACAGCCTCGCAGCCCACAGTTCCTTTTTAGGTGCATGAATTTGTGCACTGGGCCCCTAGTAACTAAACAAACAAGCAAACAGCATCTGCGTGGCTCCCGAGTAATGGGGCGAAGCCGGTCAGTCCTCCCAGCTCCGGGGCTCCCGGGCTCATGGGGCGCCATGCGCACAGGGGCACAGCATCCCGGCCGGGCGGGTCCTGTGCAAACGCCTAAGAACAGAATCATGAGAAGCCCCACCAAACCCCAGCTGGACAGTCGGTAAAAGGACCACCTGGCCGCCTTCAAAAAGGCAGGTCACGGCGGACAGACCCCGGGAGCTGGTCGGGTCTCGGAGATGGAGACCTGAGGACGGAGATCGGTGCGGGGGGCTCCCCCGGGCTCTGCCGTGCATCCCGGGACCCAGTGACACCGAGCGGGGCCTGTGGCTCAGAACACGGCGCGGGGCCGTAACCCCCGGAGCTTGACGCTGCTCGGGGCGGGTCAGAGAGCCCTTGTTCTTAGGGTTAGGAGCGGAGGACCGTTGGCAACTCAGAGGACAATAAAGCCGTGGCAGTAAACGAGGCATTCGGGGAATCCGGGGAGGGCGTGAAGAAGCCTTTGTACCATTCCTGCACGTTGTGTCTGGGAAATGGCTGTTTACTGAGCATGCGGAGGGCTGAGGGTGCCGGTTCCCCAGCCCCGCCCGGGGCTCCCCTTCTGTCCCCCCGCCCAGGAGGAACGCAGATGGGGGCACACGTGGACAGCGTCGCGAGGAGGTCCCCGCGTGAGCCAGAGGGATGTGAGCAGCCAGGCAGCCCTGGCTTGTCAGGTGAAGGAAGGTTCTGGGCTCTGGGCTCTCTGGGCCTCCCACTGTCTCCTTTTCTAAATATATTTTTATTGATTTCAGAGAGGAAGGGAGAGGGAGAGAGAAACATCCATGATGACAGGGAAACATTGATCAGCTGCCTCCTGCACGTTCCCCCACTGGGGATCGAACCCACAACCCCGGCATGTGTCCTGACCGGGAATCGAACCCTGACCTCCTGGTTCAAAAGCTGACGTTCAACCACGGAGCCACGCCGGCCGGGCAGCATTTTTGGTGGAGGTTGGCCACCTTCCCTGCCTTGAACAATCAGACAAAGACAGACCTTTTACCTCAAAACGTGGGTTTATGGCTTTCGGGAGCCATAAAGCTGTTTTTAAATAATCCTGGAAAAAATGCTGGGGCGCCTCGCTCAAAAACAAAAGGAGGGGGGGTGAATCAGGACTTGAACTTGGGGTTTAAGGAGGCAAAACGGACCACAGGTGTGCTCTGTGACATTCTGCACAGCGTGTGTGACCGGTTCCCACGGGGGCCCCGCAGCCCCGGGGCCTGGGACCCCCTCCGTGTGGAGGCCGTGGGCGGGTGACCTGCCTCAGAGTGCCGGGCCTGTTAGCTTTGGGAGGCGTGTCAGTCCCTCGGGCCTCCGAGAAGAGAGGCAGGTGTTTCAAAAGGACCGTCCCTTCGGTCACGGTCGTATTGACAGAAGGAGGTGTGTCGGCCTGACCCTGGCTCAGGTGCGCGGTATTTCTCACGGAGAAGGGACTGTGTGCCGTGCGCACGCCTTGCAGCACAGCCTCACAAGCCCAACAAATCGGCCGGATGACATCAGCCTTCCCCTCCCACCTGGCCCCCCACAGGCGGAGAGGGAAGGGCTCGGGCTGGTCCGCCGTTTCTAGCTCTACGGGATGGAGATTTATGATCTCTGAGCCCGAAAAGAGTGAAAAGTCCTCCAAGTCGGGAGAAAGCGAGAGGGCCGGGCACAGGGTCCCATCTCGGACGGCAAGGCTGCTGGGAGGCCGCGGAGGCCGTGCAGACAGAAAGGGCTCTTCCCCCGAAGACGCCCCCACATCACAGGGGGAGGCCCTCGTGTGTAGTCATCACAGGAATGCCGACGGACTCGAAACGGGACTGCCCGCTATTGTGCTCCTCCGGACTCAAGATCGGCCTCACAGAGCCTTCTTGGGTTTCGTCCTCCCTCTTCTTCCCGCCCCGAACGAGGCGATTGGTATTCACGGGACATCTGAGGCCGCCGGGAAGTCAGACGGTTTGCAAACATACATCCCAGACGCCGCGGCCTGCGTGCGGAGTCTCAGCGTGGCCTGGCCCCGGTGTGTGCGGAGCTCGGCCCTCAGCGTGAAGCTGACCACAGCGTCCTCTCACTCCCCAGCCTGCGGTGCAGGATTCAACCTCAGGGCCCCGCGAGCGCGGGACACCCGGGGTCCGGGATGCAGGTTGGGGATGTGGCACCCAGGCCGGGGCCCTGCTGCCTGGCAGGTCTGTGGACACACTCCCACAGCTCGGTGCCAAGCGCTGTGGTTTGGACACACCTGCGGACTGTGCCCGCCCAGGCGATCAGTCATGCCTCAAACCCTTGTTATCCGTGTGGCCGCAGCCCACGGAGAAGGAAGTCTGCCCAGGACAGGGCTGCCTCTCAGGGTAACTTGGCTCACAGTTAGCACAGCCTCAGATTCCTGGGCGCCCTGGCATTTCCTGCTGTTTCATACAGATGCCCCAGTGCCGTCACCTGGGCACGCGGCCCACCTGGGGGGGCGGGGGGCGGGTATCGCCGGGGGAGCTCGTCAGTCAGCGGAAGAGCTCAACTGAGTCACACACTGTCTCCTGCCCTGGCTGGCCTGGCTCAGTGGATAGAGCAACAGCCCAGAGTGAAGGGTCCTGCGTTCGATTCCTGTCAAGGGCACACACCGGTTGCAGCCCCATGCAGAGGACAACCAATCCATGTGTCTCTCTCACGTTGTGGTCTCTCTCTGTCCCTCCCTCCCTCTCTCTCTAAAAATCAATGGGAAAATATCCTCGGGTGAGGATTAACAAAAAAAAGAAACAACACACACACACACACACACACACACACACACAAACTGTCTCTGGCTGCAGCTGCTGAAAGGACTGGGTTCCTTAGAGACGGCCTCGAGGCCGGGGTATGGCAGAGCCGCTGAGGGAGGGCAGCCAGGACGTGCGTACAGAGCACCCGAAGTTGTACCACTTCTGTGCTCACCACTGTATCTCCGTCTGTCCTTCCAGACCCCGTGTCCGTCCTCCTGAAGCACAGCCGTTAGCACATCTCTCAGGGAGGACGCGTCAGCGTCGGCGCCTCCTGTGCACCTTGCAGCGAGAGCTGGCTTAGGGGTTCAGTTCTGCGTTGGTGGCAGTTTTCTCAGAACCTGGGAAATATGTCATCGGCTTCTGCTCTCGCTGTTGTTGCAAAGGCTTTGTTGGTTATGTACTCTACCCTCTTCAACGGTTCCAAGACCAGCACTTCGTTTTCAGGGTCTTATAGCATCAACGTTACAGGCGTCCATGTGTTCTACTTGCTTGGGACGCGTGAATCGGGACCTTTCATTCGTTCTTGAGAATGACTCCAAGAGAGGGCTGCTCTGGGAGCTGCCTTGCCCTGGTTTTCCTCACCTCGCGTCCCAGGATTTGCAGGAGGCCGAGCCTTTACTCCATCCTCCACGCCTTACCAACGTGCGTCACGCCTTTACCTCTCCTGCCGCGTTCTGGGTACTTTTCCCGCTTCCTCCCCCGGTTCACCGTGTCTCTCTTCCGCTCAGTGACATCTGTCCATTGAGCTTTCAACTCCAACACCGTTTTCGTGAACACACAGTTTCAGTAAAGTTAGCAGATCCATTTGGTTCTTTTTCCAGTATGCCCACTCCACAGCCTCTCCTCCCGTCCCCGTGTTTACAGTCCCGCGGTTCTGTGAGAACTCGGCTGCTTTGACCGCGACTGTAGCCCCTGCAACGCAGGTCTGGACTGTGTGTTCCTACCAACAGGCTGCCACGCCCAAGCACCTCGCGGGGTTTGTGCTGGTGACGCTGCTGCGCTGGAGTATTCGAGTGTCTGGTTCTGCCAAGTGCCCAGGCACCACCCGCCTGGGGTAGCGTGGTGGGTCTCAGCCTGGCTTCCTGGTGAAGGTGACGTGGACTCCGAGCCCAGGCTGCCGGAGAGGCAGGCCTGTGGGCACACGCGCCAGGGACAGGACTGTCCTCCAGCCCGAGCCCAGGCTGGGCAGTGGTGAGGAAAGGAGTGAAGAAGGAACCGGAAAAGGTCAGCCTGCTCGGTGGGGAGCTGACACAGGGCTGGCACCCCATGAACCGTCTAGAACGGTCAGGCAGCTGGCCCTGCACTCAGCACCCACAAGGCCGAGGCCCAGCCTGGCCCCACTGGCTTGTTTCCCAGCTGGCTGCCTGGGAGTCGGAACCTCTCTGTGTACCTGTGTCTGCTCACAGGCATCACTTCCTGCAGGGGCTGCACTGGAGGGAGGAGGGCGCCGCTGAGGCCGGCCTTCAAGGTCTTTCTCTGAGGCCTGGGGACAATCGGGCAGGCCAGGCGGGAAGGTTTCAGCGGCCCCGCCCCCTCCTTGGTCCTCACCTTCTTCCCTCTTCTTCCCACACTCCCAGCTGTGCCCCAGGATCACGCCAAGTGTGTAAACACACCGTCCGACCGCTCTGTCTGAACTCTGGCGTTCTTGAGGAATCCAAGTGGGAACAAGAACGGTTTCCCACCCTCTCCTGCCCCCCACCCTCCCCTGCTCCCCCCACCCTCCCCTGCTCCCCCCACCCTCCCCTGCTCCCCACCCTCCCCTGCTCCCCCACCCTCCCATGCCCCCCACCCTCACCTGCTCCCCACCCTCCCCTGCTCCCCCACCCTCCCATGCCCCCCACCCTCTCCTGCCCCCCACCCTCCCCTGCTCCCCTCACCCTCCCCTGCTCCCCCCACCTCCCATGCCCCCCCACCCTCTCCTGCTCCCCCACCCTCACCTGCCCCCCACCCTCCCCTGCTTCCCACCCTCCCCTGCTCCCCTACCCTCACCTGCCCCTACCCTCCCCTGCTCCCCCACCCTCCCCTGCTCCCCCAACCCTCTCCACAGCCCATCCATCACTCAGGCCTTCTGTGAGGAGAAAGGCCGGAGAGACAGAGTGAGCAGAAGCAGGGAGAGAGGACCCCGCCTGCCCTCAGCAGAGAGACGACGAGATTAAAACCATCACACACAAAAAAAATCCACCAAAGACACCCAGAACACAAACGGAACCGGGGACGGCGAACAAAGTGTGCGGACGCGGCTGAAACATCGCCCTTTAAGGCGAAACTTAGAGGCTCCCTTGCTCCCTCCGCTCAGCCTCACCCTGGCCTTGATCTTGGAGCAAAGATGCGGCTGCTGGGATATTTCTGTGTTTTCTTTTCATCGTGGTCAATGCGAACCTCGCAGGCCAAACCCGCAACTGGGGAACGCAGTCCAAGGAGCAGAGCCCGCCCACAGGGCGCCCAGTGCGTCTGTGTGTGGACCTGAGGGTCGGGGTCCAGGACGCTGATTCTGCGGGAGCCGCTCTGGCCTTCCTGGGGGTGTTCCTAACGCTGGCAGCATCTCCTGCCCTCAGGGCGAGGGAGAGAGGCTCTGAAGCCCTTCCCAGCAGGCTCAGGGGATGAGCAGGACTCACAATGCAGCCTCGGGCTTACGACCAGCGAGATCCATGCTGGGATCCCCCGGGCAAAGGGAAAATCAATGACCCGGGAAAGCTGCCCCAGCTGACAGCCCCCAGAGGCTGCAGGGGGAGGTGCAGATGAGAAAGGCTTAAGTAACTCCCCAGCCCTGCACTGCTCCCTCCTGTACAGACACCCCGGGACCGGATGTTCCGGCACTTTCTTTCACGCGGACACACCATCCTTCCTGCATCCCCCTCTTCGCAAGTCAAGGGGTCCCCGGCTCCCTCGAGCCTCCCTGGGCTGGTCTCTGGCGTTTCCCTCCAGTAGGAAAGCTGCCTGCCTGTCCCCCAGCGGTCCGTCCCCCAGGGGGCGGGGCCGCCCCAAGTTCATGCCCAGGGACAGGGCTGCCCGCCCCCAGGAAAGCAGGCCTCGGGCTGAGGCCAGGGGAGTGGCATGGGGGGGGCGGGGGTGACGTCTGCACCCACCGCTTTGAGTAAAAACCTCCACGGCACACGGCACACTCAGCCTGCGACCTGGGAGCTCAGGATGCTTCTTGCGGCTGCCCGTCACGTGGTCAGGGGTCCCTGAGGCTCAAGTCACATGAACCCACTTTGCAGGAGCCCCTGTTCCCGTGTCTGATGCCGCCCCCATAGAATTCAGACAGAGCCTCAGTGCCTCTGTGGTTGGGGGGGGGGGTCGTTTTCTTCTCCACAAAAGGGCCCTGACCTTTCTCCCTAGTCTTGGGATCTCTGGGGGCCCGGCTGATGGTGAGGCTGGCGGCCTTCCCTCCCCCCTCTCCGTCCCCCCCACTGGCTGGGGCGGGTTCCACCCCATGCAGGCTCCCACCAGGAGCAGAAGGAAATGGCTTTTCTCACGCAGGCGGGCCGTTTAGAAGGACGGGTGTCCGGCGAGCACGCCCTCAGGGAGCAGCCTCCAGTCCGTGGCTCAGGTCCACCCTCGGAACAGTGGCCGCACGTGGGCCGCGCCTGGGTGGGGACCCGCCGGCACCGTGTCCCTGATCTGCTCAATCTCCCGGTGACACGCACTCCCCGCGGCGGTATTTGTTCCCTCGCAGTGATGTCACCAGGGCCTGTGGGCTCAGTTCTCCCCTTCCAACAGGCAGAGCTGCTCTCCCCGCTGCAATCGGCACACGCAGGACTTCCCGATCGGGGAAGGGAGTCCTTTCCCAAAAAAGTCCATGGCTCACTCGCTGGGAGAGCCTTCCCTGCCCTCCGCCTCAGCGGCTGTTTTTTTTTTAAGGACGGAGGCTTGCTTGCCAAATTGGCATATCTTGGCTTCCTTTGCCAGGTGGAAACACTGCCCTGATATTAAATATTCAGAGAAAAGAACCTCTGACCAGAGGGCTCTGGGCTAACAATGACCGGCTCTGTGAGTAAACGAGAAACCCAACTCGCCTCTGGTTTCCAGAGCTCCCGCCCGCCTCGTCCTGGGCGCCCGCAGGAGGCCGGGGCTCCAGCTCCCCTCACCCCGAGTTAACCACAAAAGCCCCTGCCGGCAGGCCCTCCAGGACGCGCAAACCTGGCCTTGCGGAAGATGCTGGAAAGGGGAGGGGCTCAGAGCTGCTTCCTGGGCTGGGAGAGGCTCCCCGAGGGAGACCACAGGGGAGGAGGGTGGTGACTCCAGGCAAGGACCGGTCACAGAGGCCGCGCCAGACCCTCGTCCACCCTCCCTCGGTGCCAACCTACAGCCCCGGCCCCAGTGTCCGGAGGAGCAGCCTCATGGGTGGCTGGATGGAGAAAGTCCTTAGGTTTAAGGGAGACTGGGAAGGGAGGGGGTGCTGGTACCTTTCGGAGGTAGTCAGGCCCCGCCCCCGCCCCCGCCCCCGCCCCCACCCCGAGGCTCCTCTCTGTTCCGTAAGCTTCTGCTCACCTCCCCCGACTTTCCATTCCCTCGGGGTCCCCTCGCCGCTGGCAGGCAGACTTCGGGTCAGGTGTGCCCGGGCCGGTCTCCCTGGATGCGCCCCGGACGGTGCGGGTGGCTAGCCCAGTGCACCCGGGGCCCCGCACGTGCCTTTCCCGCGCTGGGCATAGGCTGGGCTCCAGGAGCCGCATGCCCACAGCACCTCGGAGGCGTCGCTGACGCCGGCAAACTGAGGTCCGCAGCCGGCGACCAGCTCCAAACAGGTGACCCCCCTTCCATGGGGGTGGGGGTGGGGGCGCCCCCCCCGCCCCGCCTCACACGCAGCCACCAGATGCTAAAGGCTCACCGCAGGCAAGAACACTGGCAGGGAGCGCACCCCAATTTTCATCCGACCCAGCCGAGCCCCCTCGGGCGCCTGCCCCGGGCCGAGGGCTCACCTGGGCACCTGCCGCCCGGGGCGCACGGGAGGGCGGGGGCGCGTCTTACCGGAGAAGTCGGCGAGCGCCGCGATCTCCCCGGAGCAGACGAGGACGGCGCAGAAGAGGCGCAGGAGCTGGCCCGGCGGCTCCACCTGCCTGCGGACGCCGGGGTGCGGCGCGGGCGGGGGCGCGGGCGGGCGCGCGGGGCCCGGCGGGAGCATGGTGCGCGGGGCGCGGGGGGCTGCTGGCAGGAGGCGGCGTCACATGGCGGGTGAGTGGGCGGCAGCGCTCCGCGGCCCCTGCCACTTGCTTCCCGGCCCCGGCTTCCCAGCCAGGGAGGGGGCGGGGGGCGGAGCGGGGCGGGGCGGGCCCCCGGGAGGGAGCCGCGCGTTTCCCCGGGAGGAAATCTCGCCCGCCGCCGGGAGGAAACGAGGGGGGCCCAGAGCCAGTGTCGCCTTCGCGCGCCCCGCGGCTGGGGGGCCCCCCACCGCGCGCCGAGGGCCGGGCCACCAGAGCGACTTCCACGCCCGGTCCCCGCCCCAAGGCGGCCCGGCACCCCTGGCCCGGCCCGCGCTGGCCCCGCGCCAGCCTCGCCCTGGCCTCCGAGGAGCCGGCCGGTGCCCGTGACGCACTTTGGAGCCAGCGCCGCGCAGCGAGCCCGGGCGCCCGGGGCGGGGCGGGGCCGAGGCGGGGGCCGCGGAGGGTGGGGCCGCGGAAGGCGGGTCCCGGAGGTGCGACGCGGCCGCCCGGGACCGCCTCTCCCCACGTGCAGAGCCACCCGGCGCGCCGTCTCCCGGGTTCCGAGGCGAGACCCCGCAGCGCCCAGGTCGCGGCCGCCGGGGGCGGGGGTCGGCGAGCGGGCGGCCGCCCGGATCCGGTTTCTTCGGCCTCCGACTCACTCACTCACTCCTCGGGCGGCCGGTCGTGCGCAGCGCTCGGACCCGGCGGGACCCACGCGCGCCGCGCGCCCGGAAAGTGGGTGGCCCGCCCCGCCTCTTGGTTGCGCGCGGGGTCCCGCGGGCGAGGGGCGCACCGAGCGGCCGGGCCGGGGAGGAGGGGGACCCGGGACCAGCGAGGGGGCTGTGGCTGCGGAAGCGGGTACCTGGGCCGCCGGGACCCACACCTCGCGGACCCCGGGCGGCGCCGGGAGAGGGCGGAGGGCCCCGTGGGCGGCGGGCCCGGCACGGCGTGTTCCGGACGCGCGGGGAGGCCGGCCAAGCGCCGGGCCCGACGCGGAAACGCAGATAATGAGGCCCGAGGGCGGGACCGGGCGCGCTGCCCCGGCGGCCGGCGGCTCTGCCCGGGCAAACGGAGCCGGGAAACCGGGACCAGACGCGCCGCCCACCTGGGCGACCCTCCTCGGGGCGCGGCGGCGAGGATCCCGGACGGACGGACGGACGGACGGCGTCGGTCCACTCCTCCCGGGGCGGCCGGCGGGAGGGTCCGTCATTAGTGTCGGTGTTTGCTGAGGGGACGGGCCCGCGATGCGCAGTGATGTTCAAAGTCTGCATTACAGTGCTGAGCCCTCTTATTTATTTATTCATTTCTATTTATTTATTTATTTACCTTTGCTGTTCATCCTCACCCGAGGATGTTTTCTCCATTGATTTTGCTCATTTTTAAATATATTTTTATTGATTTCAGAGAGGAAGGGGGAGAGAGAAACATCAATGATGAATCATTGGTCGGCTGCCTCCTGCACGCCCCCCACTGGGGATGGGGCCCCCAACCCGGACCTGTGCCCTGCCCGGGATGGAACCCGGACCCACAGGCGGAGCTCTATCCACTGAGCCAAGCCGGCGAGGGCTGGACCTTCTCAGTGACGCTCCGGCCTGAGTCGTGTGGGCTTTCTCAGTTGGGGAAACTGAGGCTGGGTGGTGGGTAAGGGTGCCTCGCACTTGGGAGCCACTCCCTGTGTCACACCTGCCCCAAACTCAGGTCCCTCGTGGGCTGTCACCCCACCCGTCCACTCACCACCCGGTTGAGATATGAACTGGGTCCCAGAAAGGGGCCGCGCCCCACGGTCCTGTGGGCACCCAGGCTCCCAGATGCGCGGGCACAGTCGCTCACTGGGCGGCAGCCCGCTGCCTCCTCTGTGAGGCTCTAGTGAGCTGATCCAGGTGCCTGGGCAGGAGGCTGGAACTTAGCAGTGCCAGGTCAGTATCAGTACCATTACAGGCAGGAGGACAGACCTGGACAGGCAATGGCAGGCGAGCCAGAGTCATGAACAACAGGGGCCAGAAGGGGCAGAAGAGGGGGCCCCGAGCCAGAGGGAGCAGGGGAGGGGTGAGGGACCTTTTCCAGGACAAGATGAATGAGAAAGATGGGAAGGAGGGGCCAAGCAAAAGCTAGGTGCTTGGGAAGGGGGACCGTTTAGGGAAAGGGGCCAGCATGCGGGAAACCCACAGAAGCGTGGCCCCCTAGGAGGATGGAGTGCCCGGCCTGTGGCTCAGTGGTTGAGCGTCGACCTGTGAACCAGGAGGTCCCGGGTTCGATTCCCAGTCAGGGCACAGGCCCGGGTTGCAGGCTCCATCCCCAGTAGGAGGCGTGAAGGAGGCAGTCGACCCATGATTCTCTCTCGTCATTGATGATTCTCTCTCATCATTAATGTTTCTCTCTCCCTCCTCTCTTCCTCTCTGAAATCAATAAAAATATGTATATATATTTTTAAAAGGAATGAACTTCCAATAAGACAGCATGGGTGAGCCTTGAAAACATTGGGCTAGGTCCCATAAACCAGACACAACACGATGCCTCTTGCAGGAAAGATCTAGAATCAGCACATTCAGAGCAAGAAAGTAGATGAGAGGTCACCAACAGCTGAGAAGAGGGAGATGGAGTTCCTGTTTGGGGTGATGAGAAAGTTCTGGAAATAGACAGTGGTGAGTGATGGTTGCACAGTATTGTGGATGTGACGAACACCACTGAATTCTACACTTAAAGTGGCAAATTGCATGTTGCATGTATTTGCCACAACTTCAGAACGGGAATGAGGTAATGTGCCAAAACCCACTGAACTGTACCCTTGACATGGGTGAGTTGTACGGCATGGGAATTCTATCTCCATAAAGCTGTTGGTGTGTTTTCTTAAAATCAAACCGTAACAGCCCTCGCTGGTTTGGCTCAGTGGATAGAGCGTCAGCCCGCAGACTGCAGGGTCCCGGGTTAAATTCCAGCCAAGGGCACATGCTGGGTTGCGGGCTTGGTCCCCAGCATGGGGCGTGCAGGAGGCAGCCGATCAATGATTCTCTCTCGTCATTGATTTCCCCTCTAAAATCAATAAAAAATATATGTTAAAAAAAATCAAACCATAACAATCACAGAGGGTGTCCAGGGACGGGATTGAGTCCGAGTGTAGCCAGGGGCTGTGGCTGTGTCCGGCTGGGGCTGTGCAGGCCCAGGGGGGAGAGGGCGGGGGCGAGTGGGGGAGATGTTGGAGGGTGGACAGCGCAGTGCGGCCAGGCAGCTGTGGGGCGTAGAGGAGGCCTGGCTTCCCTCTGTTTGCCCCTCTGCGGCTCTCCGTTAAATCAGGTTTTAGTCCTAATCTGATCTCTTTAAGGGTTTCTAAGTCACGTGAGAAAATGAAATAATTCCATTTATCTTCCTCTCTGGAGCCCTTGGTCCCAAGGGCCTGTGCCTCCAACCAAATGGAAACCAATTACCACCCTCCCACTCTCTGTCTGTAATTATTATGCAACCAAATGCCCAGCCCGGGCGCTGTAAGAACTGGGAGGACAGGAAGGCGGGGGAGGGAGCCCCACTTCAAAGCTGGAGGAACCCTCGTAAAACCCAGGGGGCAGGAGAGGGGTGACCCTCTCCGCCAGGCGCCTTCCACTTCCGGTGGGATTTACAGAACTGAACGCAGTCGTAGGTCTAGGTCGGCACAGTGACCGGAGCTGGGACCTCAGCCGAACAGTAAAGTGCCCCCACATACCACCACTCACCACAGCCCTGTGACCTGGGTGCCGACAGGACCAGCCCCACCGTTCACTGCAACCTGGGCTGGGAGCCCCTCGTTCACAAGTGACGAGCAGTTCCCAGAGAGGCAGTCGGCAGGGCTCGGAGCTCCTGTGCCGGCCACAGGCCCGCCAGGCTGGTGCCACCCGTCTCCTGTCCCCGACGGGACTGACACTGGCGGCACAGACTCACACAGACCACCTGCGGCAGGACTCCACACCCCTCAACCGGCAAAATCACCGAAATCAGGGAGGGCCACCCGGTGGAATAACGTGGCCGCGTTCCCTTCTGTGCGGTGGCCCCGCCGGGTGGTGTCGTGCCTCTGTACCCACTACACCCATTCCGTGTGCGAGAGGCGGCGTCCTTGCGGGAGCCTAAAGGACCGTCCTTCACGTATTTGAAGCTTTCTTTTCCGCGGTCTCAGTTACCTGCGACCAATGGCAGTCTGAAAAGATTCCATGGAAAATTCCAGAAATAAACAATTCATAAGTTTCCGGTCGTGTGCCCTTCTGAGTAGCGTTGTGATGACACCGTCGGCCATCTGCTCTGTCCTCGGAGCTCGGCTGTGAGTCACCGCTCTGCCCAGTGTCTCCGCGCCGGTGCCAGTGGGCGAGACCGCGCCCTCGTACCCTCCACTCCAGGACATTATCTCGTTGTTCTCTTACCAGCTAGGGGTGCCCGTCTCTTACTGTGCCCGACTTACAAGTTAAGCTTTATTGTAGGTGCGTGTGTATAGCAAAGGGCATCATACATGTAGGACTCGGGTGTTGTCTGTGGCTTTAGGCGTCCACTGGGGTCTGGGAACTAATCTGTCACTGATGAGGGGGGACGACTGTGCATTTCCTGTTTTCATGGCCTAATTCCTGCCTTGGTTTATTTTTTAAAGATATTTTTATTGATTTCAGAGAGGAAGAGAGAGGGAGGGAGAGAGAGAAGCATCAGTGATGAGAGGGAATCATGGATCGGCTGCCTCCTGCAACGCCACTCGCTGGATCGAGCCCTGAACCTGGGCATGTGCCCTGCCCGGGAATTGAACCCTGACCTCCTGGTTCATAGGTCAGCGCTCAACCACGGAGCCACGCTGGCCGGGTTCCTGCCTTTGTGTTTTTCTTTTGGAAGAGCCCGGTGCCGTCTTCCCAGCTGTTATATCCCGTCCCTCCTTCCAAGCCCATCTTGGAAGATGCTCATGACTCCAGCCCCGAGCCTCTCCCCTCACCTGCCCACCCAGGTCGGTGAGACAGGCTGGGCTGCGGCCCTTCTGGGAAGATATAAGCCTCCATTTGTCAGCCACAAAGCAACCAACCTTTCAGCCGGAGAGCGAGCTGAATGTGGTCCAGAGCTAAAAAGGCTTATTTTTAGAGGCAACAAATGGGGGTTTGTTTGTGGAGCTGGCATCGGAGGCCGCAGCGCAGCAAAGGGCCTGCTCGCCGCGCAGAAAGCTGGGCGGCTGGGGAGGCCGACTTCAAAAGCCGCGGGAGGAGGCCTTGAAGGAATGCGAGCGGAATGGTGCCGGTCCGTGTGCAGTCCAGCCAAGGTCAAAGGCAGCGGGTGCAGGAGACCGTGTTCTGCCGCGGCCGGCCAGCTGCCCACAGAGGCCTCGACCCAGCCTCTTGCTTTTGCACGTCTGCAGAGCGAAAGGCCAGGCTCTGAAGTCCATTTAGGCTCTCAGAGCCCCGTAACTTTTAAACTGGATGTGGGTTTCAGAAAATTGGTGAAATCCGTGCTAATGCCTTGACATCCCTTCATCTTTTCTTACATGCACTTTTTCATTTGTTTTTTTAATATATATTTTTATTGATTTCATAGAGGAAGGGAGGGGGAGGGAGAGAGAGAAACATCAGTGATGAGAGAGAATCGTGGGTTGGCTGCCCCCTGCACGCCCCACACTGGGGATCAATCTGGGCCTGTGCCCTGACCGGGAATTGAACTGTGACCTCCCGGTTCATAGGTCGATGTTCAACCACTGAGCCACCCGGCCCGGCTCATTCGTTTTTGTATGAGTCACAGCTCAGTTTGTTCCTGTGATGCTGGTATTTTTCTCTTTGCAGAAGAAGCACGTGGTGCAAACACCCTGGAGGCTCTGGGAGCACCGTGAGAGGCCGGATGCTGGCCCCTGGGACTCTCAGCTGGACTGTCCCCGCGGTACCACTGTTCCACGCTGTCTTGCTGAGCTTGAGGATGGCAGGTGCCTCATCGAGTGGCACCCTACAGGCTGTCCTGCTGTGACTGGCTCTTTCACTGGGCATGATGCCCTCGAGGCTCCTCTGGGGTCAGGCCGTCCTCTTCTGGGCCGAGTGACACTCTGTATGTATAGAGCACATTGGTCCCGCCGGCGAGTGTCTCCCAGGAGGGAGGCAAGAGGAGGTGTTCACGTGTGTGTCCAGACGGTTCTTGGTGAACACACGTGAAAACCTCTGGCAGAGCCTCCAGGCAAGGGGAGAGGCTGGAGGCCCGCCCAGGAGCTGGAGGGGTGACACCTGGGATTCAGGAGGTCAGCGGCTGATGGCCAACCCGGGATGCCTCTAGTCTAGCTGCTGTCAATGGCGCCCTCTGTAGGTGAGAATCTGAATTTATGTCTTAGAAATGGTGATAGTACCCCATGACTTCCCCCCCAAAATTTTTAAGGTGGTAAAATATATGTAACATAAAATTTACCACTTTAACCATTTCAGTGTACCATTCACTGGCCATCAGTACATTCACAGAGTCGTATGACCATCGCCGCCACCCAAACGCAGACCTTTTCACCCGGGAGAACTGCAGTTCTACCCCTTCCACCGTAGTTCCCCATCCCCTCCCCAGTCCCCGGCAGCCACTCTCCCGTCTTCAGGACCTGGACCAGTCTAGGTGCCCCACAGAAGTGGGGTCATACAGTCTTTGTCATCCTGGGACTGGCTGTTTTCACTTAACACAATGTCTTCAAGTGCCACCCACCTGTAGCCGCTGTCAGATTCCCTCGCTTTTTCAGGCTGACTAATATTCCACTGCATGGATAAGCTGCACCTCGTTTATCCACTCATCAACCGATGGACGCCGGGTTGCCCCTTCTCGTGGCTGTTGTGAATAAACGCTGCTATGAACCTGGGTGCACAAAGATACGTAAACATTTTTCATGATAATTTTCGAGGGAAAGCTTAAAGCTACCACCAAGAACACAAATCACTGTCTATTGAGAGGAATTCAGCGCCAACAAAAGTGAGTTCTGAGGAAGGGTGTGGAGCGGAGGTGCCCAACTTCCCAGCTCAGGCTGTCCTTGTGTCCCAGTGGATTTTCACGGTGCCCCTGGGCAAAGGAAAATAAAACAGAAAAGCAAAAGGCTTGAACTGTTATGTTCAGTAAATAGTTCCAGACAACTTAATAAGGACTTATGTTCTAACAATTGAATAGCTGTTTGACATAAAATACATATACATAGAGAGTAAAGGTATTTTTACTTTATTCCTTAATAACCCAATTATTTACTAAGGGAGGGGGGTGCCCTATTGGGCATGTTGCAATTTCTGCAACCTTAAATCAGATCGGCCAGCGCCACCTGCATTTCCACGGCAACCAGCGAAAGCCCAGCTCTGTGAAGCCGCGGCATCATCGAAGAGAAGCAGTCCAATCTGTGGAAAGTGGAGGAGAGAATGGAAGTGCCCAGCATTGTCCCAGTGTCGCTGAGCAAGCCAGGGACGTCCGGCGAGGAAAGATAACGGTCCCAACCGGCACTGGCACAGCTGCCTGTCCCAGGCAGGGGGAGAAACGGCGCCCCTCCCAAATCGAGGACCCACAAAGTCCCGGTGCTAATCCCAGGCTGGAGGGGTCTGTGGCCATGCTGTGCCATCGACCGAGCACCATCCTTTTCCTACTGATTTTTGGTACCATTTTATTTTATTTTTTAATATATTTTTATTGATGTCAGAGAGGAAGGGAAAGGGAGGGAGAGATAGAAACGTCAATGATCAGAGAATCATGGATTGGCTGCCTCCTACACACCCCACACTGGGAATCGAGTCCGCAACCCGGGCCTGTGCCCTGACCGGGAATTGAACTGTGACCTTCTGGTTCGTAGGTTGACCACTGAGCACCACCAGCCAAGCGGTGACATTTTTCTTTCTCATTAAACTTTGTTTCAGTGGGCCTCAAAATTCTGCAACAGATTTTTTAGTCAAGATGTTTCCATTGCCCTAGCCAGCTTGGCTCAGTGGATCAAGCGTCAGCCTGCGGACTGAGGGGTCCCAGGTTCGATTCCGGCCAAGGGCACAGGCCTGGGTTGTGGGCTCGATCCCCAGTGGGGGGGGAGGGGGGGTGCAGGAGGCAGCCGATCAGTGATTCTCTCTCATATTGATGTTTCTGTCTCTCCTCTCTTTCTCTCTGAAATCAATAAAGAAATACATTTTTTTAAAAAGATGTTTCCATTAAATAGTACTCATTTTAAAACTAATAACTTAAAACCTCTCTCTCTCTCTCTTTCTCTCTCTCTTTCTCTCTCTCTCTCACACACACACACACACACACACACACACACACAGGAACAGTCCATGCAGCGGTCACCAGCCGGTGGTCCGCAGACCGCTATGGGTCCGTGAGGTCCGGAAGGTTGGCGACCGTTGGCAGAGAGCATTTTCCCTTCCTTCTGGATGCATTATTGCCCGTAACCAGTCTTTTATTATTATACTTAAACTAGTGGCCTGTGCACATTGAAAGGAAATGAATTAGAAGAAATACTTTAATATCGCTATTCGCCTTTCTCTATAATAGAAGTGTCAACCAAATTCACCATCGACAATGACAGCTGGAAACACACGCGTGCGACTGGCTCCAGCGAGAGCTTTGTATGTATCACGCATGCATGAGTCAACGTTCATTTTTAGATTGCCAGTGCACAAAATATGTGCCGGTCGGTCGGACGGCCGGTCACTTGGCCTTTTATGTATAAAGATGCCCCTGGAGACGAGCAGTTCTGAGACCTTCCTCCACTGCTGTTTTGTGTTGTGTCCAGAAGCGTTCGTTCTTCCCTTTACTCTGTCCAAGGATTTCCCGTCTCAGGCTTGTGAGATTTAAAAACCACACGGATCCTCTGATTATCGAGGTCTAACTTGTTGCAGGTGTAGAACCTGGTCCCGTTCTCCGCCAGCATTTCCTCCGGAATCACCAAACTCTCACCTAAAGCTGGCTCACGATTCACTGGGACATAACCACGTGCGGGGGAACCACTGAAAACGCACCAGCCGGCGTTTCGGATCCATTTCTGCCTCCATTGTCCCCCAGAGCATCGATGCGCTTGCAAACACAGCGCTTTCCCCTCGAAGCCGTTTTCCTAGGTGCATCCTCTCCGCTCAGGGAGCCCCAGCCTTGGGCAGGGCTGGCTTCGCTGACCCCATTCAAAGGACGGGCTCCAGGGCATGGAGGCCCCGCACGGTCCGGAACATCCCCCGACTCGCCATTGCTCCTCTCCTCCCACCCGCGCGCCTGCACGCCTCCGCCGGACACCTGGGGCGGAGGTCAGGCTGGTTCCGGCCGAGAGGCGCTAGGGGTCCCGGTTAGGGGCGCCCGCACCCCCTCGGCCCAGGCGCCGGAGCGAGGACCTCCGCATCAGCCCACCCTCCAGCCAACCCACAGGGCCCCGCCGGCCAGGCGTCCGCGGCGGCCAGCAGTTCTCCCGGCGACACGATCGCTGAGTTGACGGTGCAGCTCCGACGCGCCGGCCGCCTGCCTCGTGGGAGCGGAGGATCCGGGTTCTCCCCCCGCCCCGCCCCCCAGGACTCCAGAGACCGAGCCATCGGGGACGGCAGCGACCGTGGGACCGCGGGACCCGGCGCGGCAGCAACTGCAGGACCCGCCTGCAGCCCGACCTGCCGCGCGCCCGCCCTTCCTTCCCACAGGCCCCGCCCCCGTCTACCCCGCCCTCCAAGACTCCGCCCCAATCCCCCGCCCTGCAGGCCCCGCCCCTCCACGGCCCCGCCCTCCGCAGGCCCGGCCCGTAAACAGCCAGGCCCCTCAGGCCCCGCCCCTCCACCGCCCCGCCCTCCGCAGGCCCGGCCTGTAAACAGCCAGGCCCCTCAGGCCCCGCCCCTCGACTGCCACGCCCCTCACGCCCCACCTCTAGTCCCCGCCTCTTCCGCCTGTCCCAACCTAGGCCCGCCTCTTCCGCCGGCCTTGCTTCCTGAGGCCCCGCCTCTTCCGGCAGCCCCGCCCCATCCTGCGCACGTGTGGACAAGTCTGGCGTCTACTGCCAGAACTTCTGGAGCCTCGTCCGTGGGTGTGGACCCCGCGCGACTCCCCCCGCGCGGCATGGGGGTCCCCAAGAGGAAGGCCCGCGGCGGCCCGGACGGCGCGGCTTCCCCCGTGGGCGCGGCCAAGCGGGCCCGCACGGAAGAGCTCACGGGCGTGAGCTTCAAGGCTCAGCTGCGGGACCCGCAGGGCGCGGGGCCGGGTGAGTGCGGGCGGCGGCGCGGAGATGTGCGTGCCGGGCGGCCGGGGGCCGGGGGTGGGGATGTCGCCGTGCCCGCAGCCCGTCTTTCCTGCGGCTTTGCGGGCGCCGCGGGCCAAAGCCCTCCCCCCCACCCCCACCCGTTTGCAGAAGGGAAACCGAGGCCGGCGGCTGGGCTCCAGGCCCGGCGGCCCCAGCTCTGCTCGCAGCGCTTCCCCGCCGGTTTGAGTGACAGCTCCGGGCTGCACGCCTCCTGCCCGGCTGCAGCTCTAAAGCCCTTTGGCTGCGTTGTTAGGGACGCGAGCACGTGTAGTCATTCTCAGCAAGTAGCTGTCAGTCCGCCTGCGGTCCTCGCCCAGAGCCGCCCAGGGACCAGGTGACCGAGGTTGGACTGGCGGCTGAGGGAGCCCATCCCGCCATTCCACGTTCTGGAAAGTGTGCTGCCCTCCACGGCGCCACGTAACCCCGAGAAAGCGTGTAGGTTATGGGGGAACACGTAAACTCTGGAACGGTGTCAAAATAAAACTGACATTGCTTCTCCCAGGTTAAAGAAACGACTAGCTGAATGGCTTAGGATTAGTAATTACTGCAGGATCGCCTCAATTTCCAGTTTGTCGCCCACAGGTTGTGTTTTTCATGGTTGATGCCTGCAGCTGCTGGGCAGTGCTGGGAAGATGATGCCTGCGTCAGCACAGAGTTACCCGTGTCGTTCGTTCGTCCCTTTGTTCATGTTTTATGAGGGGCTACTATTTGCTAGGCTAGAGATAAGATGGTGAGGGAAAATCAGACAGGGGCGCTGCCGTTGTGAGCTTGCACACGGTCAAGTGCAGAAGGCAGGTATCAATAAATCGCCCGGGAACGGTTCTGGGAGATCCAGGAAGGCTCCCGGAGGAGGTGGCTTTCAGCGAGGGGTAGGATGGGGCAGGCAGGGGCAGGAGCCCTGCGGCAGAAGAAAGCATGTTTATTTAAAAGGTTGCGTCCATGTACGCACTCGTGGTTTTGCTCAGAGAGCATCGTGACGCTCAGGTGCAGCATTGGAACAGGTTTCGGGTGGGAACCCGGGCTGACGGGGTGGGTGCAGGTGGAATCGCTGGCAGGCCTGGCGGTGAGTGAAAGTGTGCATTTCCTGTGAGACCGTGTCGGATTTGTGTTTGAATCTGGTCCCTGTCTTGGATTCTCTCTCCCTTTGCGTGTGTTCTCATAACTTCCTGTGATAGGATCGCCCCACAGGGAGTGGCACGGGTAGGTGTTAGGGAGCTTTGTTTCATGCAGGCACGAGGGAAGGTGTTGCCCCAGCTTTACAGAGACAGTGTTGACATATGTGTAAGCCCGAGGTGTACAGGGCGATGGCTTGGTTCATGCGTGTATCGTGCAATGACCACTTGAGGTCAGTGAGCACCGCCATGCCTTCACACCGTCACCTCTTCCGGTGGGGATAACATTTACAGTCTGCTCTCTTAACTTTCAAGTACATGACACAGTGCTGTTAACTGCACTCGCCACGCTGTACCTTATGTCCCCAGGACTTACTCATCTTACAGCTGCGTGTTTGTACCCCAACCAACATCTCCCACGTCCGCCCCTCCCCACCTCCAGCAGCCTTCGTTCTGTTTCTGTGACTTCAGCTGTTTGGGTTCCACATGAGTGAGAGCACACATCACTTGTCTTTCTGTGTCTGATGTCACTGAAGACCCTCCCGTCATACATGTTGTAAAAGGCAGGGTTTCCTTGTTAAGGCTGGATAATTCTCCATCGTGTGTATGTACGTGTATGTATAGCTGCATGTAGATAGACGTAGGTATACCACATTTCCTGTACTCATTCTCTGATTGTACTTATTCTCTTCTTGGGGTGGGAGGCAGAGCGCCGTGGGGTTGCATTGGTGAAGACCAGGGTGCTCAGGACTGGATCGGCGTGCGATCAGCCAGGACCCTGAAGGAGAAGGGTTTGCTGGGTGGACAGTCCCCAGGCCTCCCTGGCGACAGAGAGTAGGCAGTGTCGTTACTGATCCCACCTCCACATGGCTGCTCTGTCCACCTCGGTCAGCGCAGCTCCAACCGCCCGGCGCTCCTGCCGCCGCTGCGATGGTTCCTAGGGAGACCGACCTTGTTGACACATGCGTGTGCCCGTTTCAGCCTTGGAAGCGTTCGTGGCTGCCGCCAAGCAGCTGCCGCGGGAGGGCGTGTACGACGTGGTGGAAGGCTACGTCAAGATCTCCGTGGAGTGCGCCGAGGTGTTCCAGCTGCTGAGCGGGGAGCGGCCGCCCGAGAGCGAGGTAGGTCTCTCCTGACGGCCTGTGCAGCTGCGGTCGTGTCCACTCGAGGAAGAGGCTGCGATGCAGATTTCCAAGGCGCGACCCGCCTTCTGCAGAGAGGGGTGCCTGGCCCCGTGCTGGGGGGACGCGTGCATTTTTGCGTCATGACCTTAGGAAGCATTTTAGGGGAAACACGAACTTCTTATCGGTGAATAACAGCAGAAGGGAGGGTCACAGATTCTTCATCCAGGCGTGCTGGGCTCCAGGGGGTTTGTTTTAGCAAAGGGGACATCGGTAGAAATTGCTTTGTGGTTCCTGGGAGGCTCAGAACCAGGTGTTGAGGAGCCCGCTGCGTCTCGTGGGGAGGGGGATGGCGTAGACCCGACCTGCCCAGCAGTGAGGCCCAGGCGTGGCTAGAAATTTTTCTCCTCACGTCACCGTCACCTGGTGTGGCTGAAAGCAAGCAATTCTCTACGTAGCTCGATCGTGGGAATAAGACGGATTCCGCCGGGGCCTGGGGGCGCCCGCTAAGCTGCTGCCTTCCGCCTCAGCTCAGGGCCTGGGAGGCCTCGTCCTGGAGTGCCTGGCTGAGACAGGGCAGGTCTGGGGGGAGAAACGAGAAGGTCCGTAGCGTGTCACGCCCTCCTCGCAGGTGCTGTTGGTATTTCAAGCTCTCGAGGCCATCTTGCTGCGGACAGCGAGCGACCTTTCCCATTTGCACGTCGTGGGGACCAACATCGTGAAGAAGCTGCTGAATAACCACATGAAGCTCATCTGCGAGGCCCTGTACGCCTCGGGGTACAGGTGAGGGGCCTCCGCGTGGCGGGACCAGCTCAGGCTGCCACTGTCCGGCTCCCCACGAGCGCACGTGGCCTTTCCTCCTCTCATGACGTGGAGCCTGCGGCCGCGGCTCTGCCCCTCCTGCTGGTGGCCCCTCGCTCTCTCGACTCCTCCGACCGGGTCCCTCTCACTCCCGCCTGCTCTCCTTGCACCCTGGGGACAGTGTGACACCCTCCCGTGGCCTGGTCACGGGCTCCCTTCCTGGGCCCCGGAGCTTTGCAGAGGTTCTCAGGGGCCTTTGTGCTGTCCTCATCCCTGTCGTCGTCTCCCTCCCGCCCTAGAGGAAATGCCCACTTGTGCGTGCGTTTGCACAGCTGTGCATTCCACGCCCCGCTCCCATCACTGCAACTCTCCCGCCACCAGAGCACCAAGTGCAGGCGGTGGGGCCTCGGCTGCCTCACCTGGTGCGTCTTCCCAGCACCCACATGGCCTGGTGCATGGTGGGTGGGTGCTCAGTAAACGGGTCCGGGTGCCTGTGGAGGGGCGATGGCACTGCGGGGGGGGGTCCCCTGTGCCTGGGGGGCCCTCTGCCCACGGAGGCAGCTGGGTGGGCTTGTCCGCCGTGACGCCTTACTGCACAGAGAGGGGCCGTCTTTCTGGCTCCCATTGCATATTCCTGGGTCCTCCTCAGACTCAGTTATGATTTTTTTTTTTTAAGAAAGAAAGCGCGTCCGCATATCTGCTTTTCCCCTCCTCTGGTTTGGGGGACAGCAAGCCACAGCGGTGTGGGTGTCCTGTGCGTCTGATCTCCCCATTGTCCCCGTGCAGGGTGGCCCGAGCCTGCCTCAGCCTGATGACCGCCATGGTGACCCAGGGCCCCGAGGCCGCCAGGGACGTCTGCAGCCTTTTCGATCTGAATAAAAAGACCTTGTACGCCCTGGTGGCCAAGAGGGATTCCAAGGTGAGCCCCTGCCTCTCCTGCCTCCCGCGTGAGTCCTTTCCCCTCAGAGAGCGGGCGGGTGTTTGTCCATCCCTCTCCGGCCTCGGTCCTCACACGCCTGGAGTCAGGCCTCTGTGTGGAGGGGCGGGCAGGCCTGGCTCCTGGCTGCAGGGGGCATGGGGGCATGGGGGAGGGCAGGCCTGGCTCCTGGCTGCAGGGGGCATGGGGGCATGGGGGAGGGCAGGCCTGGCTCCTGGCCGCAGGGGGGCCTGTCACAGGCAGAGCAGAATGACGGGGCCTCTGAGGGCAGCTTCTGTGGGCTGAGTGTCACAGTGCTTCCTGCCGTGGGGGTGACTTAGCTCGTGAGCAAATGAAATCATCTCCGTGGCCTTGGCATGGACCCTGTGGGAGGAAACCCCTGGAAGGTGAAGCAGTGACGTTCTCAGAGAGACGCCTGTGGTTATTAACGTTTCTTGTGCCTCCCAAGTGCGTGAAGGAGCCGATTCTTCCAGAGAGAATGGAAGCGCGGCTGGGGGTGTCGGGACTGTTAGCCAGACGTTCCCAGGAGGCCCTGGAGTGTCCCCTGGGTGTGGGCGGTGCCGGAGGAGAAGGCACAAGTCTGCGGGCTCGGGGTGCAGAGGGTCCCCCGGAGGCTGTGCCAGCGCAGGTCGGCCCCTCCGAGTGACAGGCCCACGCTCCCTGCTGGTGCTCCGGAGCCTGGCAGCCAGAAGTGGGTTCTGCACCCCGTCCTGCGTGGAAGGAGCCAGGAGCGGGTTCTGCACCCCGTCCTGCGTGGGGAGCAGCCCAGGGGTTTTAGATGTGACCTTGGGCGGGAGGGTGCGGGCGCTGCTTCTGGGGGTGAGGATGCACGTGACCTGTCCCCTGTCTCAGGGCGTGCACGACGTCCGGCTGGCCTACATCCAGTTCGCGCTGTCCTTCCTGATCGCCGGCGACGACAGCACCGTGGTGCAGGTGCTGGAGCTGAAAGGTGGGTGTGCCCTGCGCAGCGGCCCCTCTGCCCGGAGCTTCCCCGCGAAGCACTGCTTCCGGGTTAGCAGGAGGCTGCGGCCTCGGCCTACGGGACACAAGAGGGAAGGGTGCGGTTTCCTGGTGTGGTCAGTGTGAACCCGGGCGCTCCGGCTGCGGGGCTGCGTGCTGGGCGGTGCACGTGGCACAACCTGCAAATGGGCCCTGTGCCAGGTCACCGCCCGCCGCCTGCTCTCCCGAGTCCCAGCGCTTAGTCACTGTGCCCGGGGTCACCCCGATATCGGTGCTAGGGCTCCTGGGAACCCGCTGGCCCCGGTGGCTGCCTCCCTCCAGGTGGCGGTGGCGTGTGGCTGTAGGGCCCTGCCTCATAGGAGACTCAGCAGGACAGCGAGCGCAGCACTGGACCCACGGTCCTGGGCCACGCTCAGTGGGACCCCGGGGTGCAGCCCTGTCTGCGGGGAGGCCATGCCTCTCAGGACGGAGCTGGGGTCCCATCGGCTGCTGTGGTGCGGGCTGGGGCAGGGTGCGCTTCAGTTCCTGTGGGCATTGGCCGGGCGCAGCAGACGCTTAGAATGTTGGGTGCAGCCAGGCCATGTCCGCTCGCTTGTCCTAGGCAGTGATGGAGCGTGCGAGGGGGGGTTGTTAGGAGCCGTCCTCCCGTCAGCTGAGAGTTAGCCCTCTCACCGCAGGCCTTGGGGAGCACGGAGGACGGCTGGGTGGGGAGCAGCTGCCGCAGTGAGGGGGGCGTCACGTCAGGCTTTCTAACCGCCTGTGATGGGACATGTTCAGTTATGAAACGGTGTGTGTGACCATTTCACTGAAGTCAAACATCACAGAGTCGGCTACCCCAGCGGTTAGCAGGCGGCTGGGGACCCAGGGTCAGTAGGGTTAACCCGAACCTCTGGCTGCGGTGTGAACGCTTATTCTGAACCCCAGCCTGCGGTGAGCCTGGTGTTTCCTGGGTTTCCTTTCCTGAGAAGAATGGATCTGCTCTCAGAACTGTGTGCCCGTGAAGCATGTGCAGAGCGAGGGAGGCTATAAAAGCTTCCGCACCTGTGCTGCCCAGTCCCTGGGGTCACAGGCACCCCAAGTTCTACCACCACTCAGTGAAATGACCACCCTCACTTTAAAGCAGGGGTCCTCAAACTTTTTAAACAGGGGGCCAGTTCACTGTCCCTCAGACCGTTGGAGGGCCGGACTACAGTTTAAAAAAAACTATGAACAAATTCCTATGCACACTGCACATATCTTATTCTGAAGTAAAAAAACAAAACGGGAACAAATACAATATTTGTATTTGCATGTGGCCCGCGGGCCATAGTTTGAGGACCCCTGCTTTAAAGGCACCTCTGAGCAAGTCTAAGCAAAGAGAATTATGGGAAACAATCACAGCATATGTCGTCTTTGGAAAGGTCGACGAAGTTAATTCTCTGCAGGGAACGTGAGAAAGGGGAAGCAGACAGGATGCGGAGCCGCCGAGGCTCTGGCTCTGGCGGGAGAAGGGACCCCGCGTCACGGAAGTGGCTGCTGCCTGATTAAAAGGCAGAACTTTAAAGAAGAACCTGAGGCCTTGTCTGCTGTGCACGTGGGAAGTGTGTGCTCTCGGCTCTCGTGTCAGAATGCAGGCTCACTGCTTCCACCTTCCTTTCAGAGTTCATCCCCTGCATCTTCGCCTCGGGCGTCAAGGAGGATCGGATTTCCACGGTCGAGATGCTGTTGTCCACGCTGCAGACAAAGGTGCGCGTCTGGTACCCACGCCTGCCCTTCGTGTCCTCGTGTTTCATGGGCCTCGGTGGCCAGCCTCAGCTACCGAGGTGGCCGCGGCGTGGAGGGAGCCGTTTCCTAGGCAGAGCAGTGCTGGGGACGCAGCCCTGAGGGTCGGGCTGAGCAGCACGTAGACGAGGCGGAGAGAAGCTGCGGGCACCGCCCCGGGAAGCCGGCTGCTGGGAGCCATGGTGGTGGTTGTGCCGTCTGCATGTCTGTCTTTTACCAGCATCGCAGGGGAATTGTAAAGCCTGCTGCACGGATCCCTGTGATACAGCAGCACTGAACAGTCAGTTAGAAAAACCCTCCCCCCAGAGAGGTTGGAGGCCGTGGACTGGGAGTCCGGGTAGAAATGGCGATGGGCGTAGTGTGGGCCTCCCAGCGGTTCTCCCCGCGCTGTCCCCTGGGCATCTGGCGGTGTCTGGAGGCGTGCTTGTCAGAACTGGGAGCTGCATCTCTGTCCAGCGGTCGAGCGGGGGTGCTGCTCTTCACCCCCAGTCAGGCCGGCGGCGGGCCCCAGTGCCAGGGTGCTGCGCTGGGGAGCCCTGGTTTAAAGTCGTCCGAGTAGAGATGCAGGGTCTCACCTGCCACACTGGTGTCGGCTTTAAACTGCGTTTCGTTCTAGCGAAGACGCTCTGAGTTGGGGGCGGGGATATTAGTGACTTGTGCTTTTTCTTCATGTTCTCTTTGTAAAAAATATATTTTTTTATTGATTTCAGAGAGGAAGGGAGAGCGGGAGAGAGAGAGAAACACCAATGATGAGAGAGAATCCTAGATCAGCTGCCTTCTGCACGCCCCCCACTGGGGATTGGGCCTGCAGCCCGGGATTGCACTGTGACCTATGACCTGGCACACGGGTCACTCTGGCCAGGCTTGTTCCCTTTTTTTGGCCAAATATTTTGTCATAAGCCTACATCACCTTTATAACGACAGAAGCAACGAACACTCTTACGAACGGAATCCCTTGACATTGCTTTGTTTCACTGTGTCCAGGTGGTTCACAATAAAAGGATCACAAAAACCCAGAAGGTCCGTTTCTTCACCGGGCAGCTGCTGACCCACATCGCGTCTCTCTACAGCTGGAACGGGAGTGTCGACGTGGACCTGGGACCCCCCGAGGTGCGTCACTGTGCATGGCCTCGCAGCCAGACACTGATGGCGGAGCTCTCACCTGCCTATGCCATGTCTTTCCCTCGGACCGGCTTTCTTTTGGCTTTTGATTATGTTAGTTTTCTACATAGATTCAATATGATTTTTAAAGTTTTTTTGTTACAGTAAGATTTTTCCCCCCTACTCTAAGGTGTCATGATACTACATTTTTTTAAAAAGACTTTTTATTAGCCCTAGCCAATTTTGCCCAGTGGATAGAGCATCGGCCTACAGACTAAAGGGTTCCAGGTTCGATTCCGGTCAAGGGCACATGCCCGGGTTGTGGGCTCCATCCCCAGTAGGGGGCGTGCAGGAGGCAGCCGATCAATGATTCTCTCTCATCATTGGTGTTTCTATCTCTCTCTCCCTCTCCCTTCCTGTCTGGAATTAAAAATGTATTAAAAAAAGATTTATTATTTTTTAGAGAGAGAGGAAGGGAGAGAGAAACATCAATGATGAGAGAGAATCGTTGATCGGCTGCCTCCTGCACGCCCCCTACCCGGGCATGTGCCCTGATGGGAATCGAACTGCGACCTGGTGCATGGGACGGCGCCCAACCACTGAGCCGCGCCGGCCAGGCCTGAACTTTCCTTTTGTAACGGGAAAACTTCCCTCAGCGGAGGGACACCTGAATGCCCCGCGGCGCTCGCCCAGGAGAATCGTAGGGTCGCGCCGGCTCTGCCTCCTCTCACCCGCCTCTTCGTTTCCTTCCATCTTTTCAAATCCCACTTTTGGAGCTCCAGGGCTGGCTGCTGTCACTCAGACCCTCGGCAGCGGGAAGGGCCGCCCTCGCCTGCGCGTGCTCTGGCCGCCGTCACTGACGTGTGAACGGGCACAGCTGCTCACGGGGCCGAGGCAGGTCTCTCTCTCATTCTGAGACCCCTGGGGGCCCTTGGGAACCGGGACTTGGCCGAGTGGTGAAGGCTGCGACTTCCGGGGACCTAATAGTTACCCCAGAGCCCGTTTCCTGCCTTTCCTCTCCGACTCCCAGGGCCTCTGGTGGGGAAGGTGTCCTTGCGTGCCATTGCCGGGAGCCTCAGCTCCACAGAACACTCTCAAGTGTGGAGTTCTGTTGAAAAGAGCAAGGGAAGTGAAGTCATTCTTCAGTTGGTTTAAGCCACAGGTTTGAACTTGCCCCTCCAGGAGAGCTTTTTCATGTGGATTGGTGTTTGTTTCCTTATCTTTTTTAATGGTGCCGAGTGTTTACGGTGAAGTGTTTCCCGAGCTGCCCTGGGTCCCTAAGGTCTCTCCTGGGCTGTCACTGAATTCTTCACCCTCCCAGGCTTCTGCCGAGGACGCGGGGAGGGGCCTGGTGCGGGAGCGCGTCCACCGCTTCCTGACGGACCTCTGCTGCTCGCTCAAGCACGGCATCAACTTCTACGACGCGTCCTTGGGGACCTCCGGCAGGTGAGTGTCGCTCCCGGAGCCCGGGGTGTCCTCGGGCCACCACCAGGGACTGCGCGAGCGCTAGAGGGGCATCGTGCTGGGCAGGACGGGAAGGGAACCCTGCCTGACCCGATTCCCCGTGACAGTTCGAGCCGAGCCTTCCGGCCTGTGCCTCCCTCCGGGAACAGGTCTCAGGCACTGCCACCAGGGAGGGGCCGCCTGCTTCCTCGGGCGGCCTGACACTTGGGCGGGATTCGTCCTCCCCCGGCTGCCCGGAGTGGGCCCCGCCGGCCTCCCGAGGGAGGCATTGCTGCTCAGGTTCTCGGAGGGGCCGGGTCAGTCCCGCTGGGAGTGGCAGGGCTCAGGCCTGACCCCAGGAGGTCTGGTTCCACGGTCACCGTCATCGCCGCTCCCCTAAGACGGCGGCTGACCAGCGAGGCTTGCCTCCACCCGGCTTCATTTCCTGATTATGCTGCTTCACACAGCAGTCCACAGCGGGGGCTCCATCTGTTCCTGGAGGCTTTGTAGCTCGGTCGCTGTCAGGCACGTTCGTGGTGTTGCTGTAGCAGCAAGTGCCGCTGCTAGACGGTCCTCAGCTGGCTCTTTCTGGGACAGTGAGCGTATCGACACGTGGTCTCCATGGGGGCTCCTGGTTCTCAGCCCTGGCGTTCTCCCACAGGGAGGAGGGCTGTGTGGTTTAGTTTTAGCCATCAGGGAGGGGGCACACAGTGGGACTGTCCTCCCTGCCCTCACTTGGGCCTCGTTTTGATTCTGAGTGTTCGGATCGAACTTGCCCCAGCGTTTCTTTTTCTCACCAGTCAGGACAGCTCAGTCTCCTCCAGTGCTGGAGCAGGGCTTACAGTCTAACGTGACACAGTCCATGCCTAAGTCACACACTGTCCCCCGAGGAGACCCGTAAGCTCCATCAGCGGTCGCCAACCGGGGCTCCTCGGACCACTGGCGGTCCGTGAGGTCCGAGAGCTTGGCGGCCGCTGAGCTAGCTGGTCATTAAAGGAGCACGCTGTGTCAGCGTGTGGGTCCGTCTAAGTAAGCGGTGGTTTACACACGTTTTTTGAAGCCACGGCAAAATGCTTGTGCTTCCGGGAGAGGCAGGGAGTTTGGCGTGTGGGGGCCTTAGTGGGAAGCCTGAAGAGAGCTAGAGTGTCCCACCAGCCCTCGATGCCTGGGGTCTCCGCGCCGGCGCCCGCCTCAGGAAGGCCTTCCCGCGGCCCCTTCTGCAGTCGCTCCGCGTCCCTGTCCTTCCCTGCTCTGCCCCCCCGCGTGTTGGTTGACTGCTTGTCTGTTACCTGGTGGGTGAGGGTGAGAACAGGCTGCTCTGCAGAGCCCGGCGCGTCGTGGTGCCTGGTGACGGCGAGGGCCGCGGCGTGGACAGGCCGGCAGCTTGCGCTCCGGGCCCGAGGGACCGCGCTTTGGGTCTGGCGGCCACACCGTCTGTGGGCCCCAACAGCTCAGCGGTGCCCTTGCAGGAGGGAGGCAGCAGGACATGAACGGGCGCTTACCTGCCTGTGGCTTTCGCTCCTTTCTGTCCCGTGGCTGTGGGCGTGGTCATTTCGTCTGGATTTCATTCCTTCACGTGACAGCGCAGCACAAACTATGTTTTCCTTATGAAATGTTCATGTTAAAGATCTTAAGCTTTTCAAAGGATGGCTTTCTGATCAAAATTATTTGTATTTAATTTTTGAAAAGTGTTGACTGCATGTAAAGCTGCCCTGTGGCACCTCAGACGTGGTGGGCACCAGACAGGGAGGGCCTGGAGGGCTGCAGGGAGGCGGGTGGCGGGCGAGGCTGGGACTCCTCCGCTGACCCTCCTCCTCTGCAGAGGAGGGAACCTGACGCTCCTGCACTTCCTGCTGGGCTTGAGAACGGCCCCAGACGACGAGCTGGTGGCCGAGCTGGTGGTGAGCATCCTGAGAGTGTGCCCAGACCTGCTGCACAAGTACTTCAAGGAGGTCACGTTCTCCTTCCTGCCCCGAGCGAAGGCCACGTGGGCCAACAACGTCAGGCTGCTGCACAAGGTGAGGCGGCGGAGCTGGGCGTCTGCGGGTGGGGCCGCGGCGGCGGCCGGGAGAGGGTGACGGTGACCCACTGAGTGTGGGATGTTGTAGGTCACGCAGCTGCGGCCCTTCTCCACCGGCTCCTGTTCGCCGAGCTCAGCCGTGGCTCAGCCTTGAGTCCGTGGAGCCAGTTTTATCCTATTCACCCCGATTTGCAGGCAGCGAGAGCTTTGTGAGCTGCAGCAGAGTTGGGCTGGGATGAGGGAAATGTCCCTATTGTAGGGTAGTGTTTAAGCTCTGCTGTCTCAGGTACTTAGAACAACTGGAAATGGGCTGTGGATGCTCAGTTGCTTTGAGTGGATATAAACTTCCTTCTGATCAAAGATGTTAATTAACACCCCTCGTCTACCAGTGCAGTCCCACTGCACAACCCTCCGCAGTTCCCTCCCCCCCTTTCTCTCTCTCTCTCTCTCTCTCCCCCTTCCTTCTCTCTCTCCTTTACGGCCTACATGCTGCTTAAATGCCTGGGCTGGTTTGCTTCTGCCTCGACCTGGGCAGGATATCCTTTTGTTCTCCTCTTCTCCACGTGTCCCGAGGGCTGTGTCCCGTGTCTGCCCTGTGGGGTGCTGCTCTGGGTGGCTCCCGGGAAGGGGCGGGCAGGTGCAGGCTTTGCAGGCCTGAGTGAGAGTCCTCATCTCTAGCCGGTGTCCAGAAGGAAATTACTTAACTTCACTGGAGTCTCATTTTTTTCTATCTGTAAACCTTTTTTTAAAAATAGTAATTATTTTTTTATTGATTTCAGAGAGGAAGGGAGAGGGAGAGATAGAGGCATCAATGATGAGAGAGAATCATCGATGGGCTGCCTCCTACATGCCCCACACTGGGGATGGAGCCGACAACACGGGCCTGTGCCCTGACCGGGAATCGAACCGTGACCTCCTGGTTCATAGGTCAATGCCCAACCACTGAGCCACGCCAGTTGGCCTCTGAAAACATTTTTATTTTCATATAAGAGATCCCTGCCCTGTGGGGTTGTCAGGACGCACGGAGATGTCACATCACCTGCCAGGTGCCCCTAGTGCTGTCCTTGCTGAGTGACCGCTGGTGCTGGCCTGGCTCATCCCTGCTAACGGCCGGCCTGGTGCCTGCTTCTCTCCCACGTGGATGGGGGCCACTCCTCCGAGCCTGGGGCCGGATCACGCTCACTGTCACTGGCCCAGCTGCCCTGTCGGGTGCCGGCGACCAGCCTCAGGGGTGAAACTTACCTCTGCACCCCTCATCTTTCTCCTCGTCACAGATCTACGAGGCCCAGCCGGACGTTTCCCGGGCGTTTCAGACCCGAGAGTTCATCCCCTTGTCCCGGCTGCTGGCCATGGTGATGGTGACCACCGTGCCCCCGGTGTGCAACAAGATCATGTTCACCCAGGCACTGAATGTAAGTGCTCGCCTCGCTTCTAGAACGTTCTCCTGCTCATCCACTGGCCCTGCGGGATGTGCTGGACTCTGACTCGTCAGGGAGCCTCGGAGGCTCTCCATGTGTCCACCCACCTGGGGAGGGGGCATTCCTGCCAGGGCCAGGTGATGGCTGCCTGTCCCTGCTCGCGTGGGAGGTCTGTGCCCAGTGCAGCTCGGGCTGGGAGGTCTGTGCCCGGTGCAGCCCCGGGCTGGGAGGCCTGTGCCCAGTGCACCTCGGGCTGGGAGGTCTGTGCCCGGTGCAGCTCGGGCTGGAAGGTCTGTGCCCGGTGCAGCCCCGGGCTGGGAGGCCTGTGCCCAGTGCAGCTCGGGCTGGGAGGTCTGTGCCCAGTGCAGCTCGGGCTGGGAGGTCTGTGCCCGGTGCAGCCCCGGGCTGGGAGGTCTGTGCCCGGTGCAGCCCCGGGCTGGGAGGCCTGTGCCCGGTGCAGCTCGGGCTGGGAGGTCTGTGCCCGGTGCAGCCCCGGGCTGGGAGGTCTGTGCCTGTCACCGTGCAGCCCAAGGACCTTATGGGTTTGACTTTCCTTCCCAGTTGGACAGCAAGTCGGTGAGGCACACGGCCCTGGCCCTGCTCTTGTTCATTCTGAAGAGAGCACTGAAGACCATTGACTTCTGCCTGAGCAGCGAGGCCTGGCAGGGGCCCGGCGTGTACACGGCCGCGATGATGGAGGACTTTGTGCGGCTCTTCCGAGAGGCCCTGAGCAAGGTAGGCCTGGGGCCCGGCGTGGGCGGGGCATGTCCAGGGCTTTCCATGGGACGTCCCAGGTCAGCGCCCAGCTGGGAGGCCATCTCGGGAGCTCAGGTGGATGCGAAGTGAAGGGGTCTGTGTCCCTAGGGCCTGAGTCCCTCCAGGAGCCGGCGTGCCTGCCCTCCCCCAGGCTGCACGCGCACAAGGTGCGGCCGCTTGAAGCCCCTCTCGCTGCCCCCTCCCCGCGGGTCGGAAGGCATGGCCTGAGATTGGCCACTGCCTAAGCGAGGTTGCCCTGGGCAGGTCCCCCATGGTCACGGACATGTCTGTTCCCAGGGCCTCGCTCGGGGACTGAGCCTTCAGGGCTGCAGGGCCAGCACTTGTGTTTTGCCGAGTCCTGGCGCGCGCGGCTCTGGGCGTCCTGCCTCGGCTGGGGGGCGATTGCTCCCATCCCATTCTGTGCGTCTCTCTCACGGGACTCCCTCTCTCTGTTCCCCTTCTAGGTCTTCCCAGACTTGAACACCGTTGTGTGGGTCTGGCAGTCCCTTCGGAAGCAGGACACCAGAGAGGGGGACGAGCAGGGGCGGAAGCAGGACAGCAGGGCTCCCGCCGGCGAGGCTGCCCCGGGCGGTGAGGGCTCGCGGGGTCGCTGCCTGTGGACGGCGGGGAGGGCCCGTGTCCTCGCTCAGCGGGCAGCGTTAGAGCGCATCGTGCGTGGACTCTGACGTGTGTCACACTGCGCGCTCCACACGCTCGGTCTGAGGACCTGGGCCCGGGGTGTCCCGGGGCTGGGCCGTCAGTGGCGGGCGGGTGCCTCGTGCTGTGCAGGGGGAGGTGGCTGCGTGGACCCCGGGGATAAGATTCTCTGACTTGCCCTTGTTAGCCGGGCGCTGGGCTCTGTTTTTCACGTCTGTGTCCTGTGAACCCTCATGGCGGCCCCACTGCTGTGTCCCCCCTCCTCTGCCCCCTCCCCCCCTCCCCTCCCGCCGCCCCCCCCCCCCCCGGCAAAAGGCACCAAAGCTCAGACACAGTGCTCTGACCTGTCCAGGTCGCAGCGTGGAAATGGGGGTAAACCCGGCTGTTCGAGCAGCTCGACCTTGAGCACGGGGCCCTGCAGTCGCGTCCGTGGGTCTGTCCGCGGGCTCGGTGCTCAGCGCGCAGTTGACGGCGGTGGGTCGTGGGGCCGTGCCGACCGGTTGCTGACGGAGGACAAAGCCAGTGTTTCCTAACAAAGTTTTCGTTTTGGTTCAGACGACGCGGAAACCATTCTTCTGAAGGCCGTCCTGCTGCAGGTCATCTGCCTCTACCAGCGGGTGGTCCCGCACGTGGTCACGCAGTACAACTTCGACTTCAGCAAGCTCCTGCGGGGTGCGCCTCCCCCCCGCCCCCCGCCCCCCGCTGTGCCTGCCGGTCTCACCACCCCCACCCCCACCCCCGTTCCTGCCAGTCTCACAACCCTCCCCCCTCGGGCACCACAGGCGTCAGCAAGGACCCATGGGACACTCAGGACAAAGCCTCTTTCAGGGGGTGTGGGCCCTGGGAGGGCGCCGTTCCCGCCCCTTCCGCCCCGGCCTCTGATATCATTGCTCACCCTCATACTCGCCCTCACCTGTGCGGCGGTGCACACCCACTTGTGAACGTGACTCACCCTCTGGTCGCGTTTCCTCGAGAGGGGAGTTTGGTAAAATCACTGTATCAGGAGCCTCTAGGACAGCTGTGGGCAAACTACGGCCTGCAGCTGTGGCCGTCTGCAGTGGCTGTGTCCTTCCTGGGAACCAGGCCAGGGCCAAGGAGCAGTCTCGGTGGCCGGTGGCCACCGTCCGCTCACAGAATGCTTGCAGCCGGGGAGCAAGGTCTGTGCCCACGCCAGGGCTGCCTTAGCGGGAGGCCCGCTGGAGGGCGTCGTGGGGGCAGCACCTGTGGGAGGCGTCAGTGGCCGAGGTAGCGTGTTGAGGGTTTGAATGGGCCTCAGAGGGGATGTCAGGCGAGGTGTGGCCGAGCAGGGCACAGCCTGTGCGAGGGCGACCCCAGGTCGGGACGGACCCGGTGTTCGCCCATTCATCTGGACACGGCGCCCTCGTCTGGCCCTGGGCCGGGCAGTAGCCGCTGGGCGCAGCCTCCGCGTGACGGGACTTCTCTCCGCCAGGTGTCATCTCGGAGCAGGGCCTGCGGGAGGAGGTGCCCCCTGTCCTGCAGCACCACCTCCTGCAGGTGGCCCTGGAGCTGCCTGCCTGCAAGTTCTCCTGGTTGAAGGCTCAGGTAGGAGCGGGCGCCACCTCTGCCCGCGCACCTGCGGGCTCGCTGGGCGTTCCAGCCGGTCAGGACCCGTTAGGTGGGCCCGGAGGGCGGCAGTCAGGTCCAGTCTGAGGGAGGCATGGAGCCAGGAAGCCTGCACTTGCATAACTGAGAGCCTGGCCTGCTGGGCCCTGGCGCTTTGGCACTGTCTGTCCTGGCTGTCTTGCTGTGTGTTGTTTAAAACCTTTTGGAAAACAGCCCTGGCCAATTTAGCTCAGTGGATAGAGTGTCGGCCTGCAGACTAAAGGGTCCCAGGTTCAATTCCGGCCAAGGGCACATGCCTGGGTTGCGGGCTCAATCCCCAATGGCGGGCTTGATCTCCCTTCCTCTCTGCAATCAATAAAAAATACATTAAAAAAGAAACCTTTTGGGAAAGAAAATACGTGCCTCCTCTGTCCGCGCCCTGGAGGGACTTGAGGCAGAGAGGGGAGAGCCCCAGTGAGGGTGGGCGGGGGAGCGGGGTGCTGGTGCTCTCTGTGACCAGCGTGTCTTCTGGGGCTCCCTGGAGAGCACGATGGGGCGTCGTGAAGGGGACTCACAGTGCAGCAGGTTGTGTGTATGGAAACACGGGCTCATCATTTCTGTCGAAAAGGGGAAACCAGGCAGTTAGCGTTGTCTGCGTGTTTCTCAGTAGTGCAGGTGATTTTTTTTAAAAAAATATATTTCTTTATCGATTTCAGAGAGGGAAAGAGAAACATCAATGATGAGGGAGAATCATCAATTGACTGCCTCCTGCACACCCCCCACTGGGGATCCAGCCCGCAACCCGGGCATGTGCCCCTGGCTGGAATCGAACCTGGGACCCTTCAGTCCGCAGGCCGATGCTCTAGCCACTGAGCCAAACCAGCCAGGGCTCAGGTGACATTTTTGTAAGACTCGAAACTTAAGATCTCGTGGGACCCATAGCATGGAAGCATGTGCTTACATCTTTACACGTGATATTTCCAGAAAGGGGTAGGATGCTGTGGCCATGGGGTCATTGTATTTCTCCCCTCGTCACCCCCCAAGTCCTCTCTCTGAGGTTACCTTGCATCCTGGTTGAGGTGTTCCGCTGGAGGACTTCCTACGTGCCAGGCTCCACGCGTGTGCTCTGTGACGGCTCGCTGGCCGCTCCACACGTGTGCTCTGTCACGGCTCGCTGGCCGCTGCACGCGTGTACTCTGTGACAGCTCGCTGGCCACTCCACACGTGTGCTCTGTCACGGCTCGCTGCCTGCTGCACGCGTGTGCTCTGTCACGGCTCGTTGGCTGCTGCATGCGTGTGCTCTGTGACGGCTCGCTGGCTGCTGCACGCGTGTGCTCTGTGACGGCTCGCTGGCTGCTGCACGCATGTGCTCTGTCACGGCTCGCTGGCTGCTGCACGCATGTGCTCTGTGACGGCTCGCTGGCCATAACTTAGAGATGAGGCGCTGGGCACAGGGTCTCAGCCACAAGTGGAGGGTCCAGTCCTGGCTGGGGGGAGCCCGCTGACTCTGCTGTCCCGACCCCAGGAGGGCCCGGAGGCGGAGCTCCTCGGGGGCGAGCGGTCCGTGTTCTACCTGCTGATGAAGATGTTTGTGGCCAGCGCCCACTCGCAACTCAAGTCGTCCACCAAGCGCCTCATCGTGAAGGTGAGCACGCCCGCGCCCGCCTGCTCCTGGCTCCAGGCGCTGAGCACAGTCCGCACAGGAGGTGCGTCGTCAGGCTTGCTGGATCGAGGGTCTCGACTCCTATCATTTAAGCCTGAAGGCGCTGTGGGCGTCCCAGGGGTGGCGTCTTAGACGTGCTGTGTCCCTGAGGAGACGCGTGCTGTGGGGGCCTGTGAGCTCGCGTCGGCTCTGCGGTTTGGGTCCTGGTCCTGCTTCCTGGCAGCCTGGTCACTGGCTCGCCCCAGGTTCACATCAAACCGTCCTCGTGGATAGGGGGCTGGGCCTCGCCCGCCCAAGTCTCCAGGGCCCGCCCAGAGGGTGGGCGTGGCTGGCTCGGTGCCCAAGAGGCTCGGGCATCTGGCAGGCTGGGGGTGCGCAGCTGCCTGGGCCGCGTCGCACACGTGTGCCTGGGACAGTGCGGGTCCGGGGCGAGGCCGCGCCTCCTGGAGCCGGGGTGTCCTGTGTGTTGGGAGGCGCTGAGGGAAGGCGAGCAGCAGCAGGACAGTCCTCGCTGCCGAGCACAGGTGCTCTTCCTGTCCCCTCCGTGCGGGGCAGAGAGAACAGCGTTTAGTGAGACTGCAGGGGAGTCTCGGGCCCTTGGGCTCCCTGGGGTCCACGTCCCATGGGGCCCGCCACCCGGCCAGCCCCACAGAGCCAGGCCCTGCTGACCTGCCGGCCATCTGCTCGTGCAGATCCTGCGGGACACGGGCGTGTTCGAGCACACGTGGAGGGAGCTGGAGCTGTGGCTGGAGCACCTGCATGACCCCGAGGAGCACCGACGGGAGGCCGTCCTCCGGTTCCTGGAACGAGTGAGCTGCCCGTGCCCAGAGCGTGCCGGGAGGGTCCCCCGAGGGGTCAGGCCCAGGCCCCCCGGCCTCCCGGCTCACCTGCTTCCTGCCGACACTCGGCCTGTAAGACAGGAGGAGACGATACTGTTTGATGTCCTTTAAGGCCCTGCTTTTGCACAGGACAGTGGTAGCTAAGTGATGGTAAAAGCAATGATAGACACACTGGAAGGAGATGTTTTTGAAAATTCTACAGAACGCTTTAAGAGCTTGGCAGGAAGCTCTCGTTCTCGCGGAGGCGTGAGCACTGCAGCCGCTCCCATGTCCCCGGGGGGGTTGGGACACTTTCCTCGTTTCCTCTGTGACCTCTGGCTGCTCTCCTCTCGGCTCCCTTGTGCCAGGTGCTGCTGACGTTGGTGGCGAACCCCTACGTGTACACCGACAAGGCCTCCGACTTCGTCCAGGAAGCCAGCACGCTGCAGGCCGCGGCCAAGCAGGATGCCGACGACGCCAGCATCCCCATCTCCCACATCGACGGTCAGTGCGCTCCCTGTGCCTGCTTCTGGGCCCAGCTGCCCTGGCCTGTTAGACCCAGAACAGGAATCCCGTTCTGGGTTGCCAAGCGCAAACCTGGTCAAAGCCCAGCCCATGTGGACAGGACATCACCCCGTCCATTTACGTGGCGAGGACGTGTGCGGGGCTTGCTTCGTGCAGGGCCGATCTGAGCTCACAGGTCCTACTGCCCAACCTCACGACAGCCCGACGGGCTCAGTCCTCACGGTGTGTTCTCGAGGCCGCTGTCAGCCTCGCGTGGCACTCGGGCGGGAGGGGAACCGGGTGCCACCCACTCGGCTCTGGTGCGTCCAGGTGTGGCTTGTTCGCCTCAGTGTCCAGGGGACGCCTTCTGGCGGCTCACTGTCCCCTGAGCTGGGCGTGTCCTCATCTGCTTAGAATCAGACTATGTTAAGCCTCCCCCCCCACCCCCCAGAAGCAGGGTGTTGACTCTCCTTTCACCCACCTTCTCCTGCTCCTCCCTCCCTGGCTCTCACCATGCGCGACCTCTCCCCCTCCCCCCCGCCTCAGACGTGCTGGACATGGTGGACGTGCTGGTGGAGGGCAGCGAGGGCCTGGACGAGGAAATTGGATGCTCGCTGAGTGAAGACATGGCCCTGCTCACGTTCCCGTTCAGCCCCGTGGCCCCCGCCGCCCTGGAGGCCAGGAACAAGCTGCTGCTCGGGACAGAGCGCAAAGCAGGTGTCTGCGCGGGCGGACGTGGGCGTCGGGCCAGCTGGGCTCCTGTGGGGGGAGGTGGGGCTCCAGGGGCCTGAGGATAATCGCTGAAAACCCACCAAAGTGGGAGCTGCCGGCGGGCGGGGCTCAGTGGGCGGGGCTTGTGGCCGGGGCTCAGCGGGCAGGGTAGGGGGCAGGGCTCAGGGCTTAGGGCTCAGCATGAGGGGCTCAGCGGGCAGGGCTTGGCGGGAGGGGCTCAGTGGGCAAGGTAGGGGCTAGAGGCCGCCGGGCCGCTGGGGAGGGGCCGCTGGAGGATGAGTCTCACGTCCCGTGTGTGCACGCCTGCACAGACCCTGCTGTACCACCCATCTTTTCACTGCTTTTAAAAAAGACAACACGTAATTTTATTGATTTCTGAGAGGGAGAGAGAGAGATATAACGTCAGTGATGAGGTGATCATTGATTGGCTGCCTCCTGCACACCCCCCACTGGGCACACAACCCGGGCATGTGCCCTTGATGAGAATCCAGCCCAGGACCCTTTAGTCCGCAGGCCAGCGCTCTATCCACTGAGCCAGCCGGTCAGGGCGTGTTTCTCGACTGCTTGATGCTAAACCATGAGTTCTTCGTATTTGATGGGTGTCCAGGCAGCTTAGGCCCCAGGAAGTGCGCCCAGATCACAGTGTCATGAGTGAGGCTCGCTCAGACGTGGCTGCAGCAACACACAAGCCCCAGCGTGTCCCTCTGTTAGCGAGTAAAGGTCTCTTTCTGGACCTGGTGATGGGCCCTGGGCCGTCCCCAAGGGGGCGAGGGCAGCGTCCTCCAGAAGGTGGTGCCACGCCTCTCCCATGCCCGGGTGCCCCTCTGGACTCAGGACCTGGAGCCTCAGGGGCCTGTGCCGGTGGCATCTGCCCCCAGCGTGGTCACGTGACCCTGGTGGATTTCCCTGCTCTGAACACTGAGTGGGTGTGTGGATGGGTCACCAGAGGCTGGCCCTGAGCCCTGCCGCCCGCCTTCTTCCTCCGCAGGGGACAGCGTCATGGCGTACCTGACGGCCGTGCTCACAGACCTCCTGCACAGCCAGCGGGACCCACTGGCGCTGTGCCTCCTGCTCCAGGCCTACGACCAGCTGGTGCCTCCGGTCCCACAGCTGTGCTGTTTCAGCAGCTACTACCGCCTCTGGATCCCGGAGCCCGCCCAGGAGGCCGCGGTGAGTGGGTGCCACGCCCCAGCGCTCCCACGGGGACCAGCCTGTCCCGGGAGACCGAGCGTGCTTCCTGCGGCCCAGCTGGGTCGCTGTGCGGGCGACATTTCCTCACCTCGCTTCCCGGCGTCAGAGGACACACGGCTGGTGGGGAGCCATGTGCCCCTCTGGCTGCTGGGTAACGGGGCAGCTGCTGGGGTCGGCCTTGGGCGGGGTGCCTTTTCCTCCCCCCCAGCAAGCTGCACCCTTGCTGTGCCGTCCTCCAGGGTCCTCCATGGCCCTTAGCACCCAGGGCTTCTTGAGCTCAGTTGTCAGACCCTCCCCAGCCCCCGCGCTCTTCACCAGCGGCCCCGGGCCAGAACCTGTGTGGAGGTGAGGCTGCTTCGGGCTGCACTCTGGGGCGGGTGCTTGGAGCATGAGCGTCCGCCCTGCGGAGGGCACAGGGCTTCTCCCCTTTGAGGGCCTCGGAACCCCTGCAGCTGCACCCCAGCCGGTCTGACCCAGCAGGTCTGCGTGGGGCCTGCAGTGGCATTTCCAGCACGTTCCCTAGTGACTGCTGTCCAGAGCCCCACCTTGGACCCGCTGAGCTTCAGGGCATGTGCAGCCCTTTCCCTGCCGTGGTTTCCCTCCCCTGGGGGCGTGGTTTCCCTGTCAGGGAGTGGCTTCCCTGGGGGAGGGAGGGTGGCGGCTTCCCTGGGGGGGCGGGGTGTTTGGACGGTATAAATACAAGCCGCCATCTGGTAAAGAAGGCAGTTCGGCCCTGACCGGTTTGGCTCAGTGGATAGAGCGTCGGCCTGCGGACTCAAGGGTCTCAGGTTCGATTCCGGTCAAGGGCATGTGCCTTGGTTGCGGGCACATCCCCAGTGGGGAGTGTGCAGGAGGCAACTGATCGATGCTTCTCTCTCATCGATGTTTCTCACTCTCTATAAGAGTTTCCCTTCCTCTCTGTAAGAAATCAATAAAAATATATTAAAAAAAAAAAAAAAGGCAGTTGGGAGTGAGAACTGAGTGACTCCAGAGCTGTGTTTGCAGCTGCTTTCTCTCTCCGATGAGCTCCTCTAACTGAGGCTCCTGGGGGGGGGCAGGGGCGGCTGTGGAAGGCCCCCCGCTCGAGGAGCTAGTGCCCTGCCTGCTGGGTGACTTCCTGTCCCAGAGACCATCACAGTGGCTGCAGGGTGCAGGCTGTCTGTCCCGCGGCCCCTACGGCAGCCTGTGTCCTCGGGTGTGAGACACCTAATGTGCCGCGTGGTCACGTGTTTCCCAGTGGGCGTCCGGTTGCTGTGGGATGTCCCCTGGTTGGGGTGTCACCTGGACCTGCCCCCCAGGCTGTGCACCTGCCTCTGGGGTGACTGTCTGTCCTCTTCCTCCAGCTTCCGCAGACGCCGCGCAGCCCTGCCCCCCAGGACCCCCGGGCCCCCTCGTTCGGGGCCCTGCTGCAGGCGGCCTTCCAGAGCGAGGACAAGGCCGCGCTGCTGGACGAGGCGGTGCAGGCGCGGCTGCGAGAGGCCGTCCCACACCTGCCCATGCACCGCGTCCTGCTGTCCGTGAGGCATGTGCTGCTGTACTTGCGGACCAGCGTGGAGCGCTTCCGCCAGGTGAGCGCCTTCTCCGCAGGCCACATGCCACCCGGCAGCCGCCCCCGAGGCCCCGGCAGCTAGTTCAGTGCCCTGTGCCCACAGCCTCTCCTCCTGGGACAGGCACCCGGGGGCTGGCACCCATTTTCTCCCGCGAGCCCCTCGCTGCAGACGGGGCCACGTGCTGCTGGGCCTGGTCGCTGGGCAGCTGCTGGCAGGACGGGGCCCTTCCCACTGCGGTGGCGCCGAGGCATGGCCAGCGCCCTCTTTTGTACGTGGTCGCGCGGTGGCTCAGCAGTGAGCTCTCTGTCCCTGACGTGGCTTACGGAGCCTCAGGGCAGGGATGGAGCTGGGCCTGCTCACGTTTTGGTCAGAAGAGCCCTGTGCCTTGGTCAGGGTTCAGGAGGCCACGTCCTATTGGGAAACAACTCTGAGGTTAACAGCCTTTTTCAAGCAGTTGCCAGCCTGGCCTCGGTCCTTGTTGCTGGTGGCATCGTGCCCCCTGGTCAGGGAGGGCCCAGCACTGCCTCGTGACAGGCAGCCCTGCCTGGCCTGAGGTTGCCTGGCTCTCCCCACAGCTGGGCAGGGGCGCGGGGCCCCACCTCCTGCAGCTGCTCCTGGACCTGCTCCGGCGCCTGGTCCTGCACTGCGCGCAGCTGGACGCCCAGAACCGGGAGAAGTGCGAGGCCGCGCAGGCCGAGGCCGACCTCTTCCTGGATGCGGAGTCTGCGGCCTCGCTGGAGCTGGCCGGCGACACGGTACCATGGCTCTGCTTGGCCATCCTCGCTGAGTGGGGGTCGGGGGGTGGTTTGCTGCAGTGAATTCGGGCTAAATCTTGGGACCTGAAGGCTGAGGGGCGCTGCCCAGGCCACGGTCCAGCCCTCAGGCTCGTGCTGGGCAGAGATGCGTGACAGTGGGGTCCAGCTTTGCCCGGGCCCAGGGTGGGGTGCTGGGCTCCCCTGAGAGGGGCTTCCATCCTACTCAACATGGTGAAGACTGGCACAGCACCTGCCGGCCCCCCACTGGCCCCAGTCCCCTGAGAGTGGCCGTTTGTGTCTTCCAGACACTGGAGGAGGTGCTGGTGGCCGCACTCCGCCACCCCACGCTGGAGGGCTGGTTCCTGGCCCTGGAGCGGCAGGCCCTGCCCCCGCACACACTCAGCCCCGTCCTGGCGAAGCTCCTGGGCGCCCACCTCAGTGCGGGGGTCCTGCCGCTGCTGACGGCGAGCGCCCCGATCCTCCGCAGCTGCGGGCGGCTGGGCCTCCTGGCCAGGTACTCGGAGGCCGTCGCCCAGAGCGTGCTGAGGGAGCTGCGGGACCGGAAGGCGGGCCCGGCCACCGCGCCACCGAAGGCCCTCCCGCAGCTCGAGGCCCTGCAGGCGCTGCACGCGTACATGGAGGGCTCCCAGCTCCGGGAGGTCACCCTAGCCCTGCTGAGCCTGCCCGAGGCCCACCTGGTGGCCCAGCGGCCTGCGACGTCGGCCGGGAAGGAGCGGGGCCTGAGCGCTCTCGGCCAGACCCTGGTCCAGCTGTTGACCGGCAGCCCCCAGGGCCAGCTGCCGAGCGGCGAGCTCCTCTGGGCCGCGGAGTACGTGAGAGGCCTGGGGGCTCTGCTGCCCACGCTGGCTGTGGACGAGCTGGACGCCGTGTTCCTGCGCTCCCTGCAGAGGGAGCCCGAGCTGGCCGCCGTGGTCGGGGTCAGCCTGCTGGACTACTGCCTGGCGCGGCGCACGCCTGCGGCCCTGGGCATCGCCGTGCTGCTGGTGCAGCGGAGCTGGCCCCACCTGCTGCGGTTCGAGCTGTGGTGCCGGCAGCCAGGCGCGGGGCCCCGCCTGCAGGAGGGCCTGGAGGACGTCCTGCCCCTGGTGCACAGCTACCTCCAGCGCCGGACCCAGGGACGCCCCACGCGCCCAGCAGCAGGTACGGGAGGGCGGCGGGTCCCCTTGTGAGCTCCGGCCTCCGAGTGCTGGGGTGGTCAGCTCCCTTCTCCAGGCCTGACCAGCTCTGAGAGGGAGAAAGACGAGAAATGCTCACTCAGCAGCCCCCCCCCCCTTGACTTTACGGCTGGAGGAGTCACCCCTACACAGCTCCCCTCAACCTTGAGCTACCACGTGAAGCAGGGCCACCAAGGAGGACCAGTGTCAGGCCACCCGTGGGACCTCGGCCCTCACGAGATTCCGTGAGCTCGTCCACGCGGCTCCACACACCCTCCCATGTGACCACCTCCCTGTCTCCGCCCAGTGCCCTCTGCTGTCGTCCTGATCCTGAGGAAGGCCCTGTGGAGGCGGCTGCAGACCCGGCTCCTCGGTGCTGACGGGCCCTCGGAGGCTGGGCTGCATCCAGAGGTCCTGGCCCAGCTGGTCCCGTTCGCGAGAGCCAAGGACCTGAGTGTCCTCAAGGACCGTCTGCCCAGCTCGCTCCAGACTCCAGACGGGCACAAGAGGTGCGAAGGCTGGGGGCCTGGTGGCTGCTCCCTGGGCTGTACCCGCTGGTGAGCCCCGCGGTGCTGTTGCGCCGTCACCGTTCCGGGGGAAGCCCTTTCCTGACGAACTTCCAGCCATCCTGCTGGCGGGCTCCCCCCCCCCCGGACAGGGGCAATGTCTGCTGTGTTATTACAACACGGGGCGGGGGCACAAGAGCGTGGAAGCCGAGGACAGCCCACCCCCACCCCCGCAAGGAAGAAGGATCCGGTGGAAATGTCGTCGGGAGGTTAGACAACCTGACATGACGGCATTGGGCAGGTGCCCTTTCTCTGGCTGCTCTGTGGTCCCCCAGCCGTGAGAGCGCTGGCCCATCCTCGATATCAGACGAGGGCAGGAGGCGGCTGTGGTCCCTGTGCTTGGGTAGCACAGGGAGCGGCGCTCGGGGCGTGCAGCCCATTGTCACGTCGGGTTGTCCTTAAAGCTGGGGTGTAGGCCACCGCCTCTGACCTGAGACCTGTCTTCTGCTGCAGCTGGATCGTGGCCGACTCCGTCTCGGCCGCCCTGGAGGGGGCGGAAGCAGAGCTGCGCGCCTGGAGAGAGAGACTGCTGGAGTGCTGCGTGAAGTGGCTGGTCGGGTCCTTCGGCGGCCGGGAGCGAGGCCAGGACGGAGCCCAGGGCCAGGAGGAGCAGATGCTGCTGCGGTTCCGCCGGCTGCTGGTAGGTGTGCCGCCTTTCCTGAGGTCCGGGTGGTCGTCCAGGGACAGGACGATCGGCCAGGCACAGCACACTCTACTGGGGCCTGACGGCTGGTGAGGGCGAGGGGCCCTGTCTGGGAGGCCGCGGGGCAGGTGGACTTCAGTAGGCACGTTGCTGCATCTTCTGAGACTGGCTTTTCCTTCTTGCTTTGTCTGCCAGTAAGTGAGTTCTATGGACCTTGGAAGATGAGACCAACCTTGGGTTCTGGGGCTGTGGGGCATTACTTCCTCCTCCCGCTTTAATTTTTAGATGTTGTTGGATTTGATGTGCTGGTGTTTTATTAAGAACTTTTGCATCTGTGTGCATAGGGGTAGTTTTAATTTTAACTTCATGCAATGTCCTTGTTTGGATTTAGGATCAGGTGGCACTGCCCGCAGCGTGGGCTGAGAAGAGTCTCGATGGGTGTAAAATCCTAGGTTTTCCGTTTTCCTAAGCATTTTAAAGGTGTTGCTTTCCTGTCCTTGGAGTGCGTTGTTTCTGATGAGACAGTTGTCGTTCTTGTTTTTGTTCCTTGTAAAGTACATCCTTTTCTCTGGCTGCTTTTAGGGTGTTTTCTTTACAGCAGTCATAGCACCTGGAGTATGAGGTGCCTTAGTTACTTTTCTTCCAGTTTCCTGTGCTTTGAGTTCAAGGAGCTTGTTGTCTCTGTGAGTTTGGAGTTTCTATAAAATTTGGAAACATTCAGCTATTTTGGGCCATTATATCCTCCTATTGGAGTGTGGGTTTTTTAATGTTAGTTTTTACGTGGAGATGATTAGCGCTCTGAAAGCTGACATAGGAGTCGCTCCTCAGGGCACAGTGAGCATCCCTGTAAAGTCAGAGACGCTGACGCGTGTGTGTGTAGACACGGAGGCTGGGTGAGTGGTCGCACGCTTGGAGGTCAGAGACCGAGCAGTCTGTCTGCGTCCTGGGCCTGGGCCCTCACAGCCTGCATTCCAGCCTGGACCCGTGTGTGATGGGCTGTGGGTGTCAGGCTGGCTCCCAGGCCCCCGATGGCAGAACCAGGGACGAGGAGGAGCAGGTGGGGCTGCTGCCACCCCCACCGTGGGCATCCCTGCGCGGCCATCGCCCGCCCAGCAGGCTGGCTTGGTGCCTGAGTGACAGGCTCTGCTCTCAGGGATTTGAGTCCTCAAGGCCTGCTTCCTCCCCCGCTTTCCTGTTTCTCTCTCTTCCTTGCTAATAGACCTTTTTATTTCCCAGCGCAGTTTTAGACTCACAGTAAAACTGCGTGAAAAGTGCAGAGGTCCCCATATACCCTCTGCCCCCCCAGCACACACACAGCCTCCCCACCAACACCCACGCCAGCCCTTTTCTTGTCACTGGGATACATTTTCTTTATTTGGAATTCATTGTGGAGAGAGACAGACAGGCGTCGGTTTGTTGGCCGGCTCGTGTGTGCGCTTGTGGGCTGGCTCTCGTGTGCCCTGGCGGGGACCCAGCGCGCAGCCTTGGCGGGTTGGGGCGGCGCTCTAACCATCGGCGCTGCCCGCGGGGCCGGGAGTGTATTCTCAGGTCGGAGATGTAAGCTCTAAGGTGCACAGTTCGTGTTGACAGATACACGTCCCTGGTGCCCACACTCCCGCCACGATTCCCGTCCTCCCAGAAAGTCCCGATGTCCTAGCCGGTCCCTCCCGGCAGAGCAGCCGCTCCTCTGACGTCACGGGAGAGCACACGGGAGATTTTCTCCACGTTGGTGGCTGGGACCCGCCGTGGCCCTGCGGGTGGAGGCGTGGTCCTCCCGGGTGGATGTTGTCACGTGTGTAAGCAGCCGGGGTGGGGGCCTTGTGCAGTGTATCCAGTGCTGGCTGGAGCGGCAGAGGGACAGCAGCTGCGCCGGGGCGTTCCCTTTGCTCCTGGGTGAGCCTGGGGTGCGGGACAGGGTCCCTCCTCGTGTGAAACAGCCTTACAAACCCCGTGCGATGAGGAGCACGTTGTGCGGCCTGTTTAGGGAGCAGCTCGAGTTTAAGTTCCATGTCTGGTTCCCCCGGGATGTTTCCCGTCTGTTCCTCGCTGTCTTCACAGAGCTCAGCTGATGAAGTGGGTCCTGGGGATTGGCAGCAGTTTGTGAAGACGGGACTCAAGTAAGTCGATGGCTTTTCTCTCCTTTCCACCCTCACCCGCGGGCATCAGGGAAGGGATGGAGAGAGGAGCGTCGATGTGAGAGGGAAACGTCAGTCGGTTGCTTTCCTGACGGGCAGTTGGACCTCTGGCCCTTCGGCGCTTGTGACGATGCTCCGACCGCTGAGCCGCACTGGCGGGTGGTTTGTGTCCTGGGGCGAATGCCTGGTGACGCAGGGCAGCTGCTAGTCCCGTCTCAGGGACACGGTGTGTAGCGCCAGGTGGCAGGCCGCCCGCGGCGCAGTGTGCTGTGAGGAGGGCGAGAGGCAGCCTCTGGACCGGGAAATGCTGTTAGAGCAGAAGCGTGGAGACCGCTGGCCGCAGCCTGTGCTTGTCCCGCTGTCCTCCTCCCGCCCTCGCCCGCCGTGTCCCGCTGAGGTGGAGCCTGCGTGGCCACGCGTGTGTTCATACCGGGCACATCACTGTGTCCCTGAACAACAGTGCCCATGTGGGTCCCTCCTGTTACCTCGATGTCCCTGTTACCCGTGTGGACCCGGGGCCTCGCAGTCACTCACGGCTCCTGCTGCGGGGCCTCGCGTCTCGGCTGCGCCAGTCACTGTTCGAGGTGGACAGCGTCTCCCGCCCTCCCCGCCGTGGCTGCTGCCTCGATGCCCACGCGCCAGCTTCCCCGGGGAGGGGCGCACCGGCGGCCGGCGTGGGCACCGCTGCAGCCCGGGCCCAGGGCTGGGCCGACTGAGCGGGGTGGGGAGCTCATCCCTCCCCGCACCCCACGTCCTCGCTGACGTCCTCGCTGACGTGATCGAGCGGACTCTGATCCTGGCGCCCGGAGCCGTGCCATGGGCTGCGGCCCTCGCTCCCGGCTGTTCCCCTTGACACAGACGCTTTCCCACGAGCAGAGAGCGAGTGGCGGGTCACAGGCTGGAGGCCGCAAGCGCCAGCACGCGGTGGCGGCGTCTGTCCGCCTGTGGTGGATGTTTCTAGAACGCCCACTGCATGTCACGTGGCTTAGTGTTCACCTGTGACCGGAACTTCCTGTCCTAGAGCAGGAGGCCCTCGGGGATTGGAGAGGCTTCATAGAAGGCCCAGAGACGTGTTTTCTGTTTCCTGGGAAGCGAAGTTCCCTTAGGAAGCAGTTTCCCCTTCGATGCTACCTCCCAGGTTTCGGTATCAGGACCCCGCATTTCTGAGGGCGCTCCACGCCGCTGTGCAGCTCCTGTACCGGCCCGACAGCCCCGTGCGCGCGAGCCTGGTCCCGCTCCCCGTGGTCCACATGATGCTGGCCCAGCACTCCCTGTTCCTGCCCACCCTGCTGGCGTCCGCGGAGGAGGGAGCCCCCGACGGCCAGGTGAAAGGTGAGGAGACCCCTCCCCCATCCGAGGCAGAGCCCTGACTCACCTGCCGCTGGGCTCTGCCGGAGGGGAGGGCGCTTGTCCGTCAGATCCAGGCCACGCAAGGGGTCCCCTGCGGAGGCCAGGCCGCGGGGCAGGTCCTCCCCGGCCCGGAGCCGCTCCCGCCCACAGAGTTGGTTCCTGGCCTTGGGGCCGTGCCGTGGGCACGGGAGGTCAGACCTGGGGTAGGGAGTCGCCCGGGAGGAATTGTTCGGCTGCATGGAACATCTCAGTGGGAGGAGGGAATCTTGACGAGGGCCGGGCTCAGCGCCGTCCGTCCGGGTCCGTGTGTTTAGCGCCCGAGAGCCCAGCTTGGCGTGGGCTGTGGACACAGGGAGATGCCTGAGGGCCCTGTCCTCCTGGAGCCGCACAGTTGACACCCCCAAACCGTTGGAAGTCGCTGAGGTCGCACGCGGCACAGTGAAGAGAGCCCCCCGAGTCAGTGGGCAGGCGGCGAGCAGGCGGCGCCCTCGGCTCAGGCGGGGAGGAGCGTGCGGGCCGGTGACGTCGTGGGGAGGGCGGGCGGTGGGCTCTTTGGTGGCTGAGGTTGGGGAGGGGCCGTGGGCTGAGTTCAGTCAGCCTGTCAGAGCTGGGAGCGAGGACGGCGCGCTGCACCCCCAGCCCAGGCTCGCTCGGAGGAGGGTTCACGCTCTTGGTCTCCCTGGACGCGTCCTCCTCTCATTTCGACCTCGCGCCCGTGCACACACACGCGCGCACACACACACACACACACACACACACACACACGCTGCTGCTCACGCTGCTGCTTTTCCCAGAGGCGCTGGTGGACCTGCTGGCGGGGCTCGTGCAGCTGTGCCCGTCCGTCTGCGAGAGCAGCCACTTCGCCGTGCTCCTGGGGGCCTACGGCGCCTCGCTCAGCGTCCTGGGTGAGGAGGATGGGGGGAGGGGGTGGGGGAAGGGGGGCAAGGATTCGCCTCTCTAACTTGACCTTCAACTGCCCTCCAGACCAGAAGATCTTACTCCTCCTCCGGGCGTACGAACACAACAGCCTCAGCCTCGTCAACTTCAGGTGAGCGCTGGCTGAGGGGCGAGTGGCAGGCCGGAGGGCGCCACCCGAGACGGGGCTCAGTGGGCCCAGCAGCCCCAGATCTCCTCCATTCCTTTCTGGTTCTCCAGAGGGGGTGGGTGTGGCTCCCCTGCTCCCCAGCTTGGTGCGGCCGCCTGCTGGCTGAGCTGTGGGATCCGGGGAGTTAGTACAGGAGAAGAGCTCAGAGCAGTGCCTGGCGCATCGCCAGCTCCATTAAGGTGTCCTCTGTCATCATCGTGACACCGTCCCACCCTCCTCATGTCAGCATCACCCTCACCCCCCCGTCTCCCCAAGTTATGGGGATGAAGTGATAGGACCCGTGTCCTGTACTCAGAACGGCCAGCTGCTCTGCAAAGCTGCTGCGATGGTCCTTCCATCGTCAGTTCAGCTCCCACAGGGCCTGTGACCCCGTGCTCTCCCCCCAGGGTGCTCCTGTGGGGCCCCTGACCCCGTGCTCTCCCCGCCCCCCCCAGGGTGCTCCTCGGGTCCCCTGACCCCGTGCTCTCCTCCCCCCGCCCAGGGTGCTCCTCGGGTCCCCTGACCCCGTGCTCTCCTCCCCCCCCCCAGGGTGCTCCTCGGGTCCCCTGACCCCGTGCTCTCCTCCCCCCACCCAGGGTGCTGCTGTGGGGCCCGGCGGCCGTGGAGCACCACAAGACAAGCCGCAGCCTGGGCAAGTCGCTGTGGCAGCAGCCGAGCGCCGGGGACATCCTCCGCCTGCTGGACCGCGACCAGATGATGAAGACCATCCTCCACTTCCCCCAGACCCGGAGGCTGCTGCCCCCCGAGGTGCGGGAGCTGGGCAGAGCCACCAGGGAGCACACACAGGGGCAGAGGTTGGGGGGCCCTCCGAGGGCTCCACTGTACCCTCAGCTGTAGAGGCCTGAAGTACAGGCTGTTTCCTGTTAACTTCTTACTGGGTCACTCGTCAGCCACATACACAGGCCCCCTACAACCACCCGGGGCCCCGAATACCCACACAGGGCCCCCTATACCCACCCAGGACCCCCTATACCCACCCAGGGCCCCGAATACCCACCCAGGGCCCCGAATACCCACCCGGGGCCCACTATACCCACCCAGGGGCCCCTATACCCACACAGGGCCCCCTATACCCACCCAGGACCACCTATACCCACCCAGGGCCCCCTATACCCACCCGGGGCCCACTATACCCACCCAGGACCCCCTATACCCAGCCAGGGCCCCCTATACCCACCCAGGACCCCGAGTACCCACCCGGGGCCCCCTATATCCACCCAGGGCCCCGAATACCCACCCGGCACCCCCTATACCCACCCAGGACCCCCTATAGGCACCCAGGACCCCCTATACCCACCCAGGGCCCCCTATACCCACCCAGGACCTCCTATACCCACCCGGAGCCCCAAATACCTACCCGGGGCCCCATATATCTACCACAGTTACCAGCACTTGTTTTGTTTATAACTTGTCCCCAAAGATCATATTTCAGATACAAGCACTAGTTGTTACAGAATCATCTCAATGCTTTCGGATGTTCCAGGCAGCTTGGACTCTTGATGGTTGGTGAGCGCCCCCTGGTGTTACACATAAGAGTGGGGACAGGACACACACCTCTGTTTCGGGCTCTCACAGGACACACAGGACCCGATATTCAAGGACGGAAGCCCCGGTGACCTCGATGGCCTGTACGACCCCTGCTTTCTGCTCCACCTCTTCAGTGAGCTGACCAGGCCAGGTAATCGCAGCTGGGGGTGCCTGCGGAGCCCAGGGGCTGGGGTGGGCATGCCCGCGGGGCCCAGGGGCTGGGGTGGGCGTGCCCGGGGGGCCCAGGGGCTGGGGTGGGGGTGCCTGCGGGGCCCAGGGTCAGGTTTCTCACCGCAGCGGTCCCCGTGCAGCTCATTAGGAAGCTCTCCACTGCCTTCTCACCTTTCCTGCCAGTGGGATTCAGCAAAGTGATAGCTAATGTTTCAGATACACAGGGACTTTTAAAAGTATATGTATTTTTTTGTTTCAGAAAGGAAGGGAGAGGGGGAGAGAGAGAAACGTTAATGAGAGAGAATCACTGATGGGCTGCCTCCTGCACGCCCCTAGTGGGGATTGAGCCCACAACCCGGGCCTGTGCCCTGACCAGGAATTGAGCCGTGACCTCCTGGTTCATAGCTGGATGCTCAACCACTGGTCCACGCTGACTGGGCTACCGTGATTTGAAAAACAAAAAGCATAGCTCTAGCTGGGTTTGCTCAGTGGATAGAGCATCAGCCTGTGGGCTGAAAAGTCCGGGTTCGATTCTGGCCAAGGGCACAGGCCCGGGTTGTGGGCTCGTTCCCCAGTGGGGGGCGTGCAGAGGCAGCTGATGAATGATTCTCGCTCATCATTGATGTTTTTCTCTCCTCCCTTTCTCTCTGAAACCAATCAATGTGTGTGTGTGTGTGTGTGTGTGTGTGTATATTTTTTTAACACATAATTTTATTATGTCTCTCTATCCTGGACGTTTATCCTGATTCTCGGTGACAGGGCATTTTCTGAAGTCTCCCCAGGTAGCCGTCAGCTACCCACAGGTCTTACCTTTGGGAAGGAGGGAGCCGCGGAGCTTGGTTCTGGCTGTACGTGTGTGTTTGGAATTGCATTTCGTGTCCAGTGGCCTGAGGGTGGGGTCTCGGTGGCTGGGTGCAGAGACAGGAAGGAAAGGGTCCTGTCTGCTCACTGGCCCGGCCAGCAGGTGCCGGCTGCGGGTCCCCAGGCTCCTCCCCGCCGAGTATGTGCAGGTGCGTCAGCGACCGAGACTCGCTGTTTGTCCTGATTCTCCCTTTTCCAACTTGAAATTGCCTCCTTGTGACGGGTGGCTGCTCCCCCTGCACTGCCCACAGAGTTCCCCCAGCACCGCAGCCCCGCTCCACCGCGGTGTCCTGCAGCTGTCCGCTCTCCGTCGGCCTGCGTTGCCCTGGTGGCAGCGGCGGGCTGAGAGGCACACCTGCCCCCCCACCCTCACCCCACCCACCCCCGTGCGTGGCCGGGAAGATGCTGCGGCCACAGCCTGGCCGCCGGCTCAGTCTGCTTCTCTTCCGACTGGACACGTGTCCCACAGTCTGAGAGACCAGGCGACCCGTGAGTCACAGCCAGTCAGCCTGTTGCTCTGTCTCAATAGAGCTTTTAGGAAACAGGCAGAGGCTTGGGAGATGCTTGATAGGAACAGTAAAACCAGGACATGCTTTTCTCAGAATCCTGAACGTTGCCTTTTCTGGGCAGAGGACAGGGCCGAGGCCTTTGGGAGAGGTGACCAGCGAGGGGTCTCTCGGTGGGAATCTCCACATACAGCCCTGTAGGCTCCACTGCCAGACGGGGGCAGGGGCGGGGGGCGGGCGGGGACTGCAGAGCGTCTGCGGAAGGTTTGCAGCAGCTTAAAGTGCCAGCCCCATGCAACCACTCACGCTGGAGGGAGACTTGTTACAACACGGAGGAGGACAGGCAGGAAGAGAAATAGAAGCACTTTTTCAAAGGAAACAGGCTTATTAAGCGTTGCTGTGGCTGCCTGTCGTCCAGAGCAAAAGGTGGGAGCATGACGCTGTGAAGAAGCGTCTGCTGGGAGGAAGCAGGGTCGGGGAGGGAGGCACGGCAGGGAGCGCGAAGCTGGACAGACGCCCGCCCAGCACCGCGGCCAGGCCGGCGAGGCTCGCGTGGCCGAGTGGAGTCCTGGCCTTTTCCTCACGTGAAGAACGTGCCGCTCCTTCGGCGGTTGCCGTGGTGAAGAAGGCCGCGTACAAACAAGTGTTCACTGAAACGAGGCGCGTGGACGCCCACAGGCCGCGTGTGTGTGGCCAGCGTCTGGGTGGACCCACCGCTGGACCCGGGGCGGGACGTGCTCTCAGCCCCCGGGCTTCCGGGCGTCCCTCCCAGCGGAGCCCCGCGCCCGGGAGCTGAGCCCGCGGCAGCCCCGTTTCCCCCTCGCGTGCAGCGGGCCCTGCCCCGGCCCCTGCCACGCCCGCCGCGCCGCCCCTGCCGCCGGGTCCGGTGCGGCCGAATGACTGCGACTCGACGTCAGGTGGACGGTTAGTGTTTGTGCGGCTGCGTCTTCAGAGGAACCGTCACAGCCGCACCCGCCTCCGCGAAGGCGGGACCCGCTTTCTCACCGCTCCCGGGCGCAGCGGGCAGCGGGCTGTGGGCATGGCAGGGACCGAGGCTTTGCCACAGGCAGTGCTGCCCCGCAGAGCCGGCCGAAACCTTCAGCTCCATCCACACGTCAGGCCAGAGCGGCCTGCGCGGTCCCAGCCGCCGCCAGCCCCGGCGCACAGGTGCCTGCACCCCCTGAGGCGAGCCTGCCCCCAGGCCGCCCCCAGGAGACAGCGGCCTGAGGAGAGGTCTTCCCGCCGCACCTCGCGGAAGCCACAAAGCGGGGGTGCCTATTGGACCCGGAGCACCGGGACCTGAGGACCTGAGGATCAGGACCAGGCCCTGGAGCAGCGCCGTCACTGCTGCGCAGCGGCCTGTGGACTCGGCAGCCAGGGCCCTTCTGGTCACCAGGCCCCGGCTCCAGAGCGACTGGGAAGAGCACAGAGCACAGCACCGCCTTCCTCACGACGCGTGGGGACCCGCTGTCTCGGGAAGGTCATGACCACTGAAGTGCCTGCCAGCTGGTAGGCAGTGAGCGAGCATCAATCCCAGAGGGGCCCCACCCGCCGTGCTAGCCGACAGGGCACACGTGCGCCTTTGCACCTCTCCCCTGGGCGCTGCTTTTACTCCCGTCGGTGCCGCGCAGGCTCTGGGGCTGCTTCCCTCCGTCGGGAAGAGGCCGGGTTCACCGTGACCTCCTGGAGCCCAGGGGTCTGAGTGCCCTTCCGTCCTCACTTCTCACCTGCCCCGCGGCGCTGAAGGGATTCCTGTGGGCAGAGGCGCTGGGTTCTCACCGCCTCTGCCTCTTCATTGGAATGTATATGTCACTTCCATTTAACGTGATTGTTGATACAATTGTATTTTTCTTGGCTTTTAGCTACAGTGTGTGTGTGTGTGTTGCTTTAGGGTTTATGCTACTAATCAATTTATGGCAGTTTCTAGCACACGTACCTGATGTTGGTGGGCTGCAAAGGACATTTAATTTGCGCGTCACACAGCATCGTGGAGTCGTGTGCATGCGTGTGTAATTTATGCTGTGTTTCACTTCCCATAGAGCTTGTGGTGGATTGCCGAAAGTTTGTGGATTCCAACGCTCTGGGCCTGACCGCCGCGGCCCTCAGCAGCTATGACCCCCAGATGCGAGCCGCCGCCTACTCCGTGCTGGCGGCCTACTACTCGCACGTGGAGGGGGCCCGGTTCCGAGAGCAGCCCCAGGTGAGTGGGCCGAGGCTGCAGGCCGAGTTGCCGGGAGACCTCTGTCCCTCCTGCGGGGCGTGCGGGCAGCTGGACGGGTCGCCCCTTACGCACACCTTCATGTCGTCGACGGGCAAAGCGGCTCGGTTTCCTCTGGCTCTTCCTTTGGTTTAAACTCGGTGTTTAAGGCGGCTGTTGTCCAGCCACGGTGCCCGGGGCAGGACAGGCACAGGTTGGATCGCCAGGCCTGGAGCCAGGGCTCTCTCTGCCCTCGGCCACGTGCCACCCTGGGACGCGGGGAGCAGGCGCCCACAGGGCTGTGCTTGAGGCTGCGCAGGACCAGGCTGGCCCCGGGTCCGAAGATGCTCTCTCCTCCTGTTTCCAGGTGCTCTACCTGCTGGATGTCGTGCGGAACGGGATCCGCACTCAGAACATGAGGCTCACCTTCACCTTGGCGCTCTTCGTGGCCAAAGCAGCCCTGCAGATTCTGAAGCCAGGTACCAGGGGTGAGGGTGAGGGTGAGGCGGGCTCGGAACATGGAGGCTGAGCAGGGTCCGCCACGAGGGAGGGAGGACAGCCAGGGCATCCCTGGGGCCTTGGGCAACAGGAGAGCTGGTGGCTGCGAGGAGGCGCTGTAGGGCCCCTGTGGGACCAAACCCAGAAAGACTGAGTGAGAGGCCGGTGCAGGGTGCCCAGGTCAGACCTGCGGTCACGGGGTCACTGTGGGCGGAGTCTGACCCGAGGGTGAGAAGCGGCAGGGGAGGAGGTGTCTGCCCACGTCACCTGCTGCCCTCGGGACCAGTGGCCCTGGGCGTCTGGCCCCTTTACTGGGAGCCGGTGGTGGGTGCTGGCCCTGCACGGTCTGTGGGACCTGGTCCACTCTGCCCAGGCCGGTTGGCATTTCTGCAGGAACGATGACGGCAGGGGTGGGGGGTGAGGTCCCTGCAGTGGTTTCTGAGCCCCAAGAAGCTTGTGTGCAGTGTAGACCCAGCGTCTGGCTGCACTCCATGCACGAGAGTCAGTAGCCGGGATGCGAGGGCAGCGCCCGCAGGCGGGGTCCGTGTCTGCCCACGCCCGTGCGCCCGCTGCAGCAGGCGGGTGCCCGCGGGCCCGGTGTAAGCGCCCCTCTGCCCTGTCCAGAGGAGCACATGTACCTGAAGATCAACAAGTTCCTGCTGTCGCACGAGGACCTGAACATGAGCAAGGTCCCCGGCTTCTTCCAGTTCTTCTACAGCTCGGACTTCCAGGTGAGGCCCGCGGCTCCACACGGCTTCCCAGCGGTGACCACGACGCGCACGGCTGTGCCGTGTTAGCAGGTCGGGCCGGCGCTCGGTCACGCGGGCCTGCGTGGGGGAGTGGGCGTCGTCCATGGCTCATCTCTGGCAGCCTCAGTCTGCGCTTGGTGGCGCTCCCGTCACTGTCTCTTCCTGTGTCGTGGGGTCAAGGTCACGCGCGTTCGTAGGGCCCCTGCCCCGTCCTCCGCGTGGAAGGTGATGGGGGGGTTTCGGTCGGGAGCGGGGGCCAGCTGCCCGGTGCCCACGTGAAGGGAGGCGCAGCCGCGGCTGACGGGCGATTGTCTCGGCCGCAGCACAGCACCGAGCGCGAGTGGCTGTTCGGGCTCCTGCGGCAGGGCATGCGGGACAAGCACTGCTACCAGCTGTACGCCCGGCGCGGCGTCTTCCACGTGGTGCTCTCCTTCTTCAGCAGCCCGCTGTGCGACCCCGCGGCCCAGGTGGGTGCCGCCCGCCGCGCATCTGCCCCAGGTCCCTGCGCCCACCCCCGTCCGTGTGCCCTGGAGGGCCGAGGCTCTTTCTCTGGTTTTACCTGGAAGGAAGCCGTACTCCTCACCCCGATGACATGGCCTCGCCCTGACTCTCAGGAGGGTCGCAGCGGGTGTGGCTGCGTGGTGGGGGGGGGGGGGGGGGGGGGGGTGCAGGTCGACACTCAAGCTGATCAGTGATCCTGAGCCTCGAGCCTCTAACTCCTCGAGGAGTTAGAAACAAGTCACCCGCAAGCGAGGAGGTGCTCAGGCTGCGGCCCGGAGCCCTGGGTCCACGTGGCCCCGGAAGCTGCGGGCCGTCAGCACGGGCTGGCTTCGTCCTGGGTTTCAGGGTTGGGTTCTGGAGATCCTGCAGAACGCCGCCCGCGATGCCAGGGCCGCCTATGAGCTCCTGCGGGACTATAGCCTCCTGACCTGGGTCCTGCACGCGCTGGAGGGCAGGTGAGCCCCGTGTGGGCGGGTTCTGGGAGGCCTCTGTCCTTGTCTTGTGGACGGCGGCCACTCTGCATCCTCACGTGGGAGAGGGAGCGAGCTCTGGAGTCTCTCCTGTCACAGGGCACTAATCCCGCTGCGGGCCCCACCCGCCTGACCTCATCTGAGTGCCTGTCCAGCCACAGCCACGTGGGGTTAGGGCTTCCACAGGAACGGGGGGAGGGGCGCAGTCAGCCCAGAGCCGATCTAATTCCTCACCGTCTCCTCATTGGAGGACGGCATCCCGTCCCAGACTGCACTTCTGCGAGGGCTTCCCAGGCTCGCCTTGCTCTCGGACTAGCCAGGGCGGCCAGGCCCTGCTGCGTCCTCAGGAGCATTTCGTTATCTCTGAAGGAGTGCGTCTCAGCACCGGCCGGCGGACACTGCCTGGGGCGGCCGCGTGGCTGTTGGCTGTTGGGAAGGGAGTTCTCATGAAGCCAGCAGCGGCCGCGCTGTGTGAAGTTGGGGTGTGGCAGGCGCCTGCTCCTACTTGGACCCTGTACCCGTGTGGGCTGCGGGGGCTAAGCCAGTGGGACTGTGGGGCTGGGACGCCTGCTGGGCCCCCTCCCTCCGGGTGGGACTGCCCCCGCCTCGTCCTCCACCCCGGGGTCCACCCCCTCGCAGGCGCCGGTGGGAGGGGCTGTGACTGAGCGGCTGTTCGTCCAGGTTCCTGGAGACGCAGCTGCTGTCCAGCATCATCGACCTGCTGCACACCCTGTGGGTGACCAGCCTGGGGGGCAGGGGTGCGGAGGCGGGCAGCCCGCCCGGAACCCAGGAGCCCCCGAAGCTGCTGGCCCTGCACCTGGTCAACGAGTTCCTGTACGTCCTGCTGGCGCTGGCGAAGCACCTGAGGTACGCCCGCCGCCCCCCTCCCTGGGGCCACGGCCGCCCCTCTCACTGTCCGCGGCCACTGCGCCCTCAGCGGTCGGCCTGGTGAGCCGGGCAGAGCTGCTGCCGTGCGGGTGATGCCAGGAAGCCCTGTGGTCGCTGTTTCCCACGTCAGCCTCGTGGGCCTGGGAACTAACGCCTGCTGGGCAGGTCCCTGGGCAGGAGCCCGTCCACCCTGACATCTGAGTCCAGCGTCGGGGGGTTGTTTTGAAGAAAGAATGTGTCTCCGTGACCTCGACCTAAGAAAGTGCCAGTCGTCCCCGACCTGCCTCCGCCGCCCGCTGCCCAGGCTCCTTGTCCCTGCCCCTCCTTGGGAGCGTCAGCATTTCACACACACACACACACGCACTCACACACTCACACACACGTGCGCACGCACACAGTCACACACCCGGGCCCGGGAGAGCTCCGTCCTTCAGTCCTGGGAGGGACATGGCTCTGCGCACGCGCCCTGAGCTGGGACAGGTGTGCTAGTTGGACCCAGAGGTCGGCAGCAAGGCAGCTGTGGCCTCAGCACCGACACCTGCTGGTCAGGAGCAGGCCTCCGTGTGTGTCTGAACCACGTGAGGCAGTGTAGGCCGCACGCTTTTACCTGGGGCCAAGGGCACACTGGTCTCCGAGGGCAGTGAGCGTGCCTGGGGGACACCGGACCCTCGAGCTCTCCGCCCAGCTGTCCATCAGCCGTGGTTTCCGGAGACGTTCTGGCCCTTTCTGCCCCCCGCCCCGCCCCCCAGCACTCGCTTCCTGCCATCCTGGGTGGGTCCGCATGTCGGTTGTAAAGGGAGCAGCTGGTGGGCGGCCTGTGAGCAGCTGGCTCTGGGCGGTGACCGGCCACTGTCCAGGCCGCAGGACGGGGCGGCGTGCTCAGCGCATCCTTCTCCCGCAGGCCCGCCCTGGCCTCCGCGCAGCTGACCAGCTTCTTTGGGGCCCTCAACTCGGTGCTGCGGTACCGGGCCTCCGTGCTGCGGGCCTTCCAGGACCTGGGCCGCTTCACCGTGAACGAGACGGTGCTGTCCACCGCGGACGCACTCCTCCTGCTGCACAAGTGGAGCCTCATCGAGCGGGACGGCGAGCTGCAGGGGGCGCTGCGGGCCGCCGCCGAGAGGCTCCGCGCCCAGGACCTGCTGAGTGCGTGCGGCAGTACCCCCACCCTCTCCCCCCACCCCAGCAGCCCCGTCCTCCCCTCTCTGAGCAGCCTTTCCTTAGCGGGTGAGGCGTAGAGAGCGGGTCCGTGTGGTTGCCTAGAGGGGGCGCAGGGTTTTGGGTCGGCTCTGCCCCACCAGGGAGCCCCTGACTACAGCAGCGGTGCCAACCCCAGTCCAGGGCCAGGGCTCACTGTGCCGGGGCAGCATGGCCTCTGAGCTGCCCCTCTGCCCGCCCCTCCACTGCACCCACCCTGGTCTGCAGGGGACACAGTCCCACCCATCCTCTCTCTCTCACAGAAATGCTCAAGGACAGCAACAAGCCCGCGGCGCCCGCCCGAGCCCGAGGCCCTCGGGGCCGGAGGAGGAGGCCTGGGGAGGTGGAGGAGGCGGCCAGCCCCGAGCTGCAGCCGTCCAGCTTGGAGACGTGCAGGGGCCTCCTGAGGTCCATACTGACCCACTGGGGGCCCGTGTTTCCCGGCCCTGCGCCCACTCAGGGGCCCTCGGACCCAGCCGTCCCCCACAACAAGGCCTCAGGCCCCATGTGCACCGTCGCCGCCCTGGTGGTCAGCTGGGTGCTGCGCGCGGCCACCGAGCACCCGCTCAGCGGGGCGGAGGCTGCGGGCCTCCTGCACTGGCTTCGGGGCCACGTGGTGCGGCAGCCGGAGGTCGTGGCCCAGCTCCTCGGGGACGGTGCGGTGAGGAGTGGCCTGTTCAGGCTGTACAGCCGGCTCTGCACAGACGGGCTGGCGGGGCCCGAGCTCAACGCGGTGATGCTGCCCCTGGCGGCGGCCCTGAGCCCCTCAGGGACCCCCCTCCCCCCGGCTGTGGAGACCCTCCGCCTGGCTTCCCTGGACGACAAGGAGGAAGCCACACGAGGTGATTATGGGGATGCCGTGGGCGGGTGGGGGGTGGGGAGCAGCTCGGCACAGGCTGGGGGACCGTGGGCCTGACCGTGAGGGGGGCCGGGCCTTTGCCTGTGGGAAAGCTTTTAGTGATGCTCATCTCACAGTGGGGGGTGCTCATCTCACAGTGGGGGGTGCCTGCAGGGAGGGGCAGGACTGCCCCTCCCTGCAGGCCAGGGACTTCCCCAAGTGTCCGCCATTTCCTGACCAGAATTACATGCCACCTCGTGGCCAGGTGCGTGTGTGTGTGCACACGAGTGTGTGTGTGTGCGCGCATGAGTGCATGTGTGTATGTGCGTGCACATGAGTGCGTGTGTGTGTGCACATGAGTGCGTGTGTGTGGACTCGCATATACATGTATGCACACAAGTACGGATACCCACAGTTGCCATGTTTGGCGTTCGGCAGGTGCCTAGGAAAGGTTTGCGTGTGCGAGCGAGTGAATAGAGGTGCTGGAGCCTGAAGGAGGGCACGCGGGGCCCCTTCCCAGGACGCAGGGAGCAGGGAGGGGTGGGCAGCCTGCAGGTGGGCTCACCTGGGAGCAGGTGACTGTCCTCATCCGGCCGCAGTTGGGCACTGAGTCTCTGCTTGTCCGGGGAGGGGGGGGAGGGGGGCGAGGTCAGACCAAGAGGAGAGGGGCCTACAACAGCGTTTCCTGCGTCACCAGATAAGACAGGCTCCTCAGGGAGCAGAAGCGATGAACCAGCAGTTACGCGAAGGCAGATGCGTTTGTTTACACACTCGCCCACTCAGTGGCCACAGGAGTGAGCCCGGTTCATCGCGTGTCCGTCCCGCGAGGGTGGGTGACGGGCTATCTGGCCGAGTAGATGGTGTCCTGACGGCCCTGTGTCCTCCCCGCAGCCTCCGCCGCCTTCCTGCTGTCCCTGTACCTCCAGGACGCCTGGCTGGGGGCCCAGCGGCCAGACACCCTCCTCGCCCACGTCCAGATGGTCCGTGAGGCTGCGGCGGACGCACCAGGCAGTGACCAGGAGGCCATCGTCGGGCTCTGCGAGGACATCGCCGCCCTGGCCCCAGACACATGACGCCCTCGCAGGCTCTAGGAGACCAGGGGTGTGTGTAGTGACCAGGGTCCTGGGGGAAAAGCTCGCTTTATTTATTCGGCCAATGAACAGACTGGAGGGCCTGCGTGAGGCGGCCAGCGTGACGGGGCCGTGGGCTCCCTCGGGGCCAGGGGGCCGCACAGCGGTCAGTGGGCCGGCCCTTTTCCATTCCTCGTTCTTAGAGGAAACGCCTCAAAGTGAGTGGCACTGAGCACGCGAGGGCTCCCGGGTAAAGTTAAGCTAAACGGCCACAAATGTGTCACAAAGGAGGTGCCTCAGGCGGTCTCTGTAGGAGTCGGGGCAGAGCTCCGTGTAACTGTCAGGTCAGCTCCTGCCGCCGCTTCTGTTTCCTTAAATCCGTGGGGCTGCTCAGAACCTCGCAGGGTGCAGTCGCCTGACCTCTGCTTAGGGAAGGCAGCCTGTGTTTTTAACTTGATAATAAATGTCTATTTTTGTTAAGTTTTTGCGTTTTGCTTAATTGATGTTAAAAGCTATTTTTATTCCACAGAGACCTGCATGTTTGCGGTCAGGGTTTGACTTTTAGGATCCCTCGTTAATTGGTGTCATCGTTGACGCACGTGGAATGTGGATGAGGCAGTTTCCCGTGTAGTTTAGCCTGTCGCTCAGAGCTCTGCGTGCCCCGCACCCGCACCCCGCACCCCGCACCACAGGGCTCCCGGCTTCGTCACTACAGACCAGCCGGGAACTCAGGGTCGATGCCGTGCGCAGCAGTGATGGCGGAGGCTAGAAAGTGGCAGAGTAGGGATGAGTGAGTGGCTGTTACATCTTTATTTGTGTTTATTCTTTTTCTACGCTTCCGAAGTGAGTGTGGAAGTGAGTAAGCGGCTGGGCACTGAAGCTCTGCCCCGTTGGGGCTGCTCCCCGGCCAGGCCAGGCCAGGCCAGGCCAGGGGGCTGGTGCCGCTGGGACCAGTGCGGGTTCACACGCCCACGGCAGCGCCTCCTGGTGGTGGTTCTTGGCAGCTGTGCTTCTGCTGCTTTCAGGAGGCACGTGTCCAGGTTTGAGCCCCTCGGAGTGGCCGCCGTTCGCTGGTGCAGAACCGTCTCCAGTGGGAGGCCAGCTGGGCTGTGGCCGACATCAGCTGATGCCGTGGGGGTCCCCGTCCAGGGCCCGTTCCCACAGGAGAGCAGGGTGGGCCTGGGGGGCGGTGAGGCGCGAGGCGGAGGGCCCGGATGCCCTGCTGCCTGGCTCGCTGGCTGAGCTGGGTGGGGCTGTCGGGGTCCCCGGGGGGGCCCTGTGGAGCAGCGGGTGCCTCCGGATGCAGAAGGGGAAGCTGACGTGGAGGCCGCAGGGGCACGCAGGGTGGCGCAGGGCGCTGCTCCTGTGGACAGATGGGGGGGTCAGGGCTGCGGAGGACAGTCCTCCCCTGCTCCGTTGGGTTAACAGCTCAGGTGAGATACATTTTACAACGTACAATCGATGAGCTATGGCATATCCATTGAATTCTGCAGCCATCACCACACTATTTTATTATTTTTATTGATGTCAGAGAGGAAGGGAGAGGGAGAGAGATAGAAACGTCCATGATGAGAGAGAATCATGGACTGGCTGCCTCCTGCACACCCCACACTGGGGAGTGAGTCTACAACCCAGGCCTGTGCCCTGACCGGGAATCGAACCGTGACCTCCTGGTTCGTAGGTCAGTGCTTAACCACTGAGCCACACCAGCCAGGCACCACAGTCTGTTTCAGAATATTTTTATCCCCAAAGATGGACCCGTCAGCAACAGCCCTTCTGTCTGCCCTAGAGGTGCCTCTTCTAGACGCTCCCCATCAGACTCCCTGGGCCTCGCGTCCTCAGGCTCCCCACAGGGAGCGGGTGTCGGGGCCTCGTCCTCCTCCGGCAGTGCCTTTGTGGATGTGCGGCTCTTCACCGCGCAGCCCTGAGCCCCCACGCTGCCGCCCGCATGCACCTGGCCCGCACGCACCTGGCCCGCATGCACCTGGCCCCCCCACGCTGCCGCCCGCGCGCACCTGGCCCCCCACGCTGCCGCCCGCGCGCACCTGGTCCGCACGCACCTGGCCGCGGGAGCCCGGCGGGACATGGAGAGCAGGACGAGGAAGAGGAGCACCACGAAGGCGGCCAAGCTTGCCCAGAAGGCGATCACCACTGAGTCTGCAGGAGAGACAGGTGCGTGTGTGACCCACGGGCACCACGCGGGGCGGGCTGGGGAACGGCGAGGGCGATGTCCGTCCTCTGCTGGCCTCTGGGCTGTGGGCAGTGACGGCAGCGGGAAGTGGCTTTGCCCCGAGCCCTGGCCACTGGCTGGTGAAGGGTTGTCTGTCGAGGGGAAGCAGGAATGAATCAGGCAGTGCCAGTGGATGCGCTTTTTTAGCTGCTACTGCTGCTCAGAAGGTGGGTTTCCCACTGGCCAAGGTGGCTCAGTGGTTGAGCATCGACCTGTGAACCAGGAGGTCAGGGCACAGGCCCGGGTTGCGGGCTCCATCCCCAGCAGGGGGCATGCAGGAGGCAGCCGGTGCATATTTCTCTCTCTCCCTCTCCTTTCTCCTCTCACTAAAATCAATGAAAACATCTTCTTTAAAAAGAAGAAGACCGGTTTCCCTGCTCCCTTTCTCCTGGGAGGGAGAAGAAAGGGCCGGGCCGCTCCTGTGACGGGCGGCCTCCCCTCTGAGAGGTCGGCCGGGGCCCGGTGAGCACCGTCAGCGCAGCCCCATCCCGCAGCACTGAGCCCGGAGCGAGAGCTGCGCCGCTGCGCCGAGCCCCTGCCCGCCCAGCAGAGCGCCCCCTCCCGGGAATGTCGCCGAGGCCTCCCTGGCACCCGTTGTGTGAGGAGCTGGGGAGACAGGCCCTCCGTCTGCTGGGCAGGCAGCTGGGCCAACAGGAGGAAAAGGCACGTGTGCAGTGACCCTGTGGCTGTGTGTGTGGCCGGAGGCTAAAGGGGAGGGGGACACCCGGGAGACACCCTAGACCCGCCTGGGGAGAACCGGCAGGTGGGGTGCCATTCCCCACCCAGTTCAGGAACCTGCAGCCAGTGGTATGGGGGCTGCTGTGAGGTGGCAGGGCCTGCGTGGGCGTCTTTGGAATTAAATGGCCACAGGGGAGAGCACGGCCGGCGGGCTCAGGGGGTGAGCATTGACCTGTGAACCAGGAGGTCAGGGTTCGATTCCTGGTCGGGGCACAGGCCCGGGTTGTGGGCTCCATCCCCAGTGGGGGGCGTGCCAGAGGCAGCCGACCCATGATTCTCTCTTATCATTGATGTCTCTCTCTCCCTCTCCCTTCCTCTCTGAAATCAATAAAAACGTGTTCTTAAGCACCCAGGTCAGTTCTGTCAGAGCCTCTAAGGCGGTTCTCCACCTTCCGGCCCTTTAAATACAGTCCCTCATGCTGTGACCCAACCATAACATTATTTCCGTTGCTACTTCATCACTGTCATGTTGCTACTGTGATGAATCGTCATGTAAATATCTGATCTGCAGGATGGGCTTAGGCGACCCCTGTGAAAGGGTCGTTCGCCCGCCAAAGGGGTCGCCACCCACAGGTTGAGAACCACTGCCTAAGGAAACAGCTTCAAAACCTTGGCGGTGGGCACTCTCCCTCCCCCACTCCTCCCCCACCTCCCCTCCCCTTTTCCCACCTCCCCTTCCCCTCCCCCAGCCTCCCCTCCCCCGCCCCACGGGCTGTCTTCTGCCCCTGCCCTGGGTCAGTGTCCCCACCCACCCACCGAGCAGGACTGAGACCTTTCACAGCACAGCCCTGCGGACAAGCCATTGAATCCCGCCAGACCCACAGGGCCAGGAGCTGCTTCCTGGGTGCAGTCCCCTCATCCTGTTCCGCTGAGAAAGGAAGCCGGAAGGAGGGTTCGCTTCCCCCGGGAGGCCCCTCTGCCCCGGGAGGACAGGACGTCCTGGCCCGGCTGGGAGCTCAGCACCAGGGCCTGTTCCCAGGGAGACATGCGGGGCAATGGGAGGCCCAGCCCCAGAGACATCCCTTCTCTCCACCCCCCTCCCCCCACCCCCTTCACTCCCTCCCTGGTTCCTCCCTTCCTTTCTGGGGTGATACTGGCTGGACAGGGGAGTGAGGGGGCACAGTGGGTTGGCAAGAGAAGGCGCTGGGTGGCAGGGTCGGCTGCATGGCATGTTGGGGGATTTCTCATCCGAACTTGGAGGCAGCACCTTCATTCCATTAAGACACTTCCTGTTCACAGGAGGCTCCCATTCGAGTCCCAGGTCCTGGCCGATTAATTCCAAGATTTTCCCCTTCGTGGGGACTCACGCGGGGTCACGGCCCGGGGCTCCGGGTTTGAGTTCTAATGATCTCAGACCACCTGGGGTTTTACATCTCTAAAGCCGTTTCCCCGTCCGTTAGATGGGAGGATAGTGCGTGTCATACAGACTGACACACAGCTTAATACGATGAGATGTAAGTACAGTGCACATGCATAGTTCCCCAGTCACTGGCTGTGAAATGATCTATAAACAGAACTACATTATTCTGTGAAGAGGGTTTGTAGCAAGTGATATCGCTGCATCCTTCTAGCTCACGAGAATAGAAGATGTGCCTTGGCCGGTGTGGCTCAGTGGTTGGAGCGTCAGCCCGCACAGCCAAGGGTCCAGGGTTCAATACCTGGGCTGCAGGTTTGCTCCCCACCCCCGGTTGGGGTGGGTGCAGGAGGCAACCAGCCGATGTGCCTCTCCCATCAGTGTTTCTCTCCCCTGCCCCTTCCCTTCCACTCTCTGAAAAGCAATGGAAGGAATATCCTCATGTGAGGATTAACAACAAGAAAAGTGAGCTGTGAGGGACTGCAGCATAGATTGCTGGTTGTCAGTCCTGTCCGCCCCCCGCATTTCCCTAGTAGCAGAACCCCTGCTGACTGCTGGGCACACGGCTGTCTGGGAGAAAGACGACAGTGTCCAGCCTCCCTTGCAGCTAGGTGTGGCATGTGACAAGGTGCTGGCCAATGAGGTGGACAGTTTCTTGCAGTCTTTCTGCAGGGGCTGTAGGGCCCCTGCTCCGTGTCCCTTCCTATCCTCCTGCATGTTCTCTGCCCAGAGCCTGGCTGTGACGCAGAGCCTGGCGTGGGGCGTGGGCACGGCCCGCGAGGGCAGAGCGAGGAACCGGGCGAGGCTGGTTCCCGAGGGTTTGGGGGGGTGGGGGGGCGCAGCCCAGCACCCGCCCGCAGACGGCTACCTGGGAGAGAAAGCAACTTCTGTTTCACCTGGTGCTCTGTGCGTTGTGACCAATTTTCTGTATTGAATCAGTTAAAAAAAACCTGACTTTTTAAGTAAAAGTACTCAAACTTACAAATCCAAATGCATACTGACCTTCGAAATAGTCCTCCTGTCTCTACCGTAGAATCGTCTCAATGTCCCTAACATGCATGTACTGATCAAGCATTAATAAACACTTACAAATTCTTCTTTCGGAATCACCTTCAGGGACACACCCCCATTTTGCTATGTTATGAGATCATTGTTTACTTTTGACACCCGGGTTGTACTGATTGGCTTAATTTCATTCGCCCGACTAACTTCTTCATGATCCTTAGCTATTTCCCCAAAGCAAATCCACCCTTAAACATATACCTGGGCCCGGACGGTGTGGTTCAGTGGTTGAGCATCGACCTGTGAACCAGGAGGTCACGGTTCGATTCCTGGTCAGGGCACATGCCTGGGTTGTGGGCTCCATCCCCAGCAGGAGGCAGCCGATCAATGATTCTCTCTCCTCATTGATGTTTCTCTCCCTCTCCCTTCCTCTCTGAAATCAATAAAAATATTTTTTAAATAAGGACAGCGATTTCGTTTTGAGCTGGCGGGCAGAGACCATCTCCTCATGAGAAAGTCTCCGGTCCTTGGCGATGCGTTTGCCCTGGACAGATGCGTGTGACTAGTTCATGAAACCCCCGTGGACCCCGACCTCGGGGAGGGCAGAGCCGGTCCCCAGGGCCGGGCCTCTGTTTTGTGTCGGGCTCCTGTGTCTCCTCAGCTGACTTGTTATCTTGCCTGAGAAGCTGGAGTCATCCCAAAGGGTGGCTGACAAAGCCCAGTTACCCAAGAGATCGAGGCTGAAGGGGGGTGAGCCAAAGGCATTAACTCGTCCGGGCGTCCTTCCTGAGACACGAACCATAGAATCGTTAAGTCATACATCTCTGGGGACGGCAAACTAGCTCTCTCCCGAGTCTGCGCACAGACGCAGGAACCCCGAAGCTGCAACGTGAAGACGTTCCCCTCGCTCATCCGAACCCCGGGCCCACGAACCTCCATCAGGCGACCTCTGTTACCGCACGGGTGCCCCCGAGTGTCGGCGTTTCCCAGGTGAGTCCCGGACTCACTCAGGACGATGACAGACACTGTCCCCGCTCATTGATCCCTCCCAGCGCGACCGGGTCCCGGCCACCCGTGAGCTGTCCGGTGGGTGGAGAGAGCCGTGGGGGCCCCAGCCCCGCCCGCTGCCTCCCCGGCCAGGACTCACACTTGTGGGCTCTCAGCTGCTTCTCGTCCACGGGGAGCAGGTCCAGGTAGTCCAGGTAGTACTCGTAGCCGAAGGAGGGCGCTGAGGCGTTGCTGCTGTTGGCCGTGGCCATGGCCGCACTGGCGTGTCCGGCGCTGGGCAGGCCGCGGCGCGATTGGCCAACCGGCCTCTGTGAAGCGGCCAAGTGTGTCTGTGGGTCTTGGGCCCAAGGCCACCCCCGGCTGGAGCCATTGGCTGGAGAAAGGCCGGGGACAGGAGGGGGGAGCCGGGGGGGGGGGGGCTCGCCTGCTGGGCGCACTGGGCCCTCCCTGGCCCCTTCCTGACAAGGCTCCAAAGCAAACAGCTGTGGGCGGAGGCCCGGGCGGCCCCAGTGCTTGAGGGGGGACGGGGGGAGGGGGGACGGGACTGCAGACCCTGGGCCTGGAAAGAGGGGGTGCTGAGTAGAGCTGGGAGGACACCCCTTTCTGCCTTAAGCAGATAAAAAAGTGAAATCCCAAGCGGAGGCCTGGCGCTGCCCTGGGCGCACGCTGAGGCGCTGGAGCAACCGCCATCACTGGCTCAGAGCCATCGTCCGAGGCGGCGACGGCCATGTGGGCCCTGAACTGTGACCTCGCTCATGAACACACGGCATTCACGAAGCCAGAGCAGCCGCCCCTACCCAGTTCCCCTGTTTTATCTAGGCCCCCAGGACCCGCCAGGCAGCTGCCCGGGTTCAGACAGACAGAGGGACGGACGGGGTGGTTTGTCTGGGCCGAGGTCCCACATGATGGGCTGAGCTCTGGGGACACAGGCCCCGCAGGTCACCGGCCCGGCCGAGGTGCGCAGTCAGGGGGCGTCTCCAGGCTGGAGAGGAGCAGGGCGACGTGAGCACTCGGCCTCCGAGTGGGGGAGCCCAAACACAGCATTGGGGCCTCTCCCTCCAGCACCCCACTCCCATGTTCTCCACGCAGGTCACACCGCGGAGGGGAGCGGCATGGACGTGTAGACGGCAGCCAGGAGCTCGGCCTTGCGGGGGGTGAACCTGCAGCGGCCCGTCCACGGGCGACACTCCCCGCACGTGCCGCGGTCAGTAGCTCCGTGAAGGTTAGACCTCAGTGGGCATGTCAGCAGAAATCATTAATCCCACATCTCGGGGGGCAAACTCCCCCGCCCCCTCCGCACACAGACAGAACCCAGAGGCTGCCATGCGAGGCAGTGGGCCTCCCTCCCTGGAGAACCTCAGGAAGCTCCCACCTCCAGCTCCATCACCGCCCCACAGCCCGTGCTCACACCCACGCGAGCACATGCAGACACACCCGTGCGTCCACACAGACACCCACACAGCATGCACACACACATGCACACACGTGCACACACGCAGACACACCTGTGCGTCCACACACAGACACCCACACAGCATGCACACAGACACGCTCATACACATGCATACACTCGTGTGTGCACACCCAGGCATGCACATGCACACATTTACACACCCATGCACACGCACAGAGGCATGTCCTAGGCATGGACTCCTGCGGTTGTGGAGGCTGTGGGCTGGAGGCCTGAGAGCCAGAAGCCGGGTGGGGGTTGCATGGAGTTCACGCTGCTGTTCCTGCTGCTTTTGCAAATGTTTGAAATGGTCTAAGACAGGAATTTATTTTTTAAAAGTCACGCACACCCTACACTTACTTTCATATCCTCCTAGAGGCCCAGTGCATGAATTCGTGCACGGGTGGGGTCAGGCCGGCCCAGCCCCAATCAGCAGATAGGGGCCAGGGCTGTCGGGAGGAGGAGACAGCGGGAGGTTGGCCGGTGGGCCTGCCCCCATCAGAGCCCAATCAGGGCCGGCCGGCTGGGAGGAGGGGCCACAGGTGACTGGCCGGCGGGCCCCGCCCCCAATTGGGGCGGAGGGGCTGCAGGTGAATCAGGGAGGAGCCACAGGCAGGTGTGCCCCACTCCGCCTCTCAGGCAGCGGGGGCGGCGGACTCGCTTTAGACGCACGGTGACGGCCTCGGGGACGAGCTGCTGACAGTCCGGGCGCTTCACTCCCTCAAAGACACCGCCCCTGCGGCCCGCAGCTGCACACCCCGCGGAGGCGTGGCCCCCGCCCGCCCGCAGCCTCCGCGCAAAGCGACGGAAACCTCACGCACGCGCAGCGCCACCAGCCGGGCTAGACCGGCAGCGAGCATGCGCACTAGTGGGCGGCTCGCCGTCCTTCCTCCGCCAGGCCCCGCCCCTGACGCCACGGCCCCGGCTGGGCGTCGGCCGTCTGGCCCCGCCCCCGCCCCGCGCACGCGCACTGGCGCCCCGTCTCCCGTGGTGCCCCGCGGCCGGCTGGTTCGTCGCGATGGCGGGAGCTTCAGCGCAGGAGCGCTGTAGAGGCTGCACCTCCGCCAGCTGCGCGTGCGGCGACCGGGGCGCGTGGAGCGAGCCCTCCCTCCTCAGCCGGCGGCTCTCGGGGGGCTCGCCGGGCCGCCGGCTGCTGGAGCAGTGGACGAGCGCGTGGGGCTCCCCGAGCGGGCCCGCGGCGGACGCGGAGCGGACGCGGAGCGGGGAGGCGGCGGCCGCGCGGGACGAGGACCGGCCGCTCGTGTTCCTGTGCGCCGGATGCCGGCGGCCGCTGGGCGACTCGCTGAGCTGGGTGGCCGGGCCGGAGGCCAGCTGCATCCTGCTGCGCAGTCAGTGGCGGGCCCCGGGGGCCGTGCTGGGCAGGGGGGGGGGGTGCTCCGGGCTGCCAGGGTCGGTGAGAACGGACACCGGGAGGTGCGCTGCCCCGCCCCGTGCGCTCGCGAGTGACAGGTCCCTTCCGTGGCCTCCCGGTCCATCGTCCATGCATCGGTAGCGGTTGGATCAGCATCGTTGTGAGCGTTCGTAAAAAAAACAAAAAAACTAAATTCTAAGCATTTTTTGTAGCCGCCCCGGAGCCCTCCGGGGCAGGCTGATGTGGGACCTTCCGCCCTTCCGCTGCCTGCTTCCCGGGGGTGGGGGGGAGGGGGGGGCCAGCACTGACGTCACAGGTGCATCCGCGGGCGCCCGGCCCTCTGAGTGTCAGGGTTGTTGTTTGTAAAGCGAACCTGCAGGGGGCGCCCCAGGAACCTGGGCGCAGGGCAGTGAGGGGGCTCCTGGCCTCAGTCCCACCCGCAGGCTCCCGCTCCCCTGGCTTGGTTGCTTTCCTCGTGTTTGTTTAGGGGCGCGGCTTACTATGTTTTTTCGGAATTGGTGTAAAAATGGCTGTTCTTCTTGGCTTGTGGGCTTCCAGTTGAAGACTCCTTCCTGGAGTGAGACACTGGGGAGAAGGGCGGACACCGGTGCCCGCAGTGCCCGGGAGCTGTTTGCTGCCCGCTGTTTCCCGGCGGGAGGCGTCGGTTCACGGACAGTGATGGCCAGTCCGGCGGGTGTGGCTCGGGCTGAGCGTCCACCTGTGAACCCGGAGGTCAGGGCACCTGCCTGGGCTGCAGGCTCCATCCCCAGTAGGGGGCGTGCAGGAGGCCGAGCCATGATTCTCTCTCATTGGTGATGTTTCTTTTCTCTCTTCCTCTCGGAAATCAATAAAAAGATATTTTTTAAAAGAAACAGTAATTGCTGCGCCCCTTTTAGTGGTTAAACAGAAGCCTAAGAGCAGACATTTCCATGGTGATTTATTGGGATTAGCCCTTTGATCGTGGGAGTCACTATATGCAGAGGGTGTGAAAGCGGGGACTTGCCCTTGTGGCCCCCGCGTTTGTTCTCATCTGGACTTGCTGGCGGGCTCCCTGCATGGACCAGCTTATTAAACGTGTGAACTGTTAGCACACTGGAGGTTGTAGTGTGTATATGTTAAGCATACATCCTTTTGGTCCACACACACATTCTGAATATTCTCCGTATTAGTGTATACAGATGTACTTCATGGATTTAGCAGGTGCTGTACCCTTGCTGACAGGCAGCACAGCCTGGCGATGGCCCCTCCCTTGTGCGGGTTTGAACCCTGGCCTGCCGCCTACTAGCTGTGTCTCCTTGGGCAAGTTCCTTAGCCTCGCTGCCTCTATTTTCTCTGTAAAATGGGGATTTTACAAATTGATGTAACAAACCCACCCCAGTCCCCAGTGGAAGACAAAATGGACTCTTGGATTAATTTTCATTCCCTCCTGCCCCAGTGTGAGCAAATTGAATTATTTTTACTTTGTCAAGATTCGTAACACGTACGTACTATTCCGTAGCTATAACGTGATCATTAGCTTTTTAAAAAATACTGATTGAAGGGAGGGAGAGAGAGAGAGAGAACGTGGACTTGTTCTTTTACTTATTGATGCGCGCAGCGGTCGATTCTCTTACAGGTGCCCTGACTGTGGCCAGAACCCACAGCCTCCTGTCGGGCGATGCTCTGAGCAGCTGAGCTACGGGCCAGGGCACCACTGAGCTTTAATGTAACATTGACGTGAGCTCGTTTCCCAAGTCCGGGGCTGACTGGCACGCGCAAGCTGAGGAATCGGGTCTCCTTCCCAAGCTGGGGATTTGGTTACAGGCATCACTTGCCCCCCCTTCTGAAGAGCGCTCAGATGGGCTGCTTGGGGGTGTCTCTCGTCTCTGTGCACGAAGGCCGCCCGGCTGAGCGTGCAAGTCGGGGTCCTGCTCGCTGCTGTGGCAGGCCTGGGGCAGCGAGGACTCGGCCTTGGGGCCGGTGTGGCCCAGGAACGGAATGAAGATCAGACTTGACGAGGAAGGCAGGGGCCGACAACGCAGGGCCTTAGGCTGTTGCACGGAATCAGAGTCTCTCCCGGGCAGTGAGGCATGTAAGCCGGCGTGGCCTGGCCTAGATTTTAATTTTGAGGAAGTGATGGAGGGAGGCCTGAGCGTGGAAGGGGGGGTGGGTCGGGGCGCAGTGGTCCAGGCAGGAGGAGGAGAGGAGGCTGGGGCTGGAGGCAGAGCGGTGAGGTGCAACTGACAGGACTTGTCAGCGTCGTGGTGTGGGGAGCAGGATGAGGACAGAGTCAAGGTGACACCCCAGTTCTGGTCTGAGCGCCTGGAGGGTGGAGTGGAATGTGGACTCAGAGGAGATGAAACCGAGATGCTTTGGCCGTTTTAGGTGGGCATCCCCTCCTCATCTCCCACCCCCACCCCCACCCCCGGCTTCAGGGCCTGGGCCCTCGGGGTGAGTCTTGCTTCTTCTCGGGTCAGCTGTGACCCCTCAGTGTCACACAGAGGACCAGGCCTGGAGATGCCCGCATTGGCTTTAGCGTCTTCCCTGGTTTTGATCCCAGTTTCGCTGTGTCTGGCAGGTTCTCGGTGGTCTCTGCATTGAGGTTCCAATTGTTCCACGTTTTACTGTCCATTGAATCTTCCCTCTAACTTGATTCATTTTGTCCATTTGAATGTTTTCTGGGGACATTGCTTTAAACCACCCGCCTGAGAGAGAGACAGAGAGAGACAGAGAGAGAGAGAGAGAGAGACACTTTGGGACTTTGGGCTCTTATTTCTGGTCCTCTGAGTTCCACATTAAAAGTTGAGTTAGAAGTTGTCTAAGTGTCTGTATCTGTTATAACAAACCGCACGGACAAGTTCCTGGTCTGTTTTCTAGGCGTTTCCAGCAACGTTTCTGTGGATAAGGAGCAGATACTGTCCAAACGGGAAAACGAGAATGGCTGGTGAGTGAGGCTCGGTCCACGTGAATGTGGATGTTAAAGAAAACCTTTACTTCTCAAGTAGAATCTCCGAAAAGGTTATTACCCGTGAGGTCACCAGGGATACTCCCCCCGGGATCGATGTGACAGCCCGAGGGACGCACTGGTTCTCGGGTGATGGCAGCCCGTCAGGTTTGCGGGGGGAGAGGGTTGGTTTCTAAAGGCTCACGGGGACCCTCCCTTTCCGGGCTGTGGGGCCTGGTGCTGAGGAAACAGAAAATAAACCGAGAAAAGAAGACACCTGTGTCGTGAGCTCTCAGCCCAGCGCGCCTCCGACCAGCGCCACCCACCGTTCCATGTCAGGGCGCCCGTAGGAAGTGCTGCTGTCACACGGACATACATGCACACACGGACATACATGCATACAGAGACACTTACACGCACACACAGACACACACGGACACATACATGCACACACGGACAGTTACACGCACACATGGGCACATACACGGACACATACATGCACACACGGACAGTTACACGGACACACGGACACATACACACACGGACATATACACGCACACGGACACATACATGCACACACGGACACATACACATGGACACTTGCACACACGGACATACATGCACACAGAGACACTTACACGCACACACGGACACACACACGGACACATACACACGCACATGGCCTGTGGTGGTAAAGAGACAAGGCTATGGCGGGGCCAGAAATGACAGCACAGCCCCTCCCCCTCTGTCCTTTCCCCCTCCCCCCGGGAAGGGACCGCGTCGGGCACCTGCCCCCCCTGCTGTGATGGCACCCTCACACAGCGCATGGGCAGCTGTGCCTGTGTGTGTGTCCCGGAGCCCGTCCCGCTGGTGTTGGTGAAATAGCGTCAGGTGGCACACAGGCCAGTAAACGTCGTGTGTTTTCAGTGCATTTTAAATGCTGGTTTTTCACTGTAGCAACGCTGGGCTGTTGTGGTCAAAGACAGTCTCCTTCAGTGAAAAACTACTCCAAGAGAACGCGATCCCAGCGCAGGCGGGGAGTGTGTGGCTGTAACGAACAGCTTCACCTGGGAAGCCGGCCTTGGGCTCGCTCCCGTCTGTGTCTGGAGAGAGGAAGGCTGGGTGGCCGGGGCTTGGCTGAGGCCACAGGGCCGCTCGGTCGTAGAGCCAGGACGGCGCCGCCTCTTCCTGCCGAGCCCGCCCTCCTGCCTCCCAGCGCTGCTCATCGTGCTGTTGCCTTCCTCATTCCTGTCGCCCCTGCACCTGCTGTGCTGTCCGGGCTGAATGTTTGTCATTTATCGACTCAGAACCTTTATATTCTGCCGGAGGTGTCATTGCTGTGCCTAGACAGTAACTAAGGACAGCGACAAGGAAAACAAGTGTGATTAGCCCGTGGGTGTGGCTCAGCTGGTTGAACGTCACTGGTTCTAGTCCTGGTCAGGGCACATGCCCAGCTTGTGGATTCGACCCCTGCTCAGGGTGTGATGCTTCCCTCTCTCTCTCTCTCTCTCTCTCTCTCTCTCTCTCTCTCCCTCTCTCTCCCTCTCCCCCTTCGCCCCCCCCTCTCTAATATCAGTTTTAAAAAACGTTAGTCAATGCTGGCTGAGGCATGCTGCTGGCTGGCTCTGGGCTGCGGTGTGTGTGCCTTTGTTGCTAGGAGCCTGGAAATGACTGTTCCTCATACCAGCACCTCCCTGTCGTCTCCCTTATGGGTGTGGCTGAGGGCGGAGTCACGAGCAACCTGCTGGGGCAGGTGCCACCTGGTCTGAGCACGTCTCTCCCGCAGCATCCTGGAGACCCTGCGCTGTGCGGGCTGCGCGCTGTCCCTTGGCTACATCTACCGGTGCACGCCCGGCCACCTGGACTACAAGAGGGACCTGTTCTGCCTCGGCGTGGGGGCCACGGAGAGGTGAGTGCGCACGGCCAGCGCTCTGGGCGGCTCGCGAGCAGTCGGTGTGCGGACACCGGTGTCCACCTGTGCGAGCGTGTGTCCAGGTCACCGTTTCTGGCCGCGAAGCCAGTGACGGGAGCGTCAGACGCTGTGAATTGTGCGGAGGAAGCGCCGTGAGAGCATTTCCCAGAGTGACGCCGGCGCAGTGGCTGCTGGGTCGGCTCTGATGGAGCCGGACCGTGGGTTCAGTCCGTTTTGTCTGTTTGATTCCCCCTCAGTGGTCAGCCTCCTCGGACGTCCAGGAGAAATGGGGATTTCACAGCCGGTCGGTAAGGGAGGCCTTGGTGCTCGGTGACATGGGCACCAGGTCCAGCTGCCTGTGTCTCAACCCCGCCTGGCATCGTCCTCGCGCTTCCGAGGGCCAGGAAGGGCCGCCCCCGGGTCTCCAGGCAGCCAGGCGGGCTGGGGCCTGGTGGCAGCTCAGTGTCTTAATGGCCTTCCAGTCCATGAACCGTTTTATAGGAAACACGAAGTTAAATAAATCCGTTGGCCTCACTGTACCTCCGCTCGTCCTGGGCAGGACGCGGCCTCACCACCTTAAAGAAAGACGCCTCTGAGCCTGCGCGTCTGGACAGACGGACGGACGGACGGACAGAACACGTGAGAGAGGAAGTGCCTGGGCTTTGGTCCTCCCGGGTGTTGTCACTCCAGAGGGGTTTCTTAGATTTCCTACTTTTATTACACTTTCTCTTCTAATTATGCTCTGATAAGGGAAACTGGAAAGGCTTCGATAAACATTTTAAACCGGGAGCAGTGCGGGCGCGGCTCGTGCTGCAGGCCTGGCGGGAGCGCAGGTCCCCTGTTTCCACGCGCGCAGAGGCCCAGCGAGCGGGCGCCCTTGGTCCCGTGAGGACGTGACACGGATCCGTGACGAGGGAGGGAGGGGAGGACGCTGTGAAGGCAGGAGCTCTCGGGCTGTGGGGCTGATGCAGGATCGAAAGGGACGCGTCTGTGGAAGGAAGTGAGGGGCGGACTCAGCCCGGGACCCACACGGGCGCTGTTCTGGGCAGAACCCTAAGGCGAGGAGCCTGGTTGGTTTCAGCCGTGGGCGCCCTCCGCCACGGGCACTGACCGTTTCGAAAATCCCTCGGTGCCTCTTCAGTTTCCCGCCTCATCGTCCTTCCTCCAAACAGCTGGTTAGTGCCCGCAGTCCCGCCTCCGTCAGTTTTTAGACCTTTCATCAGCCGGGCTTCCCAGACAGGCCGCGCTGATTCCATCAGAGGAGTGACGGGAGGCTGCTGCAGGGGACGGCAGGCTGTGCTGACTGAGTGCAACGGAGCCCCTTTTCTGGGAGCTCCTGGCCCATCCCCCTCACTGCTGAGAGTTTGTGGGTTCCCGGCTCTGCTGCTACGCCCCTGCCGGCCAGTCCGGCTCTTCACCTTCTCTGGACCGGCGTCTCGGCCCCGGGAGGCCAGCAGGGAGCAGTGAGGTGACTGTGGGAGCTGCCAGGTTTGACCGGACAGATTACTATTCACTAAAATGCCGACGTGGGAGCGCACGTTCCCGGGTGTCACATACAGAAACTTGGCAGCAGGACTTTGAACTGTGAGCGCTAATGCTTTGCCGCCGGCTTATGCCCATCATGCAGGGCCGTCGCATTGGGGGATGTTTAGGACTGTCTGGACCACTCTTGCATGGCGGGAAACGTGATGTTAGGTGGGACAGCTTTCGATGGGCTGGGAACAGAAACAGCTCTGTGTGTTCACTGGGTGCTGACACGTAGTGTAATAGACTTAGAACTGAAACATTGTTCGCGAGCGCAGGCTCAGTACCTGCTCGCTCCGTCTCTAACTCCGTGGTGCAGTTATGTCCTAGGGTCCTCCGAGAAGCAGATCGTGTCGGACGACCAGGCGTTCAGTCTTGAGAGCAGAACGGAAATGGAGAACTCGCTGAAGCAGGTAACTGCCCGCGCTCTGTCGGAGGAGCCCCCCCTCCGCGCTGCTTCTGGTCCCGGCGTCAGAGGCTGTGGTTTGGGGACAAGTTAAGCTAAAGCTCAATCAAAAGAAAGAGGGAAGCCATTTCATGCCAGGCCAGAGGGCACGGCCTCCAGGACGGTCACACGTAGAAATCTCTCTCCGCCACACGGCTCCTCCATTGGACTCGGTTCTCACGGTGGAAGCAGTCGTACTTGCGCATGGTGACCCCTCCTGGCAGAGGCAAGATGGTGAGGAGTGAATAAGAGCTGCCGAGCCCGCCCGTGTGGTTGATCATTGACCTCTGAACCAGGAGGTCACAGTTCGATTCCTGGCCAGGGCCCAGGCCCAGGTGCAGGCTCCATCCCCAGTGGGGGGAGTGCAGGAGGCAGCCGATCGATGTTTCTCTCCCTCTCCTTTTCTCTCTAAAAATAAGTAAAAGCCTATTTTCAACAAAAGAAACCTTTCTTTAAAAAGCTGTCAGTTAGACGTTGAGAACTCTTCATAGGCTTATGTGTTATTTAAATAACATTTAGTTTAAGTGGTTTCACTGATACACATGGAATATCTGTGTAATGCACACATTCAGAAGTTGTATCACTGATGTGTATTCTAATCACTCAGCCATGTCTGATTTCAGTCGCAGTCGTGTGATTGTTAATCCCCTTTTTCGCTGCAACAGATGGAAGATGTTTTGAAAATCTTGCAGACAAAGCTGCGCGACGTGGAAACGAAGTTGTCCTTGGCCAGTTCCAGGTCCCAGCTGCGCCCCTAGTGCCCGCGGCTCCCGCTGAGGTCGCCGTTCTTGCTGCCACTTCCCCGGACGGGGGGCTCTCATTGGCCGGGCACCGGCACCGGGAGTAGCTGTGGACTTGCTGTTGGGCTCTGTTTGATGGTGAAGAGATGACTGTTTCCCGTATTGAGTTTTACACCCGTTTTGTGACACTTGCTGGGAATAGAATGTAGGAGCTTTTGTTCTGATCAGGAACGGCCATGCTTTTCTGACCTGTTTTCTCCTTGTATCAAGTCCGTCTTCAGAGTGTACTTGCCTTGCCGCTCGCCTTCGGTGCTGAGTGAGACGAGTACTGAGTGTCTTTCCGGCCCCGTGCGGCCGGGTCCTCTCTGAAATGCCCGCAGCTCTGGGGAGCGGCAGGCCTCATCTGTCGGGTTGTAAACCTGCCGGGAGCTGAGCAGACGTGCTCATAGTGGAGCCCCAGCTCCTGCTCCTGTGCCGCCTGCCCGCCCGTCGGTGCTTCCAGAGGGAAGCGGTGTCTCCGAGGCGGGTCTGGGGGTTCGTGTCCCGTTTTCCGTGATGTCAGACCTGCAGGGAGCACATGTGGCTCAGTCAGGACGAGAATAAAGATGAAAGCAGCGCTTCGGGGTGATTGTGACGGACTGGATTGTGGCGCGTGAGTTCAGAAACCCACTCCTTCTGCAGGTGGCGTGTGCGTGGCCTGCCCAGGGTGAAGGTCGCCCTCTGTTGGGGTGCGGGTGTGGGAACTCACCTCACCCGCTCTGAAGCTCCCTCATGCTTCTGAGATGACTTAGAGCTGTAACGAAAGTCCTAAGGGGGACGGACCGGCCATCCAGTTACCGCCTCCTGCTGACCAGTGGCCAGTAGCCGCCCGTGTGTGGAGTGAGCGAGCCCTCTGCCTCCTCACGGCTGGGGAGCCTGGGAGCCGGCTGCTGCCACACGTCTCGGGCGCTTGGTGGCACCTTCTCGAAGTGCGTTTGATGAGGGAGAGTCTCGCAGCAAGACCTGCCTGCTTTCCGGGCCGGGGCAGCCGCTGCCTGACACCTTCCCGGCCGCCCCGAGAGGCACGGCGACCTTCCTCAGTGTCCACACGTGACAATGGCCACTTGAGGGTGACTTGTCTCCGTTCCTCGTGCGTGCATGTGGGGTCTGTCCCCGGCCACCAGGCCTGGGCTCACCCTGCCCCTGAGTCCGCGTCCCCAGGACCCGCTGGAGCGAGACGGGAGGTGCTCCCTGCGCCCCAGGGAGAGGCTGGGAGGCCGAGCAGACCCAATGCGTGGCCTCGGCTGTAAGTGCGGGTGAGGACGTCCATGGCTTTTGCCCACGAGTGGGCTCTGCCTCCTCCGCAAACTGTTCCTAAGTTTACACGCTCAGCTGCCGTGTGGGCGTAGCTCTGTGCCATCCGTGTGCACGCACCATCCGGGCACCAGGTGGACAGCATGGGGCCTCCTTGTGGAGGAGGAGGGGGTGGGCAGGTGGGCAGCACGGGGCCTCCTTGTGGAGGGGGCGGGAGTGGGCAGGTGGCGGTGTGACTTGGAAGAAGCTCCCCTCAGCCTGGTTCTCGGGCTGGAGCCGAAGGCAACAGAGTCCCGGTCCAAGCCCAGTTCCCGCTTGATCAGCCGCGTGGCCTGGGGCAGGTCACTGCGTCCCCGGAGCCTGTCTCCCTCCCGGGGAGTCGGGAAGCCTCTGGCTCAGGCCACAGGTCGGCCGGATGACACTGACGGAGCAGCAGCCCCTCTTGCCCACAGTTTCCGTTCCCAGGGTTTCAGTTAACCTGGGGTCCGAGAGTATCGAAGGAAAAAATCCAGAAATAAATCATTTATACGTTTAAATCGCATGCTGTTCTGAGTATGTGATGAAATCTCGTGCTGTCGGCTCCGTCCTGCCCGGACGTGACCCGTCTCCACCCTGGACGCTCGGCCCACTGTCACTAAGTGGCCGTCTCGGTGACCGGGTGCACTGTTGGGGTGTCGCCGTGCTTGTGTTCAAGGCACCCCCATTCCGCCTGATGAGCCCCGTGCAAGGCGGTCACGCTGCAGGTCGACGCCCAGAAGCGGGCAGTGTGTGCGCCTGGGGCTGGGCCCGGGTGAAGCAGCTCACAGGGCCTCTGCATCGCGAGCATCTGCGACTGACGCAGCGCCCACCTTGGACGGAACGTCTGTTGTAGAAACCTGTTCACATGTGACAGCGTGTGAGAGTCACTCTCTAGTGGCTAACTACTGAGCTTTCCTGTCAGAAGTTCAGGCGGGAAAGAACCCACCACTCGCTCTGCCTGTGGCCGTGTGCGGAGCGGAGAGCCGGGGGGCAGTTGGCGGCTTCACCTTCGCCATCGGGAGCGTTTACACCCGAGAGAGCAGGCGCCACAGTCAGGACCCCCCGGGCCGCGGGTGCCCAGCTCATGGCGGTACAGGCTGCCCCTCTCTCCACTGGCTGCACCTGACGCTGAGGAGAGAAACCGCCTTCTCTGCCAACAGCCGCACAGCAGGGTGACATTGTCACTGGATCTAAAGCAAAAGCTGTGTCGTTTGCTTTGGTGACGGAACCATGTTCTCCTCTGGAGAGAGCACAGCACTGCCGCCGGCCCCCGGGATCCACAGGGGCTGCTGGGGGGCCTCGCTCTCCGCTGGAGCTGGTTCTGGGGCGCCCTGGGTGCCACAGCCTCGGGTGCTCACGTCCCTGACATGAAATGGCGTGACCTGCACACGCCCTCCTGTCCATGTCCCTGTGGAGCATCGTGAAGCCTGACGGGGAACTGCTGCGTGGAGACAGGAAGGAGGTCTGCTCGCTCCGCACAGACGCCGCCGCCATGGGCCTGACCCAACGCCCGGCAGCCTCGGCAGCGACTTCTTTCTGTTTCCCACCCGGGGGGCTGAGTCCGGGACCTGGGACTCAGGAGCAGAGGGCTGGCTGCACCCGAAAGCAGGTGGCGAGGTTCCACGTAAAGTCGGTGTCCATACGCCTGCTTCCTCCTGCGCCCGCCCCCCTCCTGCGCCCGCCCCCCTCCTGCGCCCGCCCCCCTCCTGCGCCCGCCCCCCTCCTGCGCCCGCCCCCCTCCTGCGCCCGCCAGATCCCGCAGCCGGGCCTGGGCACAGTGGGAAGCCCGTTGGCAGCCGTTCCTGCCGGGCACTGGCCTGCTCGGCCTTGACGCCTGAAAGTAGAGAAACGGCCGAGTGCAGCGGTGAGGGGCTGGGGTCGTGCTGACCTTGTGAAGAGGGACCCAAGGGAGCTGCCCCCCCTCCCCCCGCCCCGTGAGTGAGTGACGTTCTGCTGCCTATCAAGTCTGTCCTCCTCCCCCCACATCAAGTTAAGAATAAAATATTTTGTATCAAAAATGTTTCCTAAGCAAATACAATGAATTCTTGGAATGGGCGAGGGGTGAGAATGCAACTCCGCCCCCTGATGCGAGAGGATGTGTGTGTGCATCCGCGTGGAAAGGGCACGGGGGGTGCACACCATGCGCCCGGTCAGTGTGTGCCCGGAGGCTGGGAGCATGTGGCGTGGGGAGCCGCCTGCTGCTTTCGTGGTCGGGAAGCCGCGAAGGGAAGCAGAGGCGACCGACCAGAGCAGCTCCTCCTGGGACAGGTCCTGGTGGCGGGAGGCGGCGGGAGGCACCCTCAGGGCCAGGCCCACAGGCCAAGGAGACTCGGTCTCAGGTTCCCGGGCCTGGGTGGGAAGGAGGCACCGGCCTGTGGCCCCTGCATGGGGATCGGACGGGGCAGCCGGGCCACCCACGGGGGGGGGGGGGCCGGGCCTGCCTTCAGCCCCCGGGATCCCCAGCGAGGGGCATGGCTGGGGGGGCTGGGGGGACGACGGGCCGGCCCCGCCCACAGGCTGAGCCACCAGTACCCCAGGTGGTCCCCATGGGCGGTCACGCGGGAGAGGCTGGTGTGGAGGGCGGGCACGCCCCCCTGGGCTCATTCCTCCCACTCCAGTGCCCTCGGCCTGACCCTGCACGGGAGGTGCTGTCACTGGGCCCTGAGCTGGGTTTTCCTGCTCCGTCCACCAGGGGCCGCATGTCACCAGTGGACACGGCCAACGGCTGCCTCATCTCAGCTGGAGTTTGTCCGCTCCTCTGTGACCAAGCTCCTTCATTCAAGTGACGGCCAAGGCCGCCCGCACCCCCCTGGCCGCCCGCTCCCCCCTGGCTGCCCGCTCCCCCCCCAGGCCGCCCGCTCCCCCCTGGCTGCCCGCTCCCCCCAGGCCGCCTGCACCTTCTACCCTAGGCCGCCCGCACCCCTGCCAGGTGACCCCCCCAGGCAACCTGCACCTCCCCCCCGAGCTGCACCCCCCCCCCATCACCTCAGCCCTGATCAAAGCCCGAACACAGCGCTTTTGTCAGGGCTGGACGGCGGCCTGAGCAGCACCCGTGATGCCAGCGCCGGCCGTTTCCAAGGCAACCACCGCTGTCTCCACGTGAAGGGAAACCTGGGAGAATCTCCCGACCTGGCTCACGAGAACCTTGTGGGCGCAGCCACCCGAGCGGGGAGACGCGGGTCCAGCCCGGCCGCTGCTCTGAGGGCACGTCTGAGTCACGCTCGTTCCCCCGGCTGGGACGCAGGGTTCGAACGCAACTGCTCGTGGCGGCCAGTTAATAGCGTGTTTCAAAGGCACACAGCTCACCAGTCTGCGCATCGCTGATGATCTTGCACTGATGAAGAATTAAGAGTCACCCGGCCAGGGTGGCTCAGTGGTTATGGGTCAACCTATGAACCAGGAGGTCACAGTTCGATTCCTGGTCAGGGCACAGGCCCGGGTTGCAGGCTCGATCCCGTGTGGCGCGTCCAGGAGGCAGCTGAGCAATGATTCTCGTCATTGATGTTTCCATCTCTCTCTCTCCCTCTCCCTCCCCCCGCTTCCCTCCCTCTCCCTTCTTCTCGCTGCTGCCAGACAACAATGACTGTCAGACAACATGGCTTTGGGAAGGGAGTCTGGGAAAACATTTCCATCAAGAATCCTGGGGTTGCCGAAGCCGGTTTGGCTCAGTGGATAGAGCGTCGGCCTGCGGACTGAAGGGTCCCGGGTTCGGTTCCGGTCAAGGGCATGTACCTGGGTTGTGGGCACATCCCCAGTGGGAGATGTGCAGGAGGCGGCTGATCGATGTTTCTCTCTCATCGATGTTTCTCACTCTCTATCTCTCTCCCTTCCTCTCTGTAAAAAATCATTAAAATATATTTAAAAAAAAAAAAAAGAATCCTGGGGTTTCCAGCTCCAGGCGGAGGTGGCCCGAGGGGGCACTAGGGTGCATGTGTGTAAGTCTGCAGCCGGAATTGACCGGACAGTCCTGGGAGCCGAGCGCCTCCCGAGAACCTGTTGCCCATCCCTCCCCCCCACCCCCGGGGGAGCCAGGACCAGGCAACGCCACCAGCCGGGGGCGGGGGGTCTGGGCCCTCCTCCCTGCGGAGCCTCGCTCGCTCCTCTCTGGTGGTCGTGGGGGGTGGGGGCCTCCTCCTGCTGGAGACGCCCAAGGGCCTCCGCTCTGCCACAGGGAGCAGCCTGAGAGCGGCGCTCACTGCGTGTGCGGGGCTGTGTGCGTGTCTGTGCTGCATGGCTGTGTGTGTGTCTGTGTGTGTGTCTGTGCTGCGGGGCTGTGTGCGGGGCTGTGCTGCATGGCTGTGTGTGTGTCTGTGCTGCGGGGCTGTGTGCGTGGCTGTGCTGCATGGCTGTGTGTGTGTGTGTGTCTGTCTGTGTGTGTCTGTGTATGTGTGCTGCATGGCTGTGTGTGTGTCTGTGTGTGTGTCTGTGTGTGTGTTTGTGTGTGTGTCTGTGCTGCATGGCTGTGTGTGTCTGTGTGTGTGTCTGTGTGTGTGTCTGTGTGTGTGTCTGTGTGTGTGTCTGTGCTGCGGGGCTGTGTGCGTGGCTGTGCTGCATGGCTGTGTGTGTGTGTGTGTCTGTCTGTGTGTGTCTGTGTATGTGTGCTGCATGGCTGTGTGTGTGTCTGTGTGTGTGTCTGTGTGTGTGTTTGTGTGTGTGTCCGTGTGTGTGTCTGTGTGTGTGTCTGTGTGTGTGTCTGTGTGTGTGTCTGTGTGTGTGTCTGTGTGTGTGTGTGTGTCTGTGTATGTGTGCTGCATGGCTGTGTGTGTGTCTGTGTGTGTGTCTGTGTGTGTGTCTGTGTGTGTGTCTGTGTGTGTGTGTGTCTGTCTGTGTGTGTCTGTGTATGTGTGCTGCATGGCTGTGTGTGTGTCTGTGTGTGTGTCTGTGTGTGTGTTTGTGTGTGTGTCTGTGCTGCATGGCTGTGTGTGTCTGTGTGTGTGTCTGTGTGTGTGTCTGTGCTGCGGGGCTGTGTGCGTGGCTGTGCTGCATGGCTGTGTGTGTGTGTCTGTCTGTCTGTGTGTGTCTGTGTATGTGTGCTGCATGGCTGTGTGTGTGTCTGTGTGTGTGTTTGTGTGTGTGTGCTGCATGGCTGTGTGTGTCTGTGTGTGTGTCTGTGTGTGTGTCTGTGTGTGTGTCTGTGTGTGTCTGTGCTGCGTGGCTGTGTGTGTGGCTGAGCGGACAGTCAGGTTGCCGCAGGGGCTGCCCATGTGTTTTGATGACTGTGGCCTTGGATCTAGTTTGACCTCAGGGGCGCGATTCTTCCAGCTTGTTCTTCTTTCCCAAGGTCACTGCTGCCTCTCGGGGTCCTGGCTCCATGTGCACGTTGGGGATGTTTGTCCCAGTTCCGTGAGCTACGCCACTGGTGCCGCGAAGGAATCGTGTTGAGTCTGTGGATGGCTTTGCGTGGCACAGACATGTTCATGCGGTAACTCTTCCTCCCGGCAGCACGGCACATGCTCCCTCCCCGTGTCTGTGTCACCTGGATGTCCTTCGGGCTCGTAATCTTCTGAGCTCAGGTCTTTCACTTCCTTGGTTGAGTTTACACCTTGTTTTGTTGTTGGAAGAGCTCTCTTCTGCCCGAGGCCTCTAGTGTTTTGTCCTGAGTTCTCCGTGTTGCCGTCCATCTAGCGGGAGCGTCCTTCTAAGCTTCCTCTTTCACAGGCAGGTTCCAGCCGAGGCTGTGGCCCAGGCCCACGTGTGAGGAGCAAGATTCGGGGGGTGGGATCTTCACTCCCGGCCAGCAGCTTCTCGCCAGGGCTCCTCGCTCGGCACCACCACTGCCCTGCTCCTTCCTTCCCTCACACACACACACACACACACACACACACACACACACGCACACACGCGCGCGCACACATGCACACATACCCACACGCGCGCACACATACCCACACACATGCACACATACCCACACACATGCACATGTGCGCGTGCACACCCCCTCTGTGCAGGAGTGTGGGTCCCGCCTCCCCGTCCCCGCGTTCTGGGAGCAACCTCAAGAGTAAGAGGCGGTGACCCGCAGCCAGCGGCCAGGACGCGGAGGAGTCCCTCTCCGTGTAGTTCGCAGGTGGACAGCCGGCTCCGGCTCCGGCGGCTGCCCTCGCCTCTCCCTGCGCGTTCCTGGCCGGGAGGCTTGGAGGGGTGGGTCTCCCGCGTGAGGAAGGTGGGAGCCAAGCCAAAGGGCGTTTTCTTGGAACCAGAAGCGCGGGGACTAAAAGCAGCCGCGGCTGATGTGGCCAAGCTCACGGTGCCGGAGGCGGCTGCGGCTGGAACCCCCTGGAACCAGCAGGGTCGGGACACGTCCTCTCTGGTCCCCACCCTCAGGGGGAGGGTCAGGGGGAGGCGGAGGGGGAGGCGAGGGGACTGCTGGCGGGCGGCCGGGCTGTCAGCAGCAGCAGGCGGTGTCACAGACGTGACCTCGGTGTTTCTAATGTTGGGTATTTCACTTGCGGTGAAGTCACCCGACACCGCAGCCCCAGCCTCAGGGACGCACAGACCTGTTCCCGACGCGGCAAGAAACCAGAGACGTGACGGCCACGTTCACACCTTTCTTGCCGGCCAATGTTGCTCAGTGGTTGAGCGTTGACCTAGGAACCAGGAGGTCAGGGTTCGATTCCGGTCAGGGCACAGGCCTGGGTTGCGGGCTCGATCCCCAGTGGGGGGCGTGCAGGAGGCAGCCAATCCATGGTTCTCTCTCATCATTGATGTTTCCCTCTCTCCCTCTCCCTTCCTCTCTGAAACCAATAAAAATATATCTAAAAATAAAATAAAACCTTTCTTCCCGGGTCCCTGGGCCGGACTCTATGCGGCAGTGGCTGGACCCGACCCACAGGCGTGGGATTCAAGTCCAGGCGCCGGCCCGGCCCGTAGCCGCAGTGAACGTCAGCCGCCCGCGGGCGGTCACAGCGGGAGGGAGCGAGGCTGGTCAGGAGTCAGCAGGCTCTGGGTAGGCGTGACCATCCGTGGCCGACCTGGGCCGCCATTTGGGGACGAGGAGGATCGGGAGGATGCTCGTGAGGAGGCGGGGCTCGGACATGCACCTATGGGCGTCGGTGCCCACGTCTCCGGCCTCTTTCAAAGGCAGAGTCCACGCAAGAGGTGCCTTCCCTTCCCTAGAACTGTGACAAAATGGACGGGATCTTGGTGGTCGTGCACCTGAGACAGGTGACCGGTCCCTGAGAGGTCAGCATGCAGGCATCGCAGACGCTGGAAGGAGGGCTCGACCCGGGCTGTGCCCAGGGCACCGCGTTCTAGATCCCTTCCCACTGCTCTCTGCCAGCTCTGCCCACAAGGAGTCATCTGGGGCTCGCCACCGCGGCCGGGCCCATGCGGTGAGTGGGTGCCCGGTGGGTGAGCGGCTGCCCGGTGGGTGAATGGCTGCCTGGTGGGTGAGCGGCTGCCCGGTGGGTGAATGGCTGCTGGTGGGTGAATGGTTGTCCGGTGGGTGAATGGCTGCTGGTGGGTGAATGGCTGTCCAGTGGGTGAGCGGCTGTCCAGTGGGTGAGCGGCTGCCCAGTGGGTGAGCGGCTGCCCGGTGGGTGAATGGCTGCCCGGTGGGTGAGCGGCTGCCCGGTGGGTGAATGGCTGTCCGGGGGGTGAGCGGCTGTCCGGTGGGTGATTGGCTGGCCGGGGGGTGAGCGGCTGTCCGGTGGGTGAATGGCTGCCCGGTGGGTGAATGGCTGTCCGGTGGGTGAATGGCTGCTGGTGGGTGAATGGCTATCCAGTGGGTGAGCGGCTGTCCAGTGGGTGAGCGGCTGCCCGGTGGGTGAGCGGCTGCCCGGTGGGTGAATGGCTGCCTGGTGGGTGAGCGGCTTCCCGGTGGGTGAGTGGCCGTCCGGGGGGTGAGCGGCCGTCCGGTGGGTGAATGGCTGCCCGGTGGGTGAGCGGCTGTCCGGTGGGTGAATGGCTGTCCGGGGGGTGAGCGGCTGTCCGGTGGGTGAATGGCTGCCCGGTGGGTGAATGGTTGTCCGGTGGGTGAATGGCTGCTGGTGGATGAATGGCTGTCCAGTGGGTGAGCGGCTGTCCAGTGGGTGAGCGGCTGCCCGGTGGGTGAGCAGCTGCCCGGTGGGTGAATGGCTGCCCGGTGGGTGAGCGGCTGCCCGGTGGGTGAATGGCTGTCCGGGGGGTGAGCGGCTGCCCGGTGGGTGAATGGCTGCCCGGTGGGTTAGCGGGTGCCGGTGGGTGAATGGCTGCCCGGTGGGTGAGCGGGTGCCGGTGGGTGAATGGCTGCCCGGTGGGTGAGCGGGTGCCGGTGGGTGAATGGCCGTCCGGGGGGTGAGCGGCCGTCCGGTGGGTGAATGGCTGCCTGGTGGGTGAGCGGCTGTCCGGTGGGTGAATGGCTGTCCGGGGGGTGAGCGGCTGCCCGGTGGGTGAATGGCTGCCCGGTGGGTGAATGGCTGTCCGGTGGGTGAATGGCTGCTGGTGGGTGAATGGCTGTCCAGTGGGTGAGCGGCTGTCCAGTGGGTGAGCGGCTGCCCGGTGGGTGAGCAGCTGCCCGGTGGGTGAATGGCTGCCCGGTGGGTGAGCGGCTGCCCGGTGGGTGAATGGCTGTCCGGGGGGTGAGCGGCTGCCCGGTGGGTGAATGGCTGCCCGGTGGGTGAGCGGGTGCCGGTGGGTGAATGGCTGCCCGGTGGGTGAGCGGGTGCCGGTGGGTGAATGGCTGCCCGGTGGGTGAGCGGGTGCCGGTGGGTGAATGGCCGTCCGGGGGGTGAGCGGCCGTCCGGTGGGTGAATGGCTGCCCGGTGGGTGAGCGGGTGCCGGTGGGTGAATGGCCGTCCGGGGGGTGAGCGGCCGTCCGGTGGGTGAATGGCTGCCCGGTGGGTGAGCGGCTTCCCGGTGGGTGAGTGGCCGTCCGGGGGGTGAGCGGCTTCCCGGTGGGTGAGTGGCCGTCCGGGGGGTGAGCGGCCGTCCGGTGGGTGAATGGCTGTCCGGGGGGTGAGCGGCTGTCCGGTGGGTGAATGGCTGTCCGGGGGGTGAGCGGCTGCCCGGTGGGTGAATGGCTGCCCGGTGGGTGAGCAGCTGCCTGCGCGGTGAGCGGTGGGGAGCAAGGAGACTCCTCAGACAGAAAAGGAGGCAGGGCCTGCTTCCGGCACAGCTTCTCAGGAGCCACCTGCCACAGCCTCAGTTAAAACTCGGCCCTTTGGGGTCTGCCTGCAGGTCCCCCCTGAGAGCCTGGACATGGGAACTCTCTCCATCGCTATTTCCTGCTGGGTAAGCGGTGAAATAGGCCAGGGCAGGGGTGCTTGGCACGCCTGCTACCTCTCCTCTCCTGTGCCGGAGCCGACATCGCCAGCCGGTCCGACTGCTGCTCCTTCCAGCAGCCCCTGGCCTCGGACCTTCGCCGCAGGCAGGCACTGCCAATCGATCAGAACGGACGCAGAGTGGAAACCAGCCCCGGTCCTGGCGTGGCAGCTGCTCCCACCGCCAGCCCCCGGCTGCAGCGAGCAGGGATATTCTACGTGTTTATGCGAAATGCTGTACGGCAGCAGTCCTGCTGATGGGACATGACCGCTGGCTTTCACTCAGGCCTCGCTCTGCACCAGGCCCCGGCGAAGCACTTCACTGATGTTCTCTTATTTTTCACGACAACCTTGCAAGGACGCACAGATGTTCCCATCTTACAGCGAGGGCACGCGGGGGGCGGGGGGGGGGGGAGCAGAGGCGGGAGAGGTGAGGGGTGGGCCTGAGAGCTTGGTCCGCGAGTAGGAACTCCCCCGGTTATCTACCTTCCGATCGCTGTCCTTCATCTCTCCGCCCAGCCTCCCTGTTACATGTTGTTGTTTATATTTTTATTGATTTCAGAGAGGAAGGGAGAGGGAGAGAAAGAATCATGGACCGGCTGCCTCCTGCACGCCCCACACTGGGGATGGAGCCCGCAGCCTGGGCCTGTGTCCTGACTGGGAATCGAACCCTGACCTCCTGGTTCCTAGGTCGACGCTCAGCCACTGATCCACGCTGGGCAGGGAAAATGCCTTGATTTCTGTCTCATAAAAGTGAGACCGACTCTGGGGTGGGTTTCTGTGTCGGCATTTATTTTCTGAGCGCTTTGGGTATCACATCTGTCTGTCTGCTCAGGCTGCCATAACCGAGTATCACTACCCGGTGGCTTCGGCGTTTCTCCTGATTCTGAGGCTGGAGCCTGAGCTGAGGGGCCGGCGGTCCAGGCCCCGTGGGCTCCCCTCGGTGTGCTGGCGCCTCCTCTCTCTGTGGCCTCGCCTGGCAGAGAACCGCTCTCAGTCTGTCTGCTCCATCAGGGCACCAGCCACCCCTGAGGGCTGCACCCCGGCACTAGTGACCTCCTTAGCTCTCCCCTCCCGGCACCCACACCGATTGGGGCTGTAGCTTATGAACGCGGGGGCGGGACCAGCCACTCAGCCCCTAGCACATCCATGGCCTCCGTCTCCTTCCTTTTGTTGAATGTTCGGGTTTCGTGTGGTTTTCTTTGCTCCTTGGAGAGCACTGTGTCTCCCCTTGGGCAAGTGAGAGACACAGCAAGTCCACGTGCCAAGATATGATGCTTCCTGCCGGTTCCGCCTGGAGTCCGTGGCGTCCCGGACTCTGTGGCTGGATGTCTTTCATTCATCCCCAAACCCCAGCATGTGCCGCTGCGATTACATGTACATTTGCTCTGGGACCATGTGCTGCGTCCTCCACATTACTATGTTCCATCCTTTTTGCTCTGTGCAAAGTCAGGATGTGTTCTGCTGACCTGCCTTTCAGCCCCGGACCCTCAGCGTAGCTCCCTCATCCTCATCCTCCCGTGTCCACGAGCTGCAGGACGCATGCACAATGTCTCCACGTGGCGGCCATGTTCCCTCCATCGCAGAAACACGGCCTCTTTGGGCCTCTAGGTTTAATCTAGAAATGCTCCTTTTAAAAGTCTAGAAACATCACCTGACCTTCCCGCGCCCGGCCGTGCCCCCCCCCCCCCCCCCCGCTCGCCTTTGGGCAGCTAGGGGTGTGCCCCTCCCGGCCGTGCCCCTCCCGGCTGTGCAGGGCGGTGGGCGCCACGGGCGGAACGAGGTCCGTCCTTCAGCGTCCCCTTCTGTGCCTGACCCTCCTGACCCGTGGAGGCACCTCGCTCCCTGGCTCCTGGGACAAAGGGTGGGCAGAGCAGCCACGCGTGGATGCTGATGAGGAAGGAAGGCACATTCCTAAGCTTAGCGGGTTGACCTGCTGGACTTGAGGCTGCCAGGGTCCTGGTGGGACCGGGCGGGAGGGTCAGGGTCCCGGTGCTGTGAGCATCCTCTCCCTCTTGTTGGTGTCTAAGGCCAAGGGGAGGAGCCGGAGGGAGGATGGAGGATGTGAGTCAAGAGAGGAAGATCCAGCAGGGAAACCGGGCAACTTGCTTGTAAAAGTGTCTGTTGCCTCAGGGCTCCATCCATCCAGCAGAGAAGGGCGCGGGGATTTGGCAAACAGCGTTGCTCATGACCTGCCGTGGCCTTCGCTCCAGCCAGCCAGCTGGTGGCCGGCCAGGTCTCCACACGGCTCGCTCAGAGCTGCCCAGAGGCGCCAGAGGGCCCGCGGAGTGAACGTGCGTCTGCTGAGCTGACAGCTGGCGGGACGGCTTTACGGCCGAGGCCCCGCGCCTGTGAGGGGCTTTCCCGTGAGGCTGTGCCTGCATCTTCTTTGCAAAATGTCAGACGCGGCTTGGCTGGACTCCTGGCCCTTAACTGACTTAGAGACTGGGATTCGGCCGCTCTTCGCTCGCCTCCGACGTCCCTCAGCCGTGGGTCCAACAAGACGCGTTACCAGCAGGATGGGAACTCCGGGCGGCTGGCCCTGCGCCTGGCCTCGCGAGGAGCAATGGAGGCCGCCTGCAGCTCATTCCCAGGCATTTTCTGTCCCCCTTGGAGATGAACACGTGGCTTTCCATATTCATTCATTCATTCATTCATTCATTCATATGTTCATTCATTCCTTATTATTAAATACTAGTGACCTGGTTCATGGATTTGTGCACATTGAAAGGAAATTAATTAGACGGTGGCCGGTGGGGCAGGACTGGGTGAGACGGGCTGGACACGCCCTGGAGCCAACCTCCCATGGTCCCTCCCCAGCCGGCCATACCTGGGGTGGTGCTGTGACTTGAAGGGTGTCTGTGGAATGAGCAGGGTCCCTCGGCCTGGCCTGTGGGGATCAGGCCAAAACCAGCTCCCTGACATCCCCAGAAGGGTCCCGGAGTGCAAGAGGCACTCTGCAAATCTGCTGTCCTACAGGGACTGGAACACAAGCACAAGTGTGCAGTAAACCAGATTTGGGGCCGACAGTGCCCCAGCAACAACATAACCCATGGCCGAAGGTGGAATCACGCGGCTCTGCAAGGAATCGGGCTCCCTCCTCTCTGGGTTCTGGGGCGCATCACCCGAGAACTGCTGCTGCCAAGTCACTGCAGCTCCGTAGCTCCTGCGTTGAGCGCCTGCCCCCTGGTGGTCAGTGCGCACCATAGCACCCAGACACTTAGCAGTGTTAGCCTTTTATATATATAGACTAGAGGCCCGGTGCACAAAAATTTGTGCACTCGGGGGGAAGGAGGGGTCCCTCAGCCCGGCCTGTGCCCTCTCGCAGTCTGGGACCCCTCAGAAGATAACGACCTGCTGGCTTAGGCCTGCTCCCGGGTGGCAGAGGGCAGGCCCAATCCCTAGGTGCAGCCCCCGGTCAGGCTCAGAGCAGGGCAGATTGGGGAGTTGGGGCGCCGCCCCTGTCATGCACAGAGCAGGGCAGATTGGGAGGTTGCGATGCCACCCTCAGTCACGCTCAGGGTAGGGCCGATTGGGGGGTTGGGGCGCTGCCCCCTGTCACTCACAGAGCAGGGCCCATCAGGGGGTTGGGGAGCTCCCCCCTGTCATGCACAGAGCAGGGCCCATCAGGGGGTTGGGGAGCTCCCCCCTGTCACTCACAGAGTAGGACCGATAGGGGAGTTGGGGCGCCGCCCTCTATCACACACAGAGCAGGGCGGATCAGGATGTTGGGGTGCCGCACCCTGTCACACTCAGGACAGGGCCGATGGGGAGGTTATGGCTCTACCCAGTCACACACAGAGCAGGGCCTGTGGGGGTGGGGTGGGGCTCTGCCTCTATCACCCACAGAGCAGGGCCGATCAGGGGGTTGGGGCACCGCCACTGTCACACTCAGGGCAGGGCCGATGGGGAGGTTATGGCTCTACCCTGTCACACACAGAGCAGGGCCCGTGGGGGGGGTTGGGGCGCTGCCCCCTGTCACACACAGAGCAGGGCCGATCAGGGGGTTGGGGAGCTCCCCCCCCCCATCAGGCACAGAGCAGGGCGGATAGGGAGGTTGTGGCTCTGCCCCCTGTCACAGAGCCGCAGGGCAATCAGGGGGTTTGGGCGCTGCCCCCTGTCATGCTGATCCCGGTGCTGGGAGGCATATTACCCTTTTACTATATAGGATAGAGGCCTGGTGCACAGGTGGGGGCCGGCTGGTTTGCCCTGAAGGGTGTCCTAATCAGGGTGGGGGGCCCCACTGGGGTGCCTGGCCAGCCTGGGTGAGGGGATGATGGCTGTTTGCAGCTGGTCACACACCCTTCAGGGTGGGGGTCCCCACTGGGGTGCCTGGCCAGTCTGGGTGAGGGGCTGAGGGCTGTTTTCAAGCTGGCGGGTGACTGAAGCTCCCAACTGCTCCTTTTTTTCTTTTTTCTTTTTTATTCTGGGCCAGCTTTAGCTCTGGCTCCAGCTCTGAGGCCTCTGCTGCTGAAAGCAGGCATCTGGTTTATTTGGGTTCTATAATCGGAACACTGTATCAACTCCAGCTCTGAGATCCCGGCTGGCTGAAAGCAGGTTTCTGGGGTTTTGTTTAGCTTCTATATTTGTAACAATGTTTCAAACTGCAAGCTCAGAGGCTGGCAAGGCAGGCGGGGATCCTTGGAGTCCTCCGTCACTGAAGCAAGCAAGCCTCATGTTCGCTTCAAGCTGCCTGGCTGCCGGCCGCCATCTTGGCTGGCAGTTAATTTGCATATCGCCCTGATTAGCCAATGGGAAGGGTAGTGGACGTACGGCTAATTACCATGTTTCTCTTTTATTAGATAGGATATAGAGATGGGTAATGCACCAGGCACTGTACCAGGTGTGGCAGACACAAGTGAGTGAGGCGTTGAAAGTCTGGCTGGAGAGTGGGCCGGAAGTAGTGTTGTCGGGAGGTGAGGCGCTGGGGGAACCCACCTCAGACCCCTCTGCTGGAGCTGCTGCCGGAGCAGAGCGGTGTTCTGGGCACGAAGACAGCACCGTGAGCACACAGGCAGCCGTGTGTGCAGGAGGCAGCGACCGACGCCCCCTCTCTCACACGGATATCCCTGTCTCTCTCCCTCTCCCTTCCTCTCTCTCTAAAAATCAATAAAAATAAATGTTTTTCAAAATGGGCGCCATTTTCTGATGCGGAAATGGGCTGGGAAGGACTTCCTGGTGCAGGAGTGGGGCGGGGGCTGCTCGAGCCCCCCAGGAGTGTGTGGTGTGTCTGGAGGAGCAGTTATGGGGGGGGAGAATGAGTGACAGCCAGTCCGGGCAGCGCAGGGAGCAGCAGGAGGGCCGCATGGGGACACGGGCTTTGCCTGGAGCCTGAGGCCACGGGGTCGTGCGTGGCACCACGCGCACACGCTGGGCTCTCCAGGCCGCTTCTCACCACGCCCCATCCTGCGCGTCTAGGGGCGGGACCTGCAGCCCACACGGCTGGTGGGGGACAGAGCTCGCCTCGGGGCGCGGGCGCTGGCCGGGCTCCAGGCTGCCCGGCAGGAATGGCCGGAGGCGGTGGCAGCCTGGGGCCGGGGCCTGGGCTCCCTCAGCTCCCTCCCTGCAGTGCCGGCGGCTGTCAAGGGTCCCGTCCTGACCCTCGTGCTCCATGTGTTTGCAACGTGGCCATGGCGATGCCCACGGGGATGCCCACGGGGATGCCCATAGGGGCGGGGCGGGCGTGAGGGCTGGTGGGAGCCGGCGCTTCCGCTTTCCTCTGCCTTTCGGGGTGCCTTTTGCTTTCTGAAGTTCTTGGGGGGGGGTTGGGACAGTCATGAGCTCCAGGTGCCTATCCCGTCCTCCTCCTGGAGCTGGAAACACAGGCCCGCGAGGCTTCGTGCCGGCGAGGGCTCAGCTGCGGGGCAGGGCCCGCGGGAGGCTGTGGCCGTGGCCACGACGCCCGCTCACTCCCGGCTCCCGTGGGCCCGGCTCCCGCTCTCGGGCCTGAGCTGTGAGCCCCGTTTTAAGAAACTCGAGTCCACGAAACCCAAATGCGCGAAGAAGCAGACGGACTGGCGGAGGGAGCCCGGTTCAAGGATGATTGTTTGGCCGAAGCTGGGCCTCCCGAGCCCTCACGTCCCCACGTCATTCACCGCCAGGAAGGGGCCAGGGGCCCCCGCCATGTGCTCCCAGCGGAGACCAGGGAACAAGCAGGAGACCCCCTCTTAGGCAGAAGGTGCCGCGGGAGAAGGAAGGCGCAGTGCCAGGCCGCCCCGCTGCAGCGGCTCTGCCCGAGGCCCCGCGGCTCCCGGACGCTCAGCGAGGACCTGCACCGGCCTCTGGAGCCAGACAGCCCCTCCCCGGGCCGGTTCCACCGGGGTTACTTCCACTGGCTACGAGCCTCAGGCCCTTCGGGACTCGTTCTTCCTCCGGCCAATCGCAGCCCCAGGGAGCTCCCACACAGAGCAGGCCCGCCCCCCACCGCTCCCTCTAATCCCAGCTCCCACAGAGCAGGCCCGCCCCTCACCCCAGCTCCCACAGAGCAGGCCCGCCCCCCACGCCAGCCCTAACAGCAGGGCAGGGGGTAGCAAGGCCGGAAGGGGGTTCGATGAAGCTGAGGGCTCAGTCCTCACAGGCCGAGGCGCACAGCTCACTAGGACAAACCGGACGCTGGGCCCTGAGCTGAACCTTATGTTCAGGGCAAAACAAACACTAGTTCCCGTCCCTGTGTGTGTGTGTGTGTGTGTGTGTCTGTGTGTGTGTGTGTGTGTGTGTGTCTGTGTGCATGTCTCTGTGTGTGAGTGTGTGTCTGTGTCTCTGTGTGTGTGCATGTGTGTGTGTGTGTGAGTGTGCATGTCTGTGTCTGTGCATGCGCACACGTGTGTGAGTGTATGAGTGTGTGTGCATGTCTGTGTGCATGTGCGCACGTGTGTGAGTGTGAGTATGAGTGTATGTGAGTGTGTGTGTGTATGTGTGTGTGAGTGTGTGAGTGTGTGTGTGTGAGTATGAGTGTGTGTGTGTGTGTGTGTGTGAGTGTGTGTGAGAGTGTGTGTGAAAGTGGGTATTGAAGACGCATCCGGAGGCGGCCAGCACGGAGAGCTCAGTTCCCTCCTGACGCCCACACTCTGGGGCGGACTGTCTCCCGAACCCTCTCCCCTGGTCCTGTGGCCGGTTCCGTCTTCCTCTCCAGCCGTGCGAGTTATGCAGCCTCATCACGTCCCTTGCCCTCCCTCAAGCCCCTACTGTGTGCTCGCCACCTTCCAGGGACTCCGTGTTGTGTCCAGGGAGAGAGGGGAAGAGGGAATTCCTCTGGGCGCATAGCCAGGAGCAGGCAAGATGAGGACCACAGCCCGGCCGGCGTGGCTCAGTGGTTGAGCGTCAGCCTATGAACCACGAGGTCACAGTTCAATTCCAGGTCAGGGCACAGGCCCGGGTTGCGGGCTTGGTCCTCAGGGTGGGGCGTGCAGGAGGCAGCCGATCCATGATTCTCTCTCATCGTGGATGCTTCTCTCTCTCCCTCTCCCTTCCTCTCTGAAATCAATACAAACATATTTTAAAAACGATGAGGAGTGTGAGGGGCGGCGTCTGACCTGGGAAAGGACGGGGCTGGCCGGGGTGGGCGCAGCCCCAGCCGGGAGCCTGGGAGAGGCTGCGTCTGAACGAGCACCCCTTCCCCCAGCCCCACGTCATCAAGGAGCCTGGCAAGGCCTGGCTGGTAGCGGTTCCCGTCGGCTCCCGCGTTCTCTCTGGGTGGCGCAGGCTCAGGCTCAGGCTCAGGCTCAGGCTCAGGCTCAGGCACGGCGCCCAGCGGGCCGGGTGGGCCTGGGAGCAGCAGCGCAGCCGGGACAGGGACGGGCTGGACAGAGCTTCCACACGGACCAAACTGAACGACGCCCTGCGGAGGCCGGTCCAACGGCCCAGGATCCCGGCCCTGGCCCTTCCGGGCTGGACAGCACGAGCTGCCCTCCTATGGGTGTAGGGAGGGCGGGAGGGGCCGGGGGAGGCCCGGGAACTGGGCTGTGCTCACTTCTACAGCAGCCTCCCCCTCCCCAGCCTCCCGCCAGGGCCTCCACTCTCCCCACGACCTTCTCAGCCAGGCCTTGACTTTGGGGCTCTGGTGTTCACCTCTGCTGTTCGCTTTTAGCGAGAGTCCTGCTGAGTCCATTTAGCCAGAAGCCCGGCCGCTGACATTCGATCCAGTTTTGTATTCTCCACCGTCCCCAGGCGCCTAGTCACCTGGCCTGTCTTTGGTCCATTTGGCAGAGGGGACGGGAGGGGACGGGGGTGGGGGGGTGGGGGGGCGGGGACAGCAGGGAGCCCTCTCCCCCGGGAAGGACCAGGTAATGGGGTCACCGATGATGTCTCAGCATTGAGCCCTCGGGGACAGACGCAGGTTCCACCCCAAGCACCCGGCCCAGTAAAATGTCCTTGGCCTGGATCACAGGGCGTCCTGGGGGACGGGGGGGGACAGGGGGCCGAGGGGGGAGCGGGAGGGCCCTGGAGGGGGTGGCGTCCGTCAGTGTGGACAGGGAGGGGCGAGCAGCTCTGGCTGGTGAGTGAAGGGTGCCGAGCAGCAGCCTGTCCAGGAGGACGGCCCGGAGGGGGAGGGCCTGGCGCGGCCGGCCTGATCGTCTGTGAGAAAATGAGAAGACGGAGCCGCTATTTCTCTGTGACCCAGTTTTGCACTGGGAGCTCTTAAAGAAGCCGGGAGACTAGTTTCTCAAAAAAGAAAAAAAAAGCATTCTCTACAGATAAGTCGTCTCAGGTCACGTCCCAGACAGAAAGGCAGTCGGAGGGCCAGGCGGCCGAGGGCGGGAGGCCCCAGGCAGCGGACACAGAGGCCGCGTTGAGCGGAGGGCCAGGCACCTGAGGCCTCTCCCCACGACCACGGCCCCACACTTCCCAGCACTGGAGCCGGGGAGAGAGTTTTAAAGGAAAAATTTTCCCTTGACCGGACTCAAACCCTGACCTCCTGGCTCATAGTCAACGCTCAGCCGCGGAGCCACGCGGCCGGCCCAACAGTTCAGGGCTGTGGGCTTGCCCCCCAGTGAGGGGCGTGCAGGAGGCAGCCGATCCACGATTCTCTCATCACTGATGTTTCTCTCTCCCTTCCTCTCTGAAATGAATAAAAATATATATTTTTAAAAAATCCCTGACTGACAGTCATCAGCCCTGGGTCCCGCGGCAGCACCCCCAGGGCTTCTAGCCCCCCAGCGGCTGGGGGGGGGGCGCAGAGGGGGGGCTGCCCTCGGAGAAGCGGCCCTCGGCCAGTGGCCTGGCCCCACAGCCCTCCGCTCAGCCGAAGCCGTCAGGGTCCTGAGCTTCGCCACCACATGCAAAACCCAGGGGTCGGGGGAGTGATGGAGCCCCTTCCCCCGTGCATGTCAGGGTCCCAGTGGGTACCCCAGGCTGCTAGACTCAGTGTCTCTCACAAAGCTGAACCTCTGCTTCCTTCCTGCACACCCTGCTCCACACAGGGGCCCCACGCCTCTCCCACCTCCCTCCTCCCTCCCTCCCCAACTCCCTCCCCAGCTCCCTCCGCCCTCCCTCCTCCCTCCCTCCCCACCTCCCTCCTACCCCTGTCCATCATGGAGGGCGAAACAGAAGCCCCCACCTGTGATTGGCAGACAACCATTTGCATGTTAGTCTGTGTTTGTGCTTGTATCGCCCTGACCCCATCGCAGGCAGGTGGCCAGGTGGCTGGCCCCGTGAGGGGGGTGAGTGACGCCCACGGGCGCAGAGCAGACCTCACGCAGGGGCTAACGGGTCCCTAAGCTGCTCACCCAGGGCCTCTCATTCCTAAGGTGGCTCCCAGCCCCGCAGGCCACCAGGCACTCAGGTTGCCGCGGTAACGGGCACTGTCCCCAGTGTGAGAGGCAGGGGGGCGTCAGCAGGGGTCAGCAGGGGCCGTGACAGCGGGAAGGGGAGTGAGGCCTGCAGGTCCCAGCGACAGCCTGAGGCCAGGGCAGCGTCCTCACTTAAGCTGCTGCTAAAAATGGCCGCGGGGACACAGTTTGCAAAGCAGGACATTCAGGCTGACTGGCCGCCTCCGCCTCCTGGGGGCCTAGAGCCGGTGCCATTCGGGCGCCTGACACTGGCACCCGTGGGGCTCAGCCCCTGACAACAGTGGGGGACAGAGCTTGTGCTTGTATCGGCCCTGACCCCTTTGAAAAGTAAAGGTGCCAGTGAAGATTCCATCTTGATCTCCTGCTGACTCAAGTTTACAGAACAGATTCCATCGCAGACCAGCGAAGCTGGGAACGGCTGGGCCGCCTGTTTTCCCATAGCCCTGGCTTCACAGGGTGAGAGCAGGACTGACTGGTTGCTGGGAAGCTGTTTGCTTGTTGTTGGGTTTGAGGCCCTCAATCTCGGTGGGCTTGAAGCCCCCACGGGCCCACTCCACTATGGGCTTCAGCTGGTCCCCCATGAGTCTCCGGGGCTGCCAGCCGCACCCCGGCTTTCTCCAGAGCGTGGCACATGGCCTTCCTATAAGAGACCAGCTTATTGAAGGTCGCCAGATTAAAGTGCTGGCTGAATAGCCCCAAGGCCACCAGCTTATCTGCAGAGACCTCAGAGAACTTGCCATCGCCAAACCACCGGACCCACCGCATGCCGGCCACGGCCTGGCGTTTGGAGGTGACCTTCCAAGACACTACCAGGGCAGGCCACCAGGAGAAGCCCTGATCTTTCCCCACACGAGGTCCCCTATTCCAAACTCCTTCCCACCCTGATACTCGGTGCCGTCTGTATCTCTGCCCTCTGTGTACGTCTGTGGGGAGTCCAAGTTCTCCTGTTGGCTGTCCTGAGCCAGGCGGGTGTCAGGGGTACTCCTGCTCTGGGGCCCCACACTGCCATCGGTGCGGTCGATGGTGGGGTAGGGGCTCTCCGGGGACGGCCATGGGGTGCCTGCCAATGACGCTGTGCGCCGCCTCAGGGACCTGGTAGCTGAGAACTCCACTGGGGACTCGTCCGTGTGAGTGTGGCCCTGCCGGCCTCGGGCGGAACGGAGGGAGCGCCTGATGTTATTTCGGGTTCGGACAGCTGGGCTTTCAGACCGAGTCCTGGTTTCCTGGAAGAGTTTTGGCATTATTGGAGTGTCGGAGCCATCTCCATCTTCCTCATAACCGTCTCCATCACCCGTCAGATCCTGAGTATAACTTAGCAGGCTGGAGACCTCTCTCTTGGACAATCGTGAGCTTGATCTGCGGCCTCTGATCTCCGGGGTGCTGATGGCCTCCAAGATCAGGGGTGACAGCGCGTCCTTGGAGTTGGAAGACTGGTTGCTGCAGTCCCCATTGGGGATGATGGAGTCTTCCCTCCCGCTGCATCCTCCTCTCTGCTGAGGAGGCAGGGTGGTGGAAAGAAGGAACAGGGCCAGGACCTGGCGCAGAAGGAAGGACGGAGGGAAAGAAGCAAGAGAAGGGAGGGGCAGAGAGGGGAGGGGAGGAGGGGAGGAGGAGGTTGGTTGTCCTGTTCACTCAGACTTTTTCTTGTCACACTCGGCGGCGCCCCCATGTGACGGTTAACGTGTCCACAGAAATTCACTCGCGATGCAGCCAAGACCTGATTATACGACGCAGGACTCCGCGGCCCCGAGGGGGGACAGCACGAGACCCACGGCCTTGGGTGCGGCGACGCCTTGTCCAGACCGGCCTGCGTCTGAAGGCAGGACCCACGGGAGGGAAAATCGGTAAACGTGAGCTTCACTCAAATAAAAAGTGTCGCTCCTTGAAGACCAATATCGGGAGAATTAGAAGGCAAGCCGCGGCCTGGAAGGAAGTCGTCTGCCGAAGACACGTGTGAGGAGGAACGGGCGCCCCACGTACATTCGGGGCTCTCAGAGCTCAACCACGAGAAACAAGCCAGCCAGGGAGAAGTGGGCAGCTCGCCGAGGGGGGAGCACGGCCGTCGCCCCCTTTCTGCAGGAGGAAGGACCAGCAGGGACAAGACAGGTCCCAGCGGCGAGGCAGCCTGCGCGAGGCCCCGCGACGGCACGCGTGGACGGCAACCCGGACCTTGCTCCTCCCACGCTTTGCACTGACAGGTCGCCGAGGTCAGCCCTCCCGGCAGGACCTTCCCCTGGCGGCCCTGGACTCCGCCGTCGCTGCACCATGGGCTCCAACACACACGGCTGCAGCGAGGCGGTGGGTCCCCGTGTGAGACGTCAGCGAGGATCAGGGGTCGCAGCTCACCGCGTGGGCCCAGGCCTCCCACCCTGTGGTCTTACCACCCAAGTCGCCTCGAACACACTGTCAGGCGGCTCCGCAGCACCTCCACATCCCAGCCCGGAAGGAGGGGGGGAGGAGGGACACCCCAGAATCCCACACTGCCTCTGCACATGCCCTATGGGCCTAACCTGACCACATGGAGGGAGGCTGGGCACATTGTAATCTATATATATAAAAGGCTAATGTGCTGTGTCCATCTGATCGGTAGCTATGATGCACACTGACCACCAGGGGGCAGACGCTCAATGTAGGAGCTGGTGAGCTGCAGTGACTTGGCAGCAGCAGTTCTTGGGTGACGCACCCCGAAATTAGAGAGGAGGGAGCTCGATTCCTTGTGGGGCTGCACAATTCTGCCTTCGGCCGTGGGTTATGTTGCTGCTGGGGCACTGTCGGCCCTGCATCTGGTTTACTGCACACTTGCGTTTGCGTTCCACTCCCTGTACGACAGCAACTTTGCAGAGTGCCCCCGGGACCCCCCCCCCCCCCCAGTGGATGTCGGAGAGCCGGTTTCAGCCCGATATCCACAGGCCAGGCCCAGGGACCCCACCTGCTGGAGGCTACCCTGCTCACTCCGCAGGCGCCCTTCGAGCCACAGCACCACCCCCGGTGCGGCCGGCTGGGGAGGGACCGCGGGAGGTTGGCTCCAGGGCGTGTCCAGCCCGTCTCACCCAGTCCCGCCCCACTGGCCACCGTCTAATTAATTTCCTTTCAATGTGCACAAATTCGTGCACTGGGCCTCTAGTATATTATACGATAACGTATTGTATGTTACAACGGTAACAGAAATATCCTGAGAGAACATCTGGGGAAATGGAATGGTCTTTATCTTAACGGGGTTTGGGTTGTGTGGGTGTAATATTTGTCAAAGCTCAACTGAAGACTGGTGCACTTCATTTATGGAAGTATTTCGTCAGGAGAGAGACAATGACTCGGGTCTAGTTAATCCCAAGCAGGCCAGGTGCTCAGAGGGAAGCGTCTGCCTGCACTGGGAACTGGTCCATAGGTAAGAACTGATCAACAGACAGATGGGCGCAAGACGGGTAGATTTGTAACAAGAAGAAGAAAGTGTAGTAAAATGTTGGTGGTGGAATTCGAGCTGTGGGCACACGGATGTCCATGGTACGATGCTTTCAGCTTTGCTACGTTTGACAATTTTCGTAACAGAAATACGTGAAAAGGCCTCCTCCTGAAGCAGCTTTAAAACTACGGTTGTTTTTCGTTTTGCCCCTCAAGGAACAGCCTGGAGGCGAGTGTGCCAGGCTGTGGGCCGTCCTGCTCCATCTGCTCCTCGGGGTGCCAGGCTGTGGGCAGGGATGCAATGTTTTCCAAGTTGCCGAGTCATTCTCTCGACTGGACCGCGCTGTCCCGGCTGCGGGGACAGAGCGTGTGCAGGAGGCGTGTCCATCTGCGGAGGCCGAGGCCCAGCTGCCGAGGGCGTGACCTCTGTGCGCGTGACATTGAGCCACGTCACCGCGTGGGACCGCAAAGGAGTCTGGGAAGGATCTGGCTGTACACCCGGGAGGAGGGGAGCATCCCGCACTCAGTGCTGTGCGAGAACCCACCAGGAGGCCGGGTGTCACCCCAGATCGCCGTCATTGGGAACCCCCCGCAGACTGCAGACCCCGTGAGGACAACAGCGCTTGCATCTCGGAATCAGCAGAAATTAAACACGAGGCCCAAAATGAGAGGCGACTTAAAGGAACGTTTTCTGAGCAGAGAGGGCGCCTAAAGTGACACATGAAGGAGGGAAGTGGAGGATGAAGAGTGCCTCCTGGGCCGTCCGTGTCTCAGCGCGGACCTACTCTTGTCTGGGGAGCAAGCCAACCCGTGATCTTGGAGACCTGTGCCCTGTCAGCTCACTCAAACCACCTCACGCCTTGTTAATTTAGGAATGAATTCCCACCCTCCTCCCCATCTCCATGAGGGACGAGAGTTATTATTTTAGGAAGTTTACCAAACAAGCTCAGAGGCCTCGGAAGGAAAATATTCCACCTGACTAAGAATGGGACGTACTTTCCACGCTATCACAGCGCTCGAGTCCCACCAGTTCAGACTGACGTAATGTGAAATGGCGCATGGAAGCCGCCCGCTTATCACAGCTGAGCCAGGAGACTGCTACGTGGGAACCACTTTACACTTTTTCCCACGTGGACACTTGGAAGATATAATTATGCTTCCTCCATCATATTCCGTAATTCTAACTTCCACGAACTCCTATTGAGTTCTTTGTCAATTGGCCCAGATTATTGTGTTTTCCTGCAGGGCTCCAACCTGCTTTGACAAATATTAAATTTCTAAGATTTAAAGAAATAGGGTCCTACTGTACACGGCGTTGAGCTCACAGATTCATCGATCCCTGCGGGAAAAACAGAACAGGAAACCCACTTCCTCTCCCGCGTTTGCTGGGCGTGTCCTAGCGAAGCTGCAGGACTGCCCTTTCCAGTCCTCGTGGCTCCTTTCTGTGCGACAGGGGCTCCTGCTTTTCCGCATTTACACCAGGGCGTCCTCCGTGGTGCACAGCGAGCCTCCCCGGTCCTCCCGCCTGGACCTCCCGTGTCCGTGTGACGGGCCTCAGTCCAGGAGGCTGGTGTGAGGTGACGTCTGCACGTGACCTTCCTCCGCGGGGTCGCCGGCCCGCTGTGGGCTCGGGGTGAGTGGCCGCCACGCCCCTGTGGCTGAGGGGACCGTCCTCGGGCTGGGGCCCGGGCCGCCCACAGAGGCCGTCATTCGAGGTGGAGGCTGTGAGGGGGGCTCTCAGGGGGCAGGCGGCCGTGCTGGGTCCCAGCGGGAGCGAGCCAGGAGGGAGGACAGTGACCCCGCGGGGCCCCAAGGGGAGGCCAGGAGGCCAGGGCTGGGGCGGAGGGGCGAAATGATGACCTGTCGTGGTCAGGGCCATGACCTGGGAGGGAAACAGGCCAGGGAGAGCAGGGGAGCTCGGGGTGCCCCCAGGGCTGCGTTTCCCGGGTCCCCCTGAGCCGTGGCGGGGGAACCCAGCCAGGAAAGCTCAGCCGAGCTGCCTGTGAGGAGTGCAGCACAAGTGTGTCCATCAAATCCGTGCAGTAGGAATGGCAGCTATTCAGCTACGTGTTGTCTTTCCTGCGATGCCAAGTGTCCGCACACCACAGGCGCCTGGGGACACTGGCTGAGGACAGGGGCAGAGGGTTGGCAGGTGGGCTTGGGGTCACCACCCAAGCAGAGCCCCCTCCTCCAGCCACACCCTCAGGCTGTGAGTCCCTAGAGGGCAGGGAGGGGTAAAATATTTAGACACTAGAGCAGTGATGGCGAACCTTTTGAGCTCGACGTGTCAGCATTTTGAAAAACCCTAACTTAACTCTGGTGCCGTGTCACATATAGACATTTTTTGATATTTGCAACCATAGTAAAACAAAGACTTATATTTTGATATTTATTTTATCTATTTAAATGCCATTTAACAAAGAAAAATAAACCAAAAAAATGAGTTGGCGTGTCACCTGTGACACGTGTGTCATAGGTTCGCCATCACTGCACTAGAGGCCCGGTGCACGAATTCGTGCAGGGGTGGGGTCCGGCCAGCCCATCCCAATCGGGGCCATCAGGCCGTGGGTGGGTGGCCAGCCGGCCCCGCCCCTGTTCATTGTGTGGAGGCTGATCAGGGGTGGGGCCGGTCAGGGGGAGGAGCCGTGGGTGGTTGGTGGGCCAGCCCTGCCTCCTGGTCGAACTCCCAGTCAAACTCCCAGTCGAGGGGACAATTCACATATTAGCCTTTTATTATATAGGATGGAAGCCCAGCCAGTGTGGCTCAGTGGTCGAGTGTCGGCCAGGAGGTCTTGGTTTGATTCCTGGTTGGGGCACACGCCTGGGTTGCGGGCTCAATCCTGTGTGGGGTGTGCAGGAGGCAGCCCATTGATGCATTTCTTTCCCATCCATGTTTCTGTCTCTCTATTCCTCTCCCTCCTCTCTCTAAAATCCATTTAATCATATTTTTTAAAAAATTAATTAAAAAATATTTAAACACAGCAGAGCAGGGAGCGCACCACTAGCCGGGGGGTGGCCCGGGCCTGGCCTCAGGGAGCCGGGCGAGGAGCCAGCCCCCCTGAAAGCCCTGGGCAACGGGAGGACGAGGAGCCGGGGGCCACCCGCACCTGGGGGCAGGAGATGCTCCCGCAGAGTCCGCTGGTGCCCACGCTGGCGGCTATGGGAGGGCCTGGGGAGGACATACCCGCCCCCGCCGGGGCTGACCATTCAGCGTGAGCTGGGCCCTGTCAGTGTCTCCCTCCCAGTTGGGGCCAGAGTGGCCTCGGTCCCTCAGGCTGGTCCCTCTGAGGCCCACGGTCCTGTGACAGCTGAGGGTCCCAGGCTGCTGGGATCAGCCCGCGCGGGGCTCCCTGGCGGCTCTGGGGTGTGGCTCAGAGCATCACCCCCCCCCCCCCCCCCCCCCCCCCGCATCATGCAGGGCGGGAGAGAGGCAGGCGCGGGGACTGCGGGAGAGGGTGAGTCCGCGAAGCAGATCAGATGGTTTGCTCTGGGGGAGGAGGCGTTAGAGCCGGCCCGATGGGTTCCAGATGGCGTGAGAGTGGATATGAGACGTGGCGCCATCGAGAGAGGCTGCAAAGGGGCTCAGGCTGAGGCTGAGCCCAGGGACGAGCCTCCCACACACGAGCCGGCAAAGTCGCAGGGAAAGGCTTGTGCGGTTTCAGCCCATAAAACACAAGTTCTCGCACCAGAGGCGCCCGGGGCGCAAGGGACGAGCCGGGAGCACTTGCGACACATGCAACAGGGTGAGCAGAGCTGGCGCGTGAAGAGTCCTCACGGCGCATGGACACGGCGGGAAGCCAGGACAGCAAATCGCATTCACAGAACGCGAGTGGGCAGACCCGGTGAGAGCGCAAACGGCTGGGAGTCGAGTGTTATTTCAGCCGACAGCAGCTATCACTCCAGCTGTCAAACATGAGCGTGTGTTTTGAAAGGGACGCTGTCCTAAGGAGGTGATGGATCGCGCGCTGCCATCAATCGGCCCGCCTTCCTGTGGACGTAACCGTGGAGAAGACGTTCGGCACACGCCTGCGCGCTGAAAGGCAGCGCTGCTCCTGGCATCTATTCTAAGAAACAGTGAAACCCGCAAGGACACGGGGAGACTCACATCTGAGGGTGTCGGCGGCAGCGTCCCTACAGCACCGGGCGCTGGGGCCAGTGCCCATCCCTGGGGAGTCAGGGAAAAGGCACATCTGTGTGGCCTGCTGCCAGGAATCAATAATCATTGAGCCGCAAACCCAGTGCTAACTGACTCCCACTCGGCCACTCTCTCCCTCCCCTTTCTCTCTCTTTCCGTCTCTGTCTCTAAAATCAATCAATTAGCCCGGCCGCGTGGATCAGTGGTTGAGCATCGACCCATGAACCAGGAGGTCAGGGTTCGATTCCTGGTCAGGGCACCTGCCCAGGTTGTGGGCTCAATCCCCAGTGTGGGGTGTGCAGGAGGCAGCCGGTCAGTGATTCTCTCTCCTCATTGATGTTTCCATCTCTCTCTCCCTCTCCCTCCCTCTCTGAAATCAATACAAATATATTTTTAAAATAATATCAATTAAAAAAAGAATAAGCAAGACAGCCCTGAAAGAGGACAGCTGACCAGGTCTCGGGCCAGAGATGAGACGTGATCTGGGCGACAGCCAGCGAGGTCGTGAGTTATTGGCCAAACGGCGAATGGACAGAGGATGGATCAGAACACAGACACCCAAACACTCCGGTTTGGCTTTACAACTGAAGAGTCACCTGGCAAATCAGGAACTGGAGCTTCTTGACGGACGGCCATCCGCAGGGGGCCTCTCTCTCCCCAGCCGCCTCACACCACCTGGACATCACCCCAGACCCACTGCAGGTCTAAGCGCGGCCAGCAACACAGGAGCCATCGCAGGCCCATGGCCTTCAGGGTCCACGACCCTGCCACCCTGGGAGCCTGAGGGCACAGGTTACACAGCCCAGCAGATGCCAGGCCGGCGGGGTGATGGGCACGGCCCCAGGTCAGGGCGCTGGCTCCTGCCCCCGGGGGAGCGGACGGCACCACAATCCCACAGCTCGCAGCTGGGCCCAGAGTCAAGGGAACTCACCTCCCACCCCCCCTGGGGAGAGCGGCTGGGGTTCCTAGTGGGATCCCGAGTGCCGACTGTGGTTTGGCAACACCGCTCGCTGACCACACTAACCTTCCAACCTCAGGCCTCCCCGCGAGGGAGGAAGGGCCTCGGGCCGTCCCCACCCCCCCTGGTTCTGCCGGGCTGCCTGCCTGTGCACCCCACCTGCAGCCCCTGGGGCGACGCTACTCTTCTCTGGGCTCTGGGGGTGTTGGGGGGGCACAGGGAGGATCAGCTCACGGCTCCTTCCCCTTCGAAGGACCATGAACTAGTCAGTTCGCCAGGGAAGCAGAACCGATGGCTCGACCAGTGGATGGATGGGTGGGTGGGTGGATGGATGGATGGGTGGGCGGATGGATGGGGGGGTGGATAGATGGGTGGATGGATGGATTGGGGGGTGGATAGATGGGTGGATGGATGGATGGGGGGGTGGATAGATGGGTGGATGGATGAGTGGATGGTGGATGGATGGATGGACAGGTAGGTAGATAGGTAGGTAGTTATGGAGATGGAGGGGGAGAGGGTGTGAGAGGGAGGGTATGAGGAATTGGCTCATGTGGTGATGAAGGCTGAGGCGTCCCAGTCGGCCTGCTGTCCGCACGCCTCAGACCCAGGAAAGCCGGGCTGAGACCGAGGACCTGAGCCCCAGCCCGTGGGCAGGAGAAGGTGCGCTGAGCGTCCAGCCCAGCCGGAGAGGCCGGAGCACAGGGGAGTGAACGCCTCGCCCTGCCTCTCACTCTCGCCCTCCGCGGCTGGATGGTGCCTCCTCATGTGGGGGCGGCGGGGTCACTGCTCTGAGTCGCCCTATCCAAACACGGACGCCCTCACCGCCCCCCAGACACACCAGGAACGGCGTTTAACTGGGCGCACGTGGCGAGTCAGGTGCCAGGGGACACTGAGCATCACAGACCGGAGAAGCATTTCGTGTTTGCGCCACGAATACGCCCACCACTGAGCCAGATTCTGTCCAGGGCGGCCTGCGAGGCTGGTGGACGCCAAGGACCCACCTTGAAAGGGACTTGCGGCCACCCTAGCCGATGAGCAGGGCGGGGTGGGGCGCCTCCAAGGACTGAAGGGTCCCGGGTTCGATTCCAGTCAAGGGCACGTACCGTGGTTGCAGGCTCCTCCCGGCCCTGGTCAGGGTGCCTGCGGGAGGCAACCAGTCGATGTGTCTCTCTCCCTGTCGATCCCCCTCCCTCCCACTTTCTCTAAAATTCAATGGAAAAACACCCTCTGGTGAGGATTAGCTACAACATTCTTTTCAAAAAGGGACCTCGGCAGCCATCCCCGCCCGCGGCAGCGGCTCCCCCGCATGGCAGGCAGGCGGGTGCCCCTGCGTCGTGTCCGCATCGAGACGACTGTCCAGAGCGAAGTCACATGCTCTGCGTAAAGTAAAGCACGGGCAAGCGCGATGTCTGACATTAAAGAGCAGTGCTCGGAGGGAAAACCAAGCACAGATGGCCCGCCGGGCGTCGGCGGGCACGGGGGCGTGGGGAGGCCGGAGCGGGCAGCGTGTCCCCGGGAGCTGCGAGCTGGAGGCCCAAGGCCTGCGTTCGGAGGGCAGACGCCGTGAGCGCCAGGAACACGCCGTGGAAACCGGCCACGGGGTTTGAGAGATGAGTTAAAACTAAGACGCCTTGACATGTGCTCTGAGTTTTCGGGGGCCCTGTTCCCCCTGAAGCCTCGAGGGAGGGCCCTGCCCCTTCCAGCTCCAGTGGCTCTTGGAGACCCTCGCGCTGGCAGGTGTGGACGCATCGCTCCGTGTCTCCTCCGCCTTCACGGGCCCTGTTTTTGGTTAACCCTCCCCCGAAGGTATTTCCCATTGATTTAGAGAAGGTGGGAGAGAGGGAGAGACAGAGGGAAACATCGCTGTGAGAGAGACACAACGATCGGCTGCCTCCTACAGGCGCCCCGACCAGGGCCCAGGGCGGGCTGGAGCCTGCAACTGAGGTACCTGCCCTTGACCGGAATTGAACCTGGGACCCTTTGATCCCCAGGCCAACACCCTATCCACTGAGCCACACTGGCTGGGCCACCTGCCCTTCTTATCAATACACCAGCCGCTGGATTCAGGGTGCTTTCTGCCCCAGGGTGCCCTCATCTTACCTACTGCCCTCCACAGACCTCTACTCCCCACCAGGCCACAGTCTGCGGCTCCAGGCGGCACCACTAACCCCACGGGCTGGGGAAGGGCCGTTGTCTGTCCCCCAGGTCGGAAGCTGGCTCATCTGGACTTGACCTGGGGCCTTGGCCGCATCGGGGAGGCAGCCCTGGGAGGTGCTGAGGTCCAGCGTGGAGGACGGCAGGCCGCTCTGCTGTCCGTCCACGTGACGTGTGTAAGATACCTTACCGGGAAGTCACCTTACCGGGAAGTCACAGCGACTGGGGGGGACTTGTTCTCAGAGCAAAGCCCAATCCGGACAGCACACTGGTCACCGGAGAGGGACACGGATGGAGGCGACCTGGTCCCAGGCCCGCGTGGACCCGCGGCCTACGCTTGGACGAGAAGCTGGCCCCTGGAGGCTGGCTGTGGAACGAGGCCTAGGAATACATTCTCACTCTCCCCGAGGGCGTAGACACCCAGGCCCAGGCTCCCCGTCCAAATCGCTCAGGCGTCTTCTGAGCAGGGAACGCGTTCAGTGGCCACTGGGCCCTGCGGGCGAGCACTGTCACCTGTGAGGACACAGCTCACCCGTGTGACACAGCTCCCCGGCACTGTCCTGCCGCCTGGCACGTCCTCTCTGCAGGTTCCCTTGCTCAGTGCCACACCTCGCAGCTCCAGTGGCCCCTCAGCTGGCTCCACACCGAACTACCCCTCCCTGTGTGCACAGCCCGAACCCCTCCCTGTGTGCACAGCCCGAACCCCTCCCTGTGTGCACAGCAGCGCGACAGACACACCTGAGGAACGGGAGGGAGGAGGCCGCGCCACACCCTTCCCGTCCCCCCTGCCAGACACCAGCTCGGAGCTGACCGTGTCCTGAGGGCAGGCCCGGGTCAGAAGTGCAAGCATCTCTCCCCCTGGTCTCTGCAACCAGACGTCTGAAAAGCCCCGATGGAAACGCTGCCTCAAAGGACGCGCTCGCTCCCGGCTCCGGAAACGGCTGCGCGGAGAGGTGATGGCCCGACGCTGAGCCAGCTCCCGGCGCCGCTGACTGCTTCCCACTGAGCCCGCAGCCCAGAGGGGCCGCCGGGACCCAGTCCCTCACCCAGAGGCTTCCAGACCCTCCCCCTGCACCAACACCATCCGGCCTGGCCAGTGCGGCCCAGCGGTTGGAGCTCGGCCCTCGGACCGAAGAGCTATGGGCTCGATTCCCTGCCAAGGGCACGCACCTCGGTGCAGGCGGTGGCCAGCAACGTGTCCCTCTCGCATCGATGTTTCTCTCTGTCTCTCCCTCTCCCTCTCCCTCTCCCCAAAAAGCAACGGGAAAATGTCCCGGGTGAGGACGGAAGAGACAACGCCCGTCCTTCCTGCCTGAGAAATGCTGCGCTGATTCAACCTGGCGAAACCCAGCGGCCTCACAGCCCAGAGGCGACAGGGGAGCAGCTCCCGGCTGCGGTTACCCTGGGCGGCTGCGGGGAAGGTGGCAGCTGCTTCCGGCGCTCAGAGCAGGGGGGGGGGGGGGGGGTGCGGAGTGCGGTGCCGAGACCCAAAGCCGCACAATGTGAACACCAGCTAGAGTGCAGCCTGGTCCGTGCAGGGACCTGGGGCACCCGCGAAGCTCCGCGTGCTGCCCTTCCCCGTCCACGCGCCCTGCCCTTCCCCGTCCACGCGCCCTGCCGTCGGCCTCTCCTGTTCTCTGACCTGCACCCCAACCCCCCCCCCCCCCCCGGCCCAGCTCATTCAAGGGCCCAGGAGGCCCAGCCACAGCAGCGTTTCCGTAAGAAACAAAGCTTTATTGAGGCCCCAGTTTAGTCCTCAGAAAAGCTGGGTTCAGTCACATAACCTCAGGTCCCTTTCTGCCCTAAAATGTTCTGATTGCCGCCCGGCCAGCTGGCTCAGTGTTTGAGCGTCAACCTATGAACCAAGAGGTCAGGGTTCAATTCCGGTCAAGGGCACGTGACGGGTTGTGGGCTCGATCCCCAGTAGGTGCGTGCAGGAGGCAGCCGATCAAAGAGTCTCTTATCATTGATGTTTCTCTCTCTCTCCTTCTCCCTTCCTCTCTGAAATCAATTTAAAAAATCAAATAAAACCCAAAAACCAGATGGCCAGTCGTGCCCCGTCCCTGCTCCATCCAACCCCAGGCTCCTCGTAGGGTCTCACTTCCCACCGCGCCACCCGCGGAGCCACCGCGTGCAGGGGACGCACACAAACCACGCTGTGCTCGCTCACGGGGGGAGTCAGGCCCCAGGACGGGGCCGACCCAAGCGGCCACCAACCCGCCCTTCCCACCTCCTCACGGCTCCCCATCCCTCGCCTTTCCGTCTTCCCGGGAGACCCCACACCCCGCCCCACCCCAAGGAAAACGCTGCCTCACCCCGAACTGCCACCTGCCGGGCCAGCCCCACGGCCATCGGTGGACGAAGCAGGGGCACAGGAGCAGGAAAAGCCCCCACACCCACCTCGACGCCCACCCACGCTCTGTCCCCCGTGGGCCGAGAGCTTGACTCAGAAGATGGAACAACTGCCTGCAACGCACCCGAAGTTCCCGATTTGTCAACAAACAAACAAGCGCAGCAGCCGCCACAGTGAGGGAACGTGTATTTCACAGTCGTAAGAAAGCACAGGCCTGCTCACGCCCAGGTTGCCCACCACGGTCCCCTGGACCCGAGACGGCGAGGCATTTCCGTCGGGGGCTCCGGCTGACGCGGCCATGACACGGGCGCACAGGCGAGACAGGCCCGGGGCACAGAGACAGCGCGCTCGTACCGACCGAAGGGAGTCAGGCTCTCCGTATGAATACCAAAATAACAGCGTCGGACATCTCCTCGCTCACCCGCTCTCACAGGTCCGACGGGTGCTCACACACGGACAGGTGCGCCCCCCGCTCCCCCCCTCGCCGGGCCTGGAGCGGCCGCGTCCGCGGTTCAGTCACCAGCGTGGCCCAGCGGGCGGGCCGCACGGGAGCCGGCCACGAGGACGGGGACAGCGACAGGCACACGCTCGTCCACGAAGCTGGACACAGAGGGACACGGGCGAGGAGCCCACACAAGGCACGTACGTGCAGCAGCGGGAAGCCACCCTCAGAACAGGCCCCATGTCCATGGACAGGCCTTTTCCAGACGCTTCTCTCAGCTTCCAAAGCTCTATTTCCAATGGAATGTTCCAGAACCCGGACTGGAGCCAGACAAGGGAATTGCAGCCACAGCCCAGGAGGCCCGGGAGGGAGCGGGGTGGCCCCCGCTAGGGAGCGCAGCTGCAGGTCCGTCCAGGTGAGCGAGAGGGGGCTCTGCAGTGACTCGGGGCTCAGGGCTCAGCAAACACGCCCTTCCCCTCGCCCAGGCAGACGAGGTCTCCCTGGCAGACAAGCAAAGATGAGCCGCCCTGCTCCTGGGCACTGCCCGGCCACCATGCCAACAGGCATGGTCTTTGCCGTTCTCCCGAGCTGAGGCCGCTCCCGTGGGCTGAGGACACGTCCTGGGGCGGCCGCCGTGGTGGCTCGTGTCCCTCCTGCACCGGCCAGCACGGAGGACCCGGCCGCTGTGTAAGCTGCCCCTGAATTAGCCCCTGTGCACCCTGTGCCAGTTCTCTTTCCAGTGCTGCCCAGGCGCCAGGCCCACAGACGCGCACGCAGGGGGCGCGGACAGGGAGCCGAGGGGCGTGTGGGTTCCATCCTGGGGGAAGATGTGAGCGCGGGGCAGGGACTCGGAGCTGCTTTCCTCTGAGAAGACCCGGCGCTGAAGTTGGCCTGTGATCCCTCCAGGCGAGCTCACGGCAAACCGGCTCCGCTGGAACCTGCGGGCGCGCTCTCCGGGTGGCGAGGACACCGCCTGCACCGGCGTGGAGGGACCGTGCCTTCCAGATGCATCCGCGCCCACCTCAACCATCTTCTCTAAATGACCCACGGACACTGCGCTCCGCCTCCCGGGGGTCAGGGCCACGCTGACACAACGGCGCGAACACAGGGCAGCCGGGCCTGCAGGTCACATGGGCACCAGCCACCACGGCATGGCCTGTGTGACTCCTCACGCCTCCACGCTCATCCTCTCCCGCAAACACGTTGGGTGGGCCCGTTCCCAGCTCTCCGTGGGCTTACACACCATGCAACTTCGGTGGAACCTCCCGTAACGAAAGGCCACCTCGGGGAAGAGGCTCCACCAGCAGCAAGATTCACCCAAGAAGGAAACCGGCAGAACCTCGCTGCGGAAATGAGCCCCTTTCACGGGTCCCCATCGGGCCGGTCTGTGCCCAGCTGCCCCTGCCCGCTGAGGGGCCAGCCCATGGCCACGGCTCCTGCCCGTCTTCCCGCGAGGCCCAGCTGGCGATCCAGGACAGGAAACCGTGGCTGGACGAGGGGCTGGAGGACACGGCCTCAGTCCCCGTGCGGTGACCGTGGCCGAAGGGAAAGTGATCCAGAGGCAGGCAGAGCACAGTGAGGAGGAGCCTGGTAACAGCCATCCCCTGAGCACCTGGGGCCGATGCAGGTGATCCCAGGGCTAATGCAGGTGTGCTCTCAATGAAGGTGCTCCCGGGGCCGATGCAGGTGTGCACTCCGATGCAGGTGCTCCTGGGGCTGATCCAGGTGCTCCCAGGGCCGATGCAGGTGTGCACTCAATGCAGGTGCTCCCGGGGCTGATCCAGGTGCTCCCAGGGCCGATGCAGGTGCTCCCGGGGCTGATCCAGGTGCTCCCAGGGCCGATGCAGGTGCTCGCCCCAGCCCAACTGAGGTGACGGGGGAGCGAGGAAACGAGCGTTACTGGCTGTACCCCAGCCCACCTGCTAGGGAATCCCAGTATCTGCAGGTTCTGACGCCAGACGGGGTGGAGCAGGCGTGGGGCCTGGGGCTCAGCTGCCCCCAGGAGGGAGCTGCGTGGCTGGAGGCCGGGGCCGTGCAGTTCCTGAACCTTCGCCTGAAGGACTGTGGGCTCGTACCATCGCTTCCCTGGGGTGGCCAGTCCCGCTGCTGCCCAGTTAGCACTGGCCCTGGACGGCCTCGGCCATGCTGAAGGGGAGGCTGACGGGCGCCGCGGGCTGCAGGGGGGGCAGGCTGGCCTCCAGCGGCCTGTCCGCGGGGGGCTGCAGGCTCTGGTGCCGCTTCCTCAGCATCTGCCCGATGCCCATCATGGGGAACCGGCCCCGGCTTTTCACACAGTTGGGGCTCCCCAGGGGCTGTGGGGAACCAGCACTGGGACCCGGAGGAGGGGAGCACACGCCCCCCTCTTTCGGGAGGCAGTTCTCTTCGTGAGCAAAGGAGACCAGGGTGGGATGCAAAGGAGTCTGGAGAGGGGACGGGCTTTGGGGCAGCAGGGAGGGAGACAGCGCCCGCTCCCCGGGGGTGCCACGCCCCGAGCCCCCGGGGGAGCCCAGCGCCCTGCAAGGGTGGGCCGGGGACAGCAGGTCCGGCGGGTCTTCGCGCTCCACAGACTCGAAGGAGCGGACCATGTCTAGCACCAGCGGCTCCTCTCTGGGGGCGATGCCGCTGCCCCCCAGGCCCTGTGGAGGCGGCTCCGGCTTCTTGGCAATGCGGGGGGTCCTGGGCGGGGGGCCGGGGATGAACTCCATGGAAGAGGAAGCCACACAACTGGGGTCCGAGGTTTTGCGGAAGATACTGCGGCAGCCGAAGGAATCTGCATGCGGAGAGAGCACAGGGCACCGTGAGGGCACCACCTCGGGGCCTCCCGCCGGCTCGGCCCACAGCCTGGCTGACACCGGGCGCCACCGAGGCCACGGGGCACAGATCTGCCTCCTGGCACCAGCGTGGCATCTGCTATTGCTTGGTTGCTGAAAGGTCTGGACCCTGCAGAGCGTTTGAATAAAAGGTCCCAGGCCCTGGCCGGTGTGGTTCAGTGGCTGAGCACTGACCTGCGGACCAAAGGGTGCCGGGTTTGATTCCAGTCAAGGGCACGTACCTCGGTTGCAGGCTCCTCCCCGGCCCAGGCCCTGATCAGGGTGTGTATAGGGGGCAGCCGATCGGTGTGTCTCTCTCAGCGATAGACGTTTCTGTCTCTCCCTCTCTCTTCCCCTCTCTAGAGGTCAACGGGAACATCCGGGGGAGGGATTAAACAAGGCCCAGGCTCCACAGGGCAGCCACCGAGGCCCGAGTGCTGGGAGGGCCGTTCCCTCGTGGCTTCTTCGTCGTGGTGACAAGCACATGACACACGCCAACCATCTTCGTACGGTAAGTGTCCAGGTCAGTGTACGGGACGGTCACACTGCGACAGTCCTCCTCCCTGCAAATCTAACACGGGCCCCACTAACCACCTCCCCCGCCCCGAGCCCGGGCCCCGCCATCTGCTCCCTGAGCTTGGCCACTCGAGGTCCCTCCTGTAAGTGGGTCTACACGTTTGTCCTTCAGTGACCAGCTTGTCCCACTTAGCGTGACGTCCTCATGGGTCATACATGTTGTATGCAGCCTGCGCTTTCTCAAGGCTCCCTCATGACCCTGATCTCAGCGGAGCCTCCTCGTGCTCTGACTACACAGACAGAAGCCCTCTCTGTCTAAGGCAATGAGCCAACCCTGGTTCCCGCCCCGAGCTGGGCAGACGGGGCCCGTGTCGGCCGGCGGTGCCCACAGAGAGAAACACCCCCAGCGTGGGGCCCAGGAAACCAGCCTCGCTCCTGGGCACAGGCTGCGCCCGGCTCCTCCCGCCACTGCACGTCTGACAGCCCAGGACAGACCACTGCACCCCACCTCTGTGCCCACCATACTGTACCCCACCTCTGCCTTCTCAGGCCCCTCCTGCCCAGGTGGCTGACAGCATAGTCAGACCTCGACTGTGCTGCTCCCAGGTGGCCTCAGGTGCACTAACTCTGCTTTCCCACGGTCACAGGATCCTGTCTGTCCCTGGGGCCCATGCAGCCACCCGTGAGCGAACACGGCGGCCAGGCAGCCACTGGGGGGGGGGCACGGCGGCCAGGCAGCCACTAGGAGGGGGCACGGCGGCCAGGCAGCCACTGGTGGGGGGGGCACGGCGGCCAGGCAGCCACTGGGGGGGGCACGGCGGCCCGGCAGCCACTGGTGGGGGGGGCACGGTGGCCAGGCAGCCACTGGTGGGGGGGCACAGCGGCCAGGCAGCCACTGGGAGGGGGCATGGCGGCCAGGCAGCCACTGGTGGGGGGGGGCACGGCGGCCAGGCAGCCACTGGGAGGGGGCACGGCGGCCAGGCAGCCACTTGGGGGGGGGCACGGCGGCCAGGCAGCCACTGGGAGGGGGCACGGCGGCCAGGCAGCCACTGGGGGGGGGGCACGGCGGCCAGGCAGCCACTGGGGGGGGGGCACGGCGGCCAGGCAGCTCAGTGCGTGCGGGTGGCCTGAGGGCGGTGGCGCACCCACCTCTGTCGGGGGGGCCGGGCCTGGTGGCCTTGCGGTCGCGCAGCAGGGCCCTGGTGCTCTGAAGCTGCGTCACCAGCGAGGCCGGGGGCTGCCTGTGCGCCGGCAGGTGCTTCTCCAGCTTCTGGGGAAACGGCCGGGGAAGGAAGTCCCCCTTTTTCTCTTGCTCTTTGGGAGTTTTGTCCTGCAAATCAGAAGCAAACACGGGCTGAGACGCACGCGGGGCCTGGAGCGCGATTCCCGTGGGAAGGTCATCGCGCAGACCTGAGACCCCGCTTCCCCACGAAGAGCCGGGGCCGCTCCAGGGACCCCACCGCTCTGCCCAGGCCACCTCGGCTCCCGTCGCCCCTGGCAACCTGCACCGTGAGGTGCCCCAACCGGCCAAGGTCACCCCGGGAGGCCGAGGATTCCAGAACAAGCTGGGCGAACTAAGGCCAAGCAGAGGGGCCTCTGCAGACCCGCCTCCCACGTGCGCCCTGAGGCTCTGCCACGGCGGCGGCCTTGCGACGGGAACGGAGCCCCTGCTCTGGGCGGGACACTCATGCGAGTTGTCAAGGCGAGGAGCTGGGCCCCCCGGGGAGTGTCCGACCCGGTGGAAATGGTCATGAGCCCTTCATCGTGTCCTTAAACCGGCACCACCGAGCCATCGCCGCTGCCAAGTCTCTACAAACCCTCCTGTGACTGATGGAGGGGAGCTGGCAGGGGGCGCAGAGCCCAGGGCCCGGGCCGAGTCCCGCCAGCCCTCGGGGCACCTGTGACAGGCAAGTCACGTGTCAGGTGGGCCAGGCCACGCACCCGGGGTTTGGTCACACGTGTTCAGAGGCGGGTGTGAGGGGCGGGCTGTAGAGGAAGGTGGGAAGCAGCCCCTGAGTCAGCAGCTCACCCTGCGCCGAGGTGGGCCTGGTGCCACCAGGTGAGGGTGGTGAGGGGAAAGGCGGAGGGGCTGAAGGTGGAGGGGCTCTGCGTCCACAGGCTGCGGGACTCCGTCCCCTGGGTGTCCACGCGGGAGACACACACAGCGACACGTGCTATTCCCTGGAGGCTCCAGCTGATCCTTCCAGTACCCTACATGCTTACCTGCCCCGTGTGGAATTCAAGGTCTCGCGTCCAGGTGTCCAGGGAGGCCTGTGGAAAGCAGCATCCGTCAACCATCTAGCCCACCCCCTGCCCCTCTAACCCACCCCCCGCCCCTCTATCCCACCCCCCGCCACTCTAACCCACCCCCTGCCCCTCTAGCCCACCCCCTGCCCCTCTAACCCACCCCCCGCCCCTCTAACCCACCCCCTGCCCCTCTAGCCCACCCCCTGCCCCTCTAACCCCCCCGCCCCTCTATCCCATCCCCTGCCCCTCTAACCCACCCTCTGCCCCTCTAGCCCAGCCCCTGCCCCTCTAACCCACCCCCTACCCCTCTATCCCAGCCCCAGCACCAGCCCCTGTGAGAGAATTATTCACGCCAGTGGTCACACAAGAAACCAAACTCCGGGTCACCCTGGACGCGGCTGCAGGTGCCCTACTTTCCAGGCGTCTCTTTGCGAGTCTGAGGCGCACGGGGCGTCTCCGGAGACGAGTAAGCAGGTCAGTGCGTTTTCTCAGACAGCAAAGCCTCCCCAGGGAAACGGCACCAGGTCAGGAGACAAACCCGACCGGCACCCAGACGTCCTCCTGCCCAACCCGCGTCGGTCCCCCAGGCGCCCGCTGCTCTGATTTCCAACAGCACCGACCGCTCGAGAAACGTCGCTTCAAAAGGGTCAGAAATGCTGAAATAAGGCCCAAAGTGGACATCCCGTCCTCGGCTCGACAGTCCCCATCACGGAGGAACGGCACAGGGACTCCAAGTCCCTGGTGGAGTCCCAACCCCCGGGTCCTCAGAACGGGACCTCACGGGGAGACAGGGCCAGGGCGAGCCGGCGTTTCCCCCGGGAAGCCTGCGGACGGCGGGCGTGTGACAGCTCGCTGTCCTTTGCCTTTTAAAGGAGGCCGGGTGGTGTCACCCTGTCAATCAAGTTAAAACGAGGTCACAGGGCAGACCCCAATGCAGTGCGACTGGTATTCTTATGAAAAGGGGGAATTCGGCCCAGCCAGTGTGGCTCAGTGGTGAGCACCAACCTTTAACCAGGAGATCACGGTTCCATTCCCGGTCAAGGGCACAGGCCTGAGCTAAGGGCTCGATGCCCAGTGTGGGGCATGCAGGAGGCAGCCGATCCATCATTCTCTCTCATCACTGATGTTTCTCTCTCTCTCTCCCTCTCCCTTCCTCTCGGAAATCAAAATATTTTTTAAAAAGAGTCAAATGCAAACAAAAGGGTAGCAGTGAATTTCTGCCTCGCCTGGTGCCCACGCCGATGTCTGTCTTGGGTTAAGGGGTGAAGGTAGCCGGCAAAGGTTCCAGCAGAGAAGGGACAGGGTCCATTAGGGGCAGACCAGCTAGGAGGCTGGGGCGGGGCCAGGGTGGAGGCGATGGGGGCGGGGCCAGGGTGGAGGCGATGGGGGCGGGGCCAGGGTGGAGGTGATAGGCAGGGGGGGGGGGGGGGGATGGGGACAGGAGTGGGGTTGGAGAGTTTTAGGAGCCAAGTTGGCAGAGCCTGGTGACAGCCTGGCGCTGAGGCGAGGGGAGGAATGAGAAGTACAGGAGGTTTCTGCCCTGGGCTGAGGGGGCGGCCACGAGGAGACAGAGAAAGGACGTGGGGGTTGGTCTCGGGAGGCGAGGTTCAGGACACCTTCCTTGGGCAGGAGGAGGTTTAGGAGGCTCAGAGGGTGGAGCTCAGGGAGTCCGCCCCCGCCCCCCCACCCCGCCCGCTCAGCCACCGCTCCCCAAGCCGCCTCCCAAAAGCTCATCTCCATCCTGGACCTGCTGGTGCCGGAATCCTGACTCAGAAGCACCCCAGCAGCTCCATCACCCCAGAGTGGACGGGAGGGGCGGGTGGGGGTGCACCGGGCACCCCATCTCAGTGCCCTGGAGATTCTATGCTGAAAAGGGGCTCGGGTCCCGGGAAACTTTCCTTTCCACCCCCACCTCCCCCCAGGGAAGCGGCTGCTCACCTCGCAGGGCTCCCTGCCGGGCCGGCACCTGTCCACCGGGCAGAGCGGGGCCTTGGAGCAGACGCCGTCCTGCAGGTCGGATTTCTACCAAGAGAAGAGGAAGCCGCGCTGACCTCATGGGCACTGACCTCACAGACGCGGCCGCGGCCGTTAAGCCGTCACTCATTCTCAAACCCGCGCTGGGCCGAGAGCCCCCAGAGCGGGAGCCAGGCCCCCGCAGAAGCCCATCCCGACGCCGCCCTGGCCCCAGTCAGGGCCCTGCTCCTCCAGCAGCTCAGCCGGGAAGCACCGGTTCGGTCCCGGGCGGCCCTGCTCCTCCAGCGGCTCAGCCGGGAAGCGCCGGTTCGGTCCCGGGCGGCCCTGCTCCTCCAGCGGCTCAGCCGGGAAGCACCGGGACCACCGGCTCAGCCGGGAAGCCGGTCCCGGGCGGCCCTGCTCCTCGCCGGCCTCAGCACCCGGCTGTGCAGTGAGTTCCTGAGCTGTGCCCGCCGAGCCCAGGTCTGGGCCGGGAGGTGACGCCCTCTGAGCTGCTGCACAGGCTGCAGACGTGGGTTATTCGCTCCCCCACACGCAGCCCTCGTCCCTGCCGGCCCCCCCAGTAAAGGCCCGTTTCTTGATTCTTTCTTTCTTTTTCTTTTCTGTTAGTCCTCACCCGAGGACATGTTTCCATTGAGTTTTTTAGAGAGTGGGAGGGAGAGACAGAGAGAAACATCAATGTGAGAGACACATCGATTAGCTGCTTCCCGCAGGTGCACCGATCAGGGCCAGGGATCGAGCCTGCAACCGAGGTACTTGCCCTTGACCAGAATCGAACCCGGGACCCTTCAGTCCTCGGGCCAACGCTCCACCCACTGAGCCAAACCGGCCGGCGTGCTTTGCTACCGTCGTATCCCCCGTTCGGGCCAGCCAGCCTCACCTCAGGGTGAATGCACAGCACAGACCCCAAGTCAGCTGTGGGAAAGGCCATCATCCCAGCGCCTTGTCCACAAAGGGACATGCACACGCGAGGCCACTCACCCCACACGGACACGAGGCCACTCACCCCACACGGACACGAGGCCACTCATCCCCGACACAGACACGAGGCCACTCACCCCGACACGGGCACGAGGCCACTCACCCCGACACGGACATGAGGCCACTCACCCCCGACACGGACACGAGGCCACTCACCCCCGACACGGACACGAGGCCACTCACCCTGACACGGACACGAGGCCACTCACCCCGACACGGCACGAGGCCACTCACCCCCGACACGGACACGAGGCCACTCACCCCGACACGGACACGAGGCCACTCACCCCCGACACGGACACGAGGCCACTCACCCCGACACGGACACGAGGCCACTCACCCCGACACGGACACGAGGCACTCACCCCGACACGACACGAGGCCACTCACCCCCGACACGGACACGAGGCCACTCACCCCGACACGGACACGAGGCCACTCACCCCGACACGGGACACGAGGCCACTCACCCCCGACACGGACACGAGGCCACTCACCCCGACACGGACACGAGGCCACTCACCCCGACACGGACACGAGGCACTCACCCCGACACGGACACGAGGCCACTCACCCGACCGACACGGACACGAGGCCACTCACCCCGACACGGACACGAGGCCACTCACCCCGACACGGGCACAAGGCCACTCACCCCCGACACGGACACGAGGCCACTCACCCTGACACGGACACGAGGCCACTCACCCCGACACGGGCACGAGGCCACTCACCCCGACACGGACACGAGGCCACTCACCCCGACACGGCACGAGGCCACTCACCCCCGACACGGACACGAGGCCACTCACCCTGACACGGACACGAGGCCACTCACCCCGACACGGCACGAGGCCACTCACCCCCGACACAGACACGAGGCCACTCACCCCCGACACGGACACGAGGCCACTCACCCCCGACACGGACACGAGGCCACTCACCCCCGACACGGACACGAGGCCACTCACCCCGACACGGACACGAGGCCACTCACCCCGACACGGACACGAGGCCACTCACCCCCGACACGGACACGAGGCCACTCACCCCCGACACGTAGCGCTCGAGCTTCTTGTTCAGGAGGAAGTAGACGGCGAGGATGTGGCAGGCGCGGTTGGCCAGCACCGTGTTGATCACGTCGCTGTTCTTGTAGCCCAGCTTCTGGGTCATGTGCAGCACGACGCTGGGGCTCAGGTCGGCCAGCGAGATCCTGCGGGACGGGCTGTGTCAGCTCTTCCCCCCCGCCCCCGGACCTGGGAGGGGAGCTCAGACACGGGGCCAGTCCGAGGCCCGGAAGGGGCGCCCAGACACGGGGGACAGTCCACTGAGGCCCGGGAGGGGCACCCAGACACGGGGGACAGTCCACTGAGGCCCGGGAGGGGCACCCAGACACGGGGGACAGTCCATTGAGGCCTGGGAGGGGCGCCCAGACACGGGGGACAGTCCATTGAGGCCTGGGAGGGGCGCCCAGACACTCGGGACAGCCCCACGGTCATTCACCTGACTTGCCATTCGGGAAAAGGCCACATAGACAGAGGTCGAGGGGATGGTGTAACGACCCTAAAGGCTGATGTGCCATGTGAACACTCCTTTCTTCCTTCTCCTTCCTCCTTCCCTTCTCTCCTTCCTTCCTAAGTATTTTAAACCCCAGCCATTGTGACATGTCATTCCTAAAACACCGCAGCCTGCATCCTTTAGAACACAGATGGGGAACCTCTTTCTGCCAGGGGCCATTTGGAAATTTATATCATTCGCAGGTCATACAACATTATCAGCTTGCCCGGCAGTGGCTCAGAGGTGAGCATTGATCACACATGTAAATCCCGTTGCCCAGGCACAGCTGAGCCGCCTGCGGCAGAGGGTGAAGGTGCCCTCTACACAGGGTGAGGGTCGCGGTCCGATGCCCGGTCAGGGCACGTGCCAGGTTGTGGGCTCGATCCCCAGTAGGGGGCGTGCAGGAGGCAGCTGATTCATGTTTCTCTCTCTTTCTCTTCATCTCTCTCAAATCAACATAAACTTTTTGTTTTAGAAAACGTAAAGAAAAAAGAATACAATGACCTGAAGATTGCCAAAACGCTGAACACTTAGGCTCAATGTCTGAAACAACCTGGTAAAGGGCCCTGGCCCTGGCCAATCAGACCCCTGCCCATGCACCTAACCTTGGCCAATCAGACCGCAGCCTCGTAGCATCAGCCTGGCCAATCAGATGACGGCCTGGTGACCCAGCCCTGGCCATCCACCCGTGGGCACACCCAGTCAGCCCCCCTCACTGGGCGGTCTGGGTGTGGGCGCCACCAGGTGCGGCTGGGGGCGGCGGCGAGAGGAGGGACAGGAGCAGACACCCCATCTCTGCAGAACCAGGACAGCTCTGCCCCCCGCACCCCGCTGCCTGCCGACCCAGCAACACGGAGCCTCCCTCCCTCAGCGGTCGGCCCTGAGCCTGTGTTCTCCTCCGCGTCTGGACGACATGACGGGAAAGCGTTCCGGACCGCGAGGTGGAACGAGTACGTCCTGACATCCGCGTGGAGGCCGCTGTGGTCAAACTGCCCCGTGTCACCAACGCCCGCCCCGTCCGCCCTCTGCCCAGAGCTAGCGGGAGGGACGGGAGGCTGTCCGGCCGGACGTCCAGCGGACTGACCGGCACGTCGATTGTGAGGTTGACCTGTGGCGACATTTCCCTCTCGCCTCGTGGAGATCCACGGGAGGCAGCCCCCGCCTCCACCAGGCAGCCCGACGGGGCGCGGGCGGTCCGTCCTCACATCCTCCTGCGCACGGAGGCGGCGTGTCTGGCCTGGGTGGGCGCGGAGGGGGAGGGCAGCCACGAGGCCACCGTTTGCAAGAGTCACGGACAGCTTCCTGTCCAGACCACTCAGGGCTCTGGGGACTGGCCTGTCTGGCCAAGGAGGCCTCTGTGGTGCCTGGCCTTCCTGCTGGGGAGGTGATGGGTGGGGCCTACCTGCTGGGGAGGTGATGGGTGGGCCTACCTGCTGGGGAGGGGGTGGGCCTACCTGCTGGGGAGGTGATGGGTGCGCCTACCTGCTGGGGAGATGATGGGTGAGGCCTACCTGCTGGGGAGGGGGTGGGCCGGGCCTACCTGTTGGGGTAGGTGACACAGGGCACCCTGCCCGTGTGGCTCTCGTGCAGCCAGCGGTTGGCCAGCGCCTGCTGGATGTTGGGCCTCTTCACGGGGTCGGGCTCCAGCAGCGAGCGCAGGAAGCTGACGGCTCCTGTGGAGACATTCGGCCCAGACGCCCGGTTACAGGAGGAGGCAGGCGTCAGGGAGACTCAGGCAGGGGACCCGCCTCCCAACCACACCCCCACCCCGAGCCGCCCCCTGGCTCTCCGGGGCCACAAGTCCACGGGGTCTAGGACACTGTCCAACAGCTGCACCTGGGGCCTGTGCCCACGCTGCCCGGTGCCCCTGTGCCCTGCCCCGTGCCACCCTCTGAACGAGGTCCCGGCTCGAAGGGATGGGAGAGCAATGCGGACACACTCCTCTCATGGCAGGTCTCCGTGCTGGAGGAACCAGGGGTCAGGGCCTGGAACCAGACCCTCTAACGCAGTGGTCGGCAAACCGCGGCTCGCGAGCCACATGCGGCTCTTTGGCCCCTCAAGTGTGGCTCTTCCACAAAATACCACGTGTGGGCGCGCACGTACAGTGCGATTGAAACTTCGTGGCCCATGCGCAGAAGTCGGTATTTTGTGGAAGAGCCACACTCAAGGGCCAAAGAGCCGCATGTGGCTCACGAGCTGCGGTTTGCCGACCACTGCTCTAACGTGGCCGCATCGTGCGACAGTGGAGGCTCAGGAAGCAGCGGGGAGGGGTGGGGAGGGGCGTGCGCGCGTATTCTTTCCAGTCCTTTCTTCCAAAGCCTCTCCACGGCCATGTGGCCCCCGACTCGCCACGGCCGCCCTGCTGTCCACGCACTGAGCCAGGCAGCAGGCCCCGAGGCCCCCAGACGCTCCTCTCTTCCCTCCAAAGCTCAGAATTCTGTTTCCTGAGGCCCCTGACCTTCCGAGGAAAAGCCACTGAATTCCCACTTCCTCACGGGCGTCGCTGTCATGTCAGCTCTGAACTTTACGAGTGACGGGCGCTGTCTGTCCACGGGTGTCTGCAGGGAGGGACGAAGCCGTGGACAGAGGGGCTGCCCGGGGTGCGGCTCAGTGGCTGAGCGTCGACCTATGAACCAGGAGGTCAGGGTTCGATTCCCGGTCAGGGCACAGGCCCGGGTTGTGGGGATCAATCCCCAGTGTGGGGCGTGCAGGGGGCAGCCGCTCAGTGATTCTCTCATCACTGATGCTTCTCTCTCTCCTTAAAGTCAACAAACTGTTTTGAAGATACATGACTGTCTTTCCTCTCATCTCCGTGCCCTGACGTGCCTGGTTTTCTTACTCTAGACCTCCCGCCTGTGGGTTCAGGTTTCTCTGCCCCCCGTGGCTGTGAGAGCTCCGTGCCGGGGAGAGCGAGCCCGTCCTGTCTCCTGCTGTCCTGGCGCGGGCATGCCCCTCGCCTCGCGCTGGCGCAGGATACACTCGCGGAGTCACCGAGTGACCGGGAAGCCTGGACGAGTGGAGGGGCAGCCACAGTGCTGGCGGCCTCCCAGCGTCTCCGAGAGCTCCAAACCCAGCGTGACGACTTGTTCAACATCTGCTGACTCCGAGCTGGACCCGTCTCCCCTGAGCACGACTTCCCTCCCCCCACAGGTGACGCCTCCGCGCCCGCCCCCCGCGCCCGCCCCCCCCCCCCCCCCCCCCCGCCTCCCTGGCGAAGGTGCGCGTGGAGACAAACCAGGTCGTTTCAGACCAGAATGCTTTCCCACTGGGATTCTGTTTTGCAAACCAATTCAGGGTCAGCTTCGTGGATGCTTATAAACTCAAGGACAGACACACAACAATCGTCAAACAAAATGCCATCTTTTAACCACTTTTCATGAGTTAAAGTGGAATCATGACTTTTTTCCAGCCGCATGCCTGACCTCCTGAGACTGAAAAAGCTGAGTTTATTCTAAGGAGCCAGTTCGATGCTGTCAACACCAACCCAAGACCGGGAACGTGAACTGTCACCCACACAAAAGAATAAACGGTATCATTTACCGGATCTGAAACCAAGCCCTGATGCGAACTGTTTGCGGAAACGTGAACCGCGGGCGTGGGAGCGTCTGCTGCCAAGCACCCGACGGACCGGCTCATCGGGCAGCGGCGTCTGTGTATTTAAAAGCCTTTGTCCCGCTCAGAGGCTCAGACACTCAGCAAAACAAGCCACAGGCCAGCCTCGAATACAACCAGCGCTTCCTCCCCGTGAGCTGGAGGAACACACAATAGGACGTGATTGCCAACGCTCTTTTCCGCGGCAACATGTCACAGGGTGAGCTTGACAGCAATCAAGCCCGCAATTATTTCCGCAGTGGAGCCTCTAAGAGCCTTTCCCGTGCGTGAGGGGAAGGAAGGAGTTTGTCGGGAATTCTGATGGGAAGGGACAGAAGGAGGAGAGGTGACCGTGTGGCCGTTCGGAGCCGGGAGACACAAGCGCTGGAGACTAGTCCCAGCTCTGGGGGGGGGCCTCGGGCCACGGCGGCCCTCACCCCTCGCAAAACCGACCCCGCGCTCTACGGGCCCAGCAGCCGGCGCCCGCCCTGGAGGCCTCGACGGGCAGCAGGCGCCTTACCTGTGGAGAGCTGGGTGGGCAGCGGGTTCATCTCCTTGTCCACCATCTTCTGGTACAAAGCCCTCAGGCTGAACGGCTCCACGGTGAAGGGCAGGGTCCCGGTCAGCATGGCGTACATGTTCACGCCTCTGAGAGAGAGCCGAGTGAGGCCCGAGGGCAGGACAAGGCGGGCAGGGCTGGGCCGCCTTCCTGTTCTGTCCCTCCCCAGAACCTTCTAGAACCTCAGCCTCACACAGAAGCAGCTGGGTGAGGGCAGGGGCGAGAGTGCAGCTGCGGGCCGGGCACTGGAGGGCGGCACAGAGGTGTCTGCGCCTCTAAGAGCTGCCCGAAAGCCCGGCCGGGTGGCTCAGTGGTTGAGCGTCGACCGAAGAAGCAGGAGGCCACGGTTTGATTCTCCATCAGGGCACATTGCGGGCTCCATCCCGGGGGGGGGGGCGGGGGGGCATGCGAGAGGCAGCTGATCCATGGCTCCCTTATCATTGATGTTTCTCTCTCTCCCTCTCCCTTCCTCTCTGAAATCAATAAAAACATATTTTTTAAAAAAGAACCACTAGACACCTGTCCCAGAGCCTCTACCCCAGGCAGTTCTCAACCTGTGGGTCGCGACCCCTTTGGCGGGCGAACGACCTTTCACAGGGGTCGCCTAAGACCATCCTGCATGTCAGATATTTACATGACGATTCGTCACAGTAGCCACATGACAGTGATGAAGTAGCAACGGAAATAATTTTACGGTTGGGTCACAACATGAGGAGCTGTATTTAAAGGGCCGGAAGGTGGAGAACCACTGCTCTACCCCACACGCTCTCATCACTCAGGCGCGGATTCCGAAGGGAGGGGCGCTGGCTCCGGAGCGGGGACTCACATGGACCAGACGTCGATCTTGGGGCCGTACTTCTTCCTGGCCAGCAGCTCGGGCGCGGCGTAGGCGGGGCTGCCGCACTGCGTGCTGAACGGGTCCGAGTGGCCCAGGATCCCCGCGCAGTTGCTCAGTCCGAAGTCTGCGAAGGGCGGACAGACGCTCCGGGTCAGAAAACTGTGGACGCGAGGGAGGAAGGGCAGGAGGCAGAGGAAGGGGAACCCCCAGGCTAAGGCCTCGCTGAGCGTTCGGAACCCCGGCGGCCGCCACCGATCACCGTGGACGCGGGTCTCGGCGCAGAAGGGGGGCAGCGGGGGCCCTGGCTCCTCCGGACACACCTCCCATCAGGCCTCCCTGCACACCCAGCTCAGCCCCAAGAATGCGGCCCCGAAACCTGTTTCTCTCAGCCTCAGCCATGAGTCGCCCAGGACAGGGCGCTGTGCCTCCCAGGACCCGGCAGGAGGCAGGGCCCCCCCAGCCTGGGGGACAGGGACCCGCTTCCACCCGGCCGCCTGGGAAACCGTGGGGAGACCGACGGTCTGGGGCTGGTGGCTGGTGACCGTTAGCCCCGCGTAGCCCTGGGTGACACGCGGCCCCACCACCAGAGCTGACTTTCTGGGCTGACTGTCTGCGTTCCCTGCGAGTCTGCGGGAAAGTGCTCCCCGTGGGGACACAGGGCTCTGAAGGGGGAGGGGAAAGACACCCAGTGACAGGCCACGCGGAGGGCGGGGCGGCTGTGAGAACAACGCCAGAAAGAGCCACGAGAACAGCGAAGTGAGCGCAGAGCTTTTTACAAAGTATGTTTTTACTGATTTCCGAGAGAGAGGGAGAGGGAGAGAGATAGAAACATCAGTGAGGAGAGTCATTGGCCGCTGCCTCCTGCTCAGTGGGGAGAGCCTTGGCCCGCGGACTGAACGGTCCCGGGTTCGATTCCCGTCACGGGCACGTACCTCGGTTGCAGGCTCCATCCCCGGCCCTGGTCAGGGCACATACGGGAGGCAACCAATCGATGTTTCTCTCTGTCTCTCCCCCTCCTTCCCACTCTCTCTAAAAATCAATGGAAAAATACCCCCGGGTGAGGATTAACTCCCCTTCCCCCCCCAAAAAAAGAAAAAAATGAGGAATGCAGTTTCTGCTAAATAAATGCAGTTCCCGGGTGCGGCGGGCGGGGGCTCTTGGTCTGAGCTGCTCTGACAGGCTGGGAGCCACATGAAGGTTCTAGCAAAGGGACAGCGGCTCTCAGAGCCCCTCCCGCAGGGTCGGGGACTCCGGGTTCTGACCCCCAGCTTCTTCCGCGTCCCCTTTGGGCCCAAAGAGCCAAAAAGCCTATTTGGGAGCCGACCGGAGCTGCCGGGCCGAGGGGTGACGGCGGAGGCACGGAGGGAAACGGCCCTGGTCTATGGCTGTCTGACCGCTACGCCCGACACCTGAGCTGACACAACGTAACAGGAAATGTAACCTGCCATTGAAATGAGTGTTTAAAGCATCAAAAGCATGAGCCATAGAAGGAAAAGAGCCCGGCGGCCAGCGTGGCTCAGTGGTTGGGTGTCAACCTAGAACCAGGAGGTCAGGGTTCGATTCCCGGTCAGGGCACGTGCCTGGTTGTGGGCTCGATCCCCAGTGAGGGGCGTGCAGGAGGCAGCCCATCCATGACTCTCTCTCATCATGGATGTTTCTCTCTCTCCCTTTCTCTCTGAAATCAGTAACAAATATATAATTTTTTCTAAAGCAGAGAAGGGAGACTGCGGTCCCCGGTTCCGGTGCCCAGCGTTCACCGGCGAGTGGAGCACGGTGTGGCTAAGCCACGGCAGCACCAGAACCAGCAGTTCCCCCCGAGAAGCCTCACGGTTCCTCCAGATAAAAGGACCCATGAACGCTCGACCCGCCCGAGTTCACGGAGGAGCCGGAGCCGGAGCCGGAGCCGCCCACGGAGCACGTGGGATACACGTTACTCGGCTGCGGCGTTCATGCACGGTCCCTTCACAGCACTCCGCCTTCCGCTGGGTTTAAATTATTTTAAAATTCATCTTCGTTTCAAAGCCATGACTCGATACTGGAGGTCGAGGCGGGACGAAGGAGGACTGTCTGGGGACTGAAACAGCCCGGGAGCCGGCCCTCAGTCCGGCGTCCGGAAACAAGCCGGCGGCCGGGCCAGCACACACCGAGGACCCACACACACACACACACACACACACACACACACAGCCGTACCGATCAGCACACACCGAGGACTCACACACACACACACAGCCGTACCGATCAGCACACACCGAGGACTCACA
>NW_023416324.1:216512333-216692333 GCF_014108235.1 Myotis myotis
TCTCTCTCCCTCTCCCTTCCTCTCTCTCGAAAAATCAATTGAAACATATTATTTTAGGAAACTGAACACAGATAACACTTGACTTCTATGTGTGGAGTCCAAACTGGCCGGTGACGGTAAGTCAGGTTGACGTGTCTTCTCCGGCTCCCACTTTGTTGTTGAAAATAAAGTAACTGACACTGTGCCCCATCCACGCAGACACGTCCCCAGTTCCCTGTGGGGCACGCCCTCTTTGCTGAGGACACCGGGGCACATTATAATCCTGACCTTCTATTCGAGCATATACGGTGCTCACGCTCACACACACGCACACGCACACGCACACACACGCACACGCACACACACACTCTCTCACACACATGCTCACACACACGTGCGCGCGTACACACACACACACACACACACACAGGAGCCAGCACAGCCCAGGCTGCCATCCCGGGAACCCTGACCCCCAAGCAGCACGTTTCTGTCAGGGAGGCCCCCCCGCCCCCCCGTTCCCCCCCACCCCCGCTTGTCCCAGCAAATGAAACCTGTTCCCCGGGCAGGACCGGGAGCCCCACAAAGGCGCGAAGGAGGCCCGTGTTTCAGAGCGAGCTGGGGGAGGCACGGCCGTGAGACATGAGGTCGCAGACTCGGCTGCCGAGAGGGGTACAACCACCGGAGTGACCCCAGGCGGGCGGGCGGGCGGCCTGAGGACCCACGTGAGCAGGCGCTGTCGGCGGGAGACTGAACATGGAGGACGCGGAGGGGGAGACATCGGTCGCGGGAAGAGGTAGCAAAGGAGGAAGAGGCAACCCTTTGGAAGTCACTCCGTCCCGCCCACTGCATTCCCGTAACCCACCCGCCCCTGGGGGGACGCAGAGCGAGCCCGGCTCCCCCGTTTCTGGGCTGGTTACCCTCCCCCGTTTCTGGGCTGGTTACCCTCCCCCGTTTCTGGGCTGGTTACCCTCCCCCGTTTCTGGGCTGGTTACCCTCCCCCGTTTCTGGGCTGGTTACCCTCCCCCGTTTCTGGGCTGGTTACCCTCCTGCTACCCGTGCGCCTGGGCTCCTGGAAGAGGCCGGCCATGACCACACGACCGCCCGACCGCCCCGAGCTCCTGGCGGGAGGAAGGTGAGCGCGTGGCCTCTGAGGACCGTGCGCCTCGCTCCCCAGGGAGGACACCCCAGCCCTGGGCTTCGCTCCTCTCCTCCCCCCGACGGTCCTGAAAAGGGGAGGACGCTATCCTCCCGACTCTAGGAAACAGGCTCCAAAATCCTGTTTTCGAAAATATATTAGTATTGACCTCAGAGAGGGAGGGAGAGGGAGACACAGAAACGTTGATGATGAGAGAGAATCGTGGATCGGCTGCCTCCTGCACGCCCCACGGGGGGATGGAGCCCACAACCCGGGCATGTGCCCTGACCAGGATGGGAGGAAGGCCTGACCGCTGACCAGGATGGGAGGAAGGCCTGACCGCTGACCAGGATGGGAGGAAGGCCTGACCGCTGACCAGGATGGGAGGAAGGCCTGACCGCTGACCAGGATGGGAGGAAGGCCTGACCGCTGACCAGGATGGGAGGAAGGCCTGACCGCTGACCAGGATGGGAGGAAGGGCTGACCGCTGACCAGGATGGGAGGAAGGCCAGACCACTGACCAGGATGGAAAGAAGGCCTGACCGCTGACCAGGATGGAAAGAAGGCCTGACCGCTGACCAGGATGGAAGGAAGGCCTGACCGCTGACCAGGATGGGAGGAAGGCCTGACCGCTGACCAGGATGGAAAGAAGGCCTGACCGCTGACCAGGATGGAAAGAAGGCCTGACCGCTGACCAGGATGGAAGGAAGGCCTGACCGCTGACCAGGATGGAAAGAAGGCCTGACCGCTGACCAGGATGGAAGGAAGGCCTGACCGCTGACCAGGATGGGAGGAAGGCCTGACCGCTGACCGGGGTGGGAGGAAGGCCTGACCGCTGACCAGGATGGGAGGAAGGCCTGACCGCTGACCAGGATGGGAGGAAGGCCTGACCGCTGACCAGGATGGAAAGAAGGCCTGACCGCTGACCAGGATGGAAGGAAGGCCTGACCGCTGACCAGGATGGAAGGAAGGCCTGACCGCTGACCAGGATGGAAGGAAGGCCGGACCGCTGACCAGGATGGAAAGAAGGCCTGACCGCTGACCAGGATGGAAAGAAGGCCTGACCGCTGACCAGGATGGAAGAAGGCCTGACCGCTGACCAGGATGGGAGGAAGGCCTGACCGCTGACCAGGATGGAAAGAAGGCCTGACCGCTGACCAGGATGGAAAGAAGGCCTGACCGCTGACCAGGATGGAAAGAAGGCCTGACCGCTGACCAGGATGGAAAGAAGGCCTGACCGCTGACCAGGATGGGGAGGAAGGCCTGACCGCTGACCAGGATGGAAAGAAGGCCTGACCGCTGACCAGGATGGAAAGAAGGCCTGACCGCTGACCAGGATGGAAAGAAGGCCTGACCGCTGACCAGGATGGAAAGAAGGCCTGACCGCTGACCAGGATGGGGAGGAAGGCCTGACCGCTGACCAGGATGGAAAGAAGGCCTGACCGCTGACCAGGATGGGGAGGAAGGCCTGACCGCTGACCAGGATGGAAAGAAGGCCTGACCGCTGACCAGGATGGAAAGAAGGCCTGACCGCTGACCAGGATGGGGAGGAAGGCCTGACCGCTGACCAGGATGGAAAGAAGGCCTGACCGCTGACCAGGATGGGGAGGAAGGCCTGACCGCTGACCAGGATGGAAAGAAGGCCTGACCGCTGACCAGGATGGAAGGAAGGCCTGACCGCTGACCAGGATGGAAGGAAGGCCTGACCGCTGACCAGGATGGAAAGAAGGCCTGACCGCTGACCAGGATGGAAGGAAGGCTGACCGCTGACCAGGATGGGAGGAAGGCCTGACCGCTGACCAGGATGGAAAGAAGGCCTGACCGCTGACCAGGATGGGAGGAAGGCCTGACCGCTGACCAGGATGGAAAGAAGGCCTGACCGCTGACCAGGATGGGAGGAAGGCCTGACCGCTGACCAGGATGGGAGGAAGGCCTGACCGCTGACCAGGATGGAAGGAAGGCCTGACCGCTGACCAGGATGGAAAGAAGGCCTGACCGCTGACCAGGATGGAAGGAAGGCCTGACCGCTGACCAGGATGTAAGGAAGGCCTGACCGCTGACCAGGATGGAAAGAAGGCCTGACCGCTGACCAGGATGGGAGGAAGGCCTGACCGCTGACCAGGATGGAAAGAAGGCCTGACTGCTGACCAGGATGGAAAGAAGGCCTGACCGCTGACCAGGATGGGGAGGAAGGCCTGACCGCTGACCAGGATGGAAAGAAGGCCTGACCGCTGACCAGGATGGAAAGAAGGCCTGACCGCTGACCAGGATGGAAAGAAGGCCTGACCGCTGACCAGGATGGGGAGGAAGGCCTGACCGCTGACCAGGATGGAAGGAAGGCCTGACCGCTGACCAGGATGGGAGGAAGGCCTGACCGCTGACCAGGATGGAAGGAAGGCTGACCGCTGACCAGGATGGAAAGAAGGCCTGACCGCTGACCAGGATGGAAGGAAGGCCTGACCGCTGACCAGGATGGAAAGAAGGCCTGACCGCTGACCAGGATGGAAGGAAGGCCTGACCGCTGACCAGGATGGAAAGAAGGCCTGACCTCTGACCAGGATGGAAGGAAGGCCTGACCGCTGACCAGGATGGGAGGAAGGCCTGACCGCTGACCAGGATGGGAGGAAGGCCTGACCGCTGACCAGGATGGGAGGAAGGCCTGACCGCTGACCAGGATGGAAAGAAGGCCTGACCGCTGACCAGGATGGAAGGAAGGCCTGACCGCTGACCAGGATGGGAGGAAGGCCTGACCGCTGACCAGGATGGAAAGAAGGCCTGACCGCTCACCAGGATGGGAGGAAGGCCTGACCGCTGACCAGGATGGAAGGAAGGCCTGACCGCTGACCAGGATGGGAGGAAGGCTGGACCGCTGACCAGGGTGGGAGGAAGGCCTGACCGCTGCCCGGCTCGCCCCTGGTGGTGGAGGTGGAGCTGACCTCACCCTAATGCCCCCGTCAGGCAGCCCCTTCCTGGAGGGGGGTAGGGACTGTGGAGAGAAGAGTCCCTCCCAGGCAGGGAGCCGGAAGCTCAGGGTGGAGGAGGGAAGGAGGAGGAAGGGGACGGGATGGAGGGGAAACGGGTTGTTCTTGGCCAAAGAGGCTGCTAGGAAGTTAGGACCAGGGGGAAGGAATGGGGCACGGCCTCTGAACGGTTGATGATCAGGTTACGGGGGGGGGGGGGGGGGGGGGGGGCAACAGCAGGGCCCATGTCCTGGGACAAGGAAGGCGCCCAGAAGGCGGCCCAGGGGGAGAAGAGGCCCCATGGGGGGCGGGGGGCACAGAGGCTCCACCCTGTCTCGGGAATGACCCCATCCTCCACCCCCCTCCCCGCCCCTCAAGGGCCCCGCAGGCCCAGCATCAGTGGGATCCCTCCTGTGCTTGGGGGCGGGGTGGGGTGTCAGAGACGGAGAGAGGCCCCCGGGAGAGCCCGACCCCCGGCCCTTTGTTCTCGGAGTTTCAAGGACAAGCCCCCACAGGCCCGGCTCCCAGTCAGAGGTTCACCCACAAGCTGCCAGGCGCCCGCCCCCCCGCTGCCCACCCCACCCTCCTGGCAAGTCTTCAAAGACGGAGTTAATCTCGGGGTGCGGAGACGGCGAGCAGAGGCGCCAGGAGCGGAGCGGGCAGAGGGGAGAGTGAGTGTGAGCGTGCGTGTGCACGCCTGCACGTGTGCAAGGAGTGTGAGCACACCGGGGTCTGTGCACGGACACTGCACGTGTGAACAGTCATGTGTGCATGCATGTGGGAGTGTATGCATATGGGGAAGGCATGGTGTGCGCGTGTGTGGGTGCGTGCACACCACATGTATGTGAGAGAGACACACATGTCCAGAACCCTGGGAAGGGGGTGACGGTGTTTCTCCCCAGGCCTCGCCAGGCCAGGCCCACCCAGCAGAGGTCGAAGGTCGGGATGGGACATCCCCGAGGCCCAGAACTCAAGGGGCAGCCGGGGGCCAATGAGAGGAAAGCGAGGAGCCCCATGACATGAACAGAAGCCGCCGGGGTTCAGGGGAGGGGGCAGAGGCCAGAGGAGAGCTGGAGGGGCCGAGAGACCCCGTGGAGAGGCCTAGCGAAACCCCACGGCAGCCGGGGACGAGGGGGCAGCTCTGGCTGGGCTCTCTCTGCCCCCGCGAACCCCCCGTCCCCCACGTCACCCTCACACTCACGCTCTCGGCCTCTTCTTTGAAAAATGGCCTCAAATGAGGCTGCCGGCAGGGCCCGGCGGGGGGAGTGGGAAAGGTGCCAAGTGTTGGGGCCACTCCCGGCGAGACAGCCGCCAGCAGGTAAGGGAGGCCTGAGGGAGGTGACACACGCAGGGGAGGGGCCGGGGGACGGGACAGGTGACTCACTGGTGAGAAGCCAGCAGGACGGGCGTTCGCTCTGGGATTACAGGTCGGAGAGAAGGGGCCACTCACGCAGCTCGGTCTGCAGGAGCCGCTTCCCGGGGAGGCGGCCACAGGGCGGACGTCGGTCATAAGCATCAGAGACGCGCACAGCACCCCGAGGCCGTGGGCACGTGGTGGGGAACGAGTTTGGGGTTGGGTTTCATGTTCAAAAGCACTGAAGTAAAGCCAGGCGGTTTTCTGATCGTCGATTTGTTCCCAATATGGGCAATTTGGTGGAACACAAGGACAACTTAAGCATGTACCTGACCTTATTTATTCAAGACGAAACCTTAATCGAGTTCCTACAATGTTTATAGAGCGAGAGAGCGAGCCATTCACTAAGAGGGGCCGCTCTACAAACCGTGACCCGAAAAATAAACAAGTCGGCGCGAAGTCAGAGGAGACACTCCCTTAGCCCTGGCCGGGGTGGCCCACTGGTTGGCACGCCGGCCCACGCACCCACGGGTAGTGGGTTCCATTTCCGGCCAAGGGCACACACCTGGGCTACAGGTTCCATCTCCGCCCCGTCAGGACACCCGTGGGAGACGACCAATAGATAGATGTGTCTCTCTCACATTTATGCTCCCCCCCCTACCCTCCGCCTCCCTTTTTCCAAAAATCAATGGGAAACAACATACACTCAGGTAAGGTTAACAAAAGAAAAAACCTCCCTTGAAATCCCAGGGAAAATATGGAATATTCCAGAAAGTACACGGAACTGGCCACCAGGAAGCTTCCGTGCCAGCGCTGACCCCGCCAGCCGCCGTGTCCGTTCACTTTCCCTCCGTCCGCTCAACAAGTCTCCCTGTGCCCCCGGGGCTAGGTGTGAGCTCGGTCGTGGCCGAGCAGAAGACGGACACCAAACAGGCAAGTTACCTGTGAAAAGTGCTTGCAGAGCCAAGGAGAAGGTGCCCTGGGAGTGTGTGACCAGGGGCCTGGCCTGGAGGGCCTCCTGGAGGAGGCGGGCTTGGGGCTGGGACCTGGAGGATGAGGAGGATTCAGCCAGACACAGACGGCAAGGGCTGCGGAGCGGAGAACCGCGGCGCGGCCTCCGTGAGTGGAATGAGTGAGGCCGACCGGGGCGACCACGGCCAGCGCCCTCAGCACAGCAGTCCTCACGCAGCAGCCGGGGCCGTGACGCCGCCGACGCTGGTGAGACCGGGGGACGGGCGCCGTGGGCAGCAGCTCGCCTCGAAGACGTGCGTGGAGCAGAACGGACGGCAGGCCACGCGAGGCCCCGCTGTCCCGCCCGCGTGCCTGGGTGGGACGCGCTCTGCACGAACCGGCTCCTCCAATCCTCCCGGAAGCCACCGGAGGTGGGAACCCCCGACTCCTACTGCGTGGGAGGCAGGAGAGGCACAGAAGCCTGAGAGATGGCCCGGTGCGGCTTTTAAAAAATACGTATTTTATTGATTTCAGAGAGGGAGGGAGAGAGATAGGAACATCCATGATGAGAGAGAATCACTGACTGGCTGCCTCCTGCAAGCCCCACACTGGGGATTGAGCCCACAACCAGGCCTGTGCCCTGACCTTGAATCGTACCCTGACCTGCTGGTTTATAGATTGACGATCAACCCCTGAGCCTCGCCGGCCGGGCTGCCCGGTGCAGCTGATGAGGGGCAAGCTGTAGTGTGGGCGCAGGCAGTCTGGCCAAGGTCAACACTCTGACCGCTGTGCACCCCAATCCAGAGCTGTGAGCGAGAGCTGGGTCAAGTCTCACATCCCCATCCCATTGCCAAAAACCCAGTCAGCCCGGCCGGCGGGGCTCAGGGGTTGAGCGTCAACCTATGAACCAGGTGGTCAGGGTTCGATTCCTGGTCAGGACACATGCTGGGTTGTGGGTTCAATCCTCAGTGTGGGGTGTGCAGGAGGCAGCCCATCCATGATTCCCTCTCATCATGGATGTTTCTCTCTCTCTCTCCCTCTCCCTTCCTCTCTGAAATCAATAAAAATATACTTAAAAAATAAAAACCCAGTTAAACACAAAACCTTCGGTCTCTACACCCAGCGCCTCCAGCAAGAAGCCCTGGACCTCCAGCTCCCTCGCTTGTGCCCGCCCGGCCCATCCCTCGCCAAGAAAACCTACAAGTTAAAGAACCTGTTACGACGAGAGGGTGCAGGCTGTGCCTGCTTCTCCTCAGGCCCCAGAACAAGGGCCGCCCCCCACCCCCCAACCATTCCTCCCGGGCACGGCCCTGCCCTTTCCGTGCGGGTGAAGGAATAAGGTCGCACTGACACATCCGGGGCCTCCTCCCGGCCCAGGGTCGTCTCCTTCGCCCGGACACGTGCGTGTGCCCCTGTTCTGTGTCGTCTGTGCAGCCCGATTGGACTTGGTCAGCGCGAATGAACAGCTGAATGACTCTCAAATTAGCGCATCGACAGATGACGGCTGTTCTGAGTCGAGCTCTGTGCACAAGAAGCAAACCGTCAGCTGCTGGCCCCCCGCTGGGCGGGCACGGCTGAGGAAAGGGGGGGGGACCTCGTTAGACTTAAAACCTGGAGGGTCGCAGGCAGCCCCGACACGGAGAAGTCAAGCCGTACAGCCCGTCGCAGCCAGAGTCACACACGTCCAGCGGGTCCGGGGAGGGGTGCCCGCCAGGGTCTGTCCCCTTTTTGTGTAGAGTTTTCATGACTTTGAAAGCTTGGCCTTTAAACGATATTGAAACAGTCCTGGGGGGATCATGCGGGTTTCCTCACAGGAAGGGGCTCCTGGGGGTGATGCTGATGACCACATAGCAACACAGCATCACCCGACGGGAGCTGGGCCTTTAAAGCACCCTCTCCGCACGGCCCAGCCCTTCCACCCTAACAGACTAGGAGCCTCAGGGGGCGGCGGGGGAGGGTGGGGGGAGGGGGAGATCAACCAGTGAACCTGACTGCATATGTGCATGACCCATGGACTCAGACAATGGGCGGTGAGGGCCTGGTGGGGGGGCGGCAGGTTAGAAGGGGTCAATGGGGGCGGGGGGGAACATCTGTAATATTTTCAACAATAAAGATTTTTTAAGCCCTTTAACCCTCATCCGGGGATATTTTTCCCATTGATCTTTAGAGAGAGAGTGGAAGGGAGGGAGCGAGACGGAGAGGGAAACATCGATGTGAGAGACACATCGACTGGCTCCTCCTGGACACACCCCAACCAGGGAGGGGCCAGGGATGGAATCTGCAACCGAGGTGCGTGCCCTTGACTGGGAATCGAACCTGAGACCCTTTGGGCCACGGGCTGATGCTCTGACCACTGAGCCCACCGGCCAGGGCCCAAAGCCCTTTGAGTCATATAACGTCGCCACCAAATCCTTCCCACACCCTTTCTTTCGGGTGATCTGATCAGTTTGCTCAGAAATCTTCCCAGGAGCGACGCCAGCACACCCTGATCCAACGAAAAACCTTAACCTCGAGGTCATTTATGAAATTCACTCCACCTGTGCTCAGTGGTTGAGTGTCGACCTCTGAACCAGGAGGTCAGAGTTCAATTCCCGGTCAGGGCACAGGCCCGGGTTGCAGGCTTGATCCCCAGTAGGGGGCGTGCAGGAGGCAGCCAATCAACGATTCTCCCATCATGGATGCTTCTATCTCCCTCTCCCTTCCTCTCTGAAATCCTATCTAATAAAAGGCTAATATGCAAACCAACCGAACAGCAGAAGGACCAGTCGCTATGACGCGCACTGACCACCAGGGGGAAGACGCTCAATGCAGGAGCTGCCCCCTAGTGGTCAGTGCACTCCCACAGGGGGAGCGCCGCTCAGCCAGAAGCCAGGCTCACGGCTGGCGAGCGCAGGGGTAGTGGGGGGAGCCTACCTCCGGGGCCGTGCTAAGGACCCCTCGGGGGGTGTCCGAGGGGAGCGGGCTGAAGCCGGCAGGCAGACATCCCCCAAGGGGTCCCGGACTGCGAGAGGACACAGGCCAGGCTGAGGGACACCCCCCCCTCCAGTGCACAAATGTCATGCACCAGGTCTCTAGTTAATAATATATATATATATATTAAAACATTAATAAATCCACTCCTCTGACATGTGGCATGTCCTTCGGGAGGGATCATGGAATGGCTGTTACCACGTCGCCTTGTTGTCCCTGAAACCCCAAAGCTGGGAGCGTGGGGTTTGACAGCACAAGCCCTGTGACCACACCCCCAGCCCCGCGCCCGGCGCTGACCTCACCGTGACCCCTGGAGTCGGAGATCCAAGCTGACCCACCCAGGCTCCCACCTTGGCCGTCCTAATAAGCAAAGACGCTGGCACATCTGCGACCATCGTGTTCCTGACCGCGGAGCTCGCACATGGCACACCACATGGGTGTCACTGCAAAGAGCCAGAAATAGCACCACTCACTCTAAATTTCTCAATGGCCCCTTCCCTGCTGATCTCCACGCAGAGCCCTCACGAGCAGACTGCGTGACAGCGCGCGGGACTAAAAATAGGTCCGAGGAGACGTTCTGTCCCTCGGTGAGGAAGTGACCGCCTGGAGGGCAGGGGGGGGGCCCCCAGGACTCCGGGCCGGGGAGCAGCGAGGGGCCCATCCCACTGGGAAGGAGACGGTGCTGTCACCACAAAAACCGACAAGTCTGGTTACCTAAAGACCCAGAGCCACTTTCTGCACGAGTCAGACTGTGCTTGGCCTCCACACAGATCACAGGCCCCAGGAGAAGCCGAGGCTTAAAGCTGTTTCCTCAAAGGCTCAACACAGAGCTGCCGAGTGACCCAGCACTGCCCAGAGCAGAGGACACATGTGTTCACACGAAAACCAGTACATGGATGTTCACACAACCACTAGTACACGAATGTTCACACTAGGACACGAATGTCCACACAATAACCAGTACACGAATGTTCACACAACCCCCAGTATAAGAATGTACACACAACCACTAGTACACGAATGTTCACACTAGTACACGAATGTCCACACAAAAACCAGTACACGAATGTTCACACAACCCCCAGTATAAGAATGTACACACAACCACTAGTACACGAATGTTCACACTAGTACACGAATGTACACACGAAAACCAGTACACGAATGTTCACACAACCACTAGTACACGAATGTTCACACAACCACTAGTACACGAATGTTCACACAACCACTAGGACACGAATGTTCACACTAGTACACGAATGTCCACACAAAAACCAGTACACGAATGTTCACACAACCCCCAGTATAAGAATGTACACACAACCACTAGTACACGAATGTTCACACTAGTACACGAATGTCCACACAAAAACCAGTACACGAATGTTCACACAACCCCCAGTATAAGAATGTACACACAACCACTAGTACACAAATGTTCACACTAGGACACGAATGTCCACACAATAACCAGTACACAAATGTTCACACAAGTACACGAATGTTCACACAAGTACACGAATGTCCACACTAGGACACGAATGTCCACACAATAACCAGTACACGAATGTTCACACAAGTACACGAATGTTCACACTAGTACACGAATGTCCACACAAAACCAGTACACGAATGTTCACACAAGTACACGAATGTTCACACAAGTACACGAATGTTCACACTAGTACACGAATGTCCACACAAAAACCAGTACACGAATGTTCACACAACCCCCAGTATAAGAATGTACACACAACCACTAGGACACGAATGTTCACACTAGTACACGAATGTCCACACAAAAACCAGTACACGAATGTTCACACAACCCCCAGTATAAGAATGTACACACAACCACTAGTACACGAATGTTCACACTAGTACACGAATGTCCACACAAAAACCAGTACACGAATGTTCACACAACCCCCAGTATAAGAATGTACACACAACCACTAGTACACAAATGTTCACACTAGGACACGAATGTCCACACAATAACCAGTACACAAATGTTCACACAAGTACACGAATGTTCACACAAGTACACGAATGTCCACACTAGGACACGAATGTCCACACAATAACCAGTACACGAATGTTCACACAAGTACACGAATGTTCACACTAGTACACGAATGTCCACACAAAACCAGTACACGAATGTTCACACAAGTACACGAATGTTCACACAAGTACACGAATGTTCACACTAGTACACGAATGTTCACACAAAAACCAGTACACGAATGTCCACACTAATACACGAATGTACACACAACCACTAGTACATGAATGTTCACACAAGTACATGAATGTTCACACAACTAGTACACAAATGTTCACACAAAAACCAGTACATGAATGTCCACACTAGTACACAAATGTTCACACAACCACTAGTACACAAATGTTCACACTAGTACACGAATGTCCACACAAAAACCAGTACACGAATGTTCACACAACCCCTAGTATAGGAATGTACACACAACCACTAGTACACGAATGTTCACACAAGTACACGAATGTTCACACAAGTACACAAATGTTCACACAAAAATCAGTACACGAATGTTCACACAAAAACCAGTACACAAATGTTCACACAAAAACCAGTACACGAATGTTCACACAACCCCCAGTATAGGAATGTACACACAACCACTAGTACACGAATGTTCACACAAGTACACGAATGTTCACACAAGTACATAAATGTTCACACAAAAACCAGTACACGAATGTTCACACAAAAACCAGTACACAAATGTTCACACAACTAGTACACGAATGTTCACACAAAAACCAGTACACAAATGTTCACACGACCACTAGTACACGAATATTCACACAAGGACACGAATGCTCACACAAGTACATGAATGTTCACACAACCACTAATATACGAATGTTCATAGCAGCATATTCACAGCAGCCGAAGGTGGAAACAGCCCACGGGTCCATGAACTGGTGACGGACAGACTGCGGCACGCCCATACGATGGAATACTACGCAGCCATGAGAAGGAACGGAGCCCTGACGCCCTACAACACGGGTGCGCCTCGCGGACGGCGGTGGGGGGGGACTGAGTGAGAAGCCAGGGCCAGGCACTTCTCCTTCTAACGTCCTTGCAGCGGCACCAGAGCAGGCACGGCCGGCGGCCACATCTGGGACAGCTCCCTGCCTTTGCTGTGGAACTGCCCTCAGAGGAAACAGCCTGCTTCCCAATGTCTGGTTTCATCCTGACTTGCCAGGTTGGCTGGTGCAGGGAGCACCGCGCTCTTTCCAGAGCAAGTTCCCAATTCCAACGGTGATGTGATGTCGCTGAAGGAAACAGCGGCTGAGCCACTGCCACACACACAGCAAATGCCACGCCAGCACCGGCCTGCACGCTGGAGCGCAGCCTCCTGCCATCCTAACCCCGAGGCCTCCTCAGGCCGCGAGCGCGGGTCTCAGTATTTTGCAAATAATAAGACCAGCAACCAACACTTACATGTCGCTCGCTATGCACCAACCACCGTTCCGAGCTTTCCCCACATATTCACTCATCCCGTCGGTACAGCATCCCTCACGCCCCCCACGTGGTGAGCACCATCGTTATTCCCGTTTCACAGAAGAAGAGACGGAGGGTCAGAGGGGTCACGTCACGTAACCCAGGGCCCCACAACCACTAACGGGCAGAGCCGGGATGCACACGCCGCCCTCTGCCTTCAGACGCCGGGCGCAGCCTCGCGCTGGCGTTAACCCAACTCGCAGGACGATTCCCTGGAACACAGACGCAGACGGACGTTACACTCGCCGAGGACCCGGCCTCGCCGCCCGCTCACCTGTGCACCACGCCGGCCCGGTGCAGGTGCTCCACGGCCGAGATGAGCTGCCGGATGTACCTGCGCGCCTCCGCCTCCTCCAGCCGCTTCTTCTCGTAGATGCGGTGCATCAGGTTGCCGCCGGGGCACAGCTCCATGACCAGGTAGTAGCTGTTCTCCGTCTCCAGGATGTCGAGCAGCTGGGTGATGTTGGGGTGGCGGATCATCTGCTGGATCTGCCCCTCCCGCCGCAGGTTCTTGGTGACGTAGGTGTCCTTCCTGGCTCTCCTCTTGTCGATGACTTTGATGGCCACCTGGGGGGACACGAGAGCACGGCTGCTGTCAGGCCCCGCGGGCAAAGGTCACTCCTGACCATTCACGGGCACCCACGGCCACAGAGCTGCCTGCTGCACCAGGAGAGAAGCATCCTCTAAGAGAGCGGGGGGGGGGGGGGGGCCCACATACTCTGACCAGGGCCAGGGCTGGGGACCTGCACCCGAGGTACGCGCCCTTGACCGGAATCGAACCCGGGACCCTTCAGTACGAGGGCCGACGCTCTATCCAGCGGGACACATCGGCCGGGGCTCAGTTCTTAAGGGAGAGAATGGACTTCACTTAAGCAAACCTGCCCGGTGGTCTGGGCGGCTCCAGGAGGGTGAGCGATGACCATGGATCGTCACAGGGTGAAATACCGGTTCTCCCCAGCGAAGGGCCACTCCCCACCCCTCAGGCCTGCGACCTCCCTCCAGGCGGGTCCCCCCAGCCCCAACTCCTGGAGCAGCCAACGCTGCCCCATCTCAGTCCCAGGCCGTAGGCAGGGGCTGGCGGACACAGCGTCCACTGACAGGGCACCACGGTCACCGCTCCGCCCGCTCCCTGCCCTGTGCCACCGGCCCCGCCCTCTCCCTGCCCTGTGCCACCGGCCCCGCCCTCTCCCTGCCCTGTGCCACCTTGGCCCCGCCCTCTCCCTGCCCTGTGCCACCGGCCCCGCCCACTCCCTGCCCTGTGTCACCTCGGCCCCGCCCTCTCCCTGCCCTGTGCCACCGGCCCCGCCCTCTCCCTGCCCTGTGCCACTGGCCCCGCCCTCTCCCTGCCCTGTGCCACCGGCCCCGCCCACTCCCTGCCCTGTGTCACCTCGGCCCCGCCCTCTCCCTGCCCTGTGCCACCGGCCCCGCCCACTCCCTGCCCTGTGCCACCTCGGCCCCGCCCGCTCCCTGCCCTGTGCCACCTCGGCCCTGCCTGCTCCCTGCCCTGTGCCACCCTGGCCCCTCCCTCTCCCTGCCCTGGCCAAATTCCTTCCTAACTGCCTCTCCCCTGTCCCTCTGTCCATCACCCAGTCTGCCTCACCTAGGACCCCGCCTCCCAGCGCCCAGACACACTGCGTCTACGTGGGACGCAGCAGCCCAAGGGCACCCACACGAGGCTGCCGGGCCACCTGGCGCGGGAGGAAAGCGGGGCCTTCCCATCCCTGCTGACGAGTCCTTCCTCCTGTAAGTCCACATTGTGACTGCTCCACGAAGCGCTCGCTGTATTAACACAGGAGTGTGACATACCTAGGTCAGTGGTCAGTAAACGGAAGATACATACATGCATACATACGTGTTTGCAGTAATGAGCTCAAATGCTATTTTCATGACACAGACAAGACTGGCCTGGGACCAGACAAGCTGGGGGCTGCTGTCCCCACGGAGGCAGGCACACGCGGCCACGGTTTGGCCCCAACTCATTCAGTAGATGCTAGACTAACAGCTTTAAAAACTGTACTTGTTCTTAACCAGACACACACACTCACACACTCACACACATTCACACTCACATGCAATCACTCACAGCCCAAACTCACATACACACACTCACACACTCATCCATTCATAACTCAGTCATACACCCACTCACTCACACTCACACACAGTCACATACACCCACTCACTCACAGACACACACTCACAGCCCTCTCACACCCACGCACCCACTGTCACACACTCACACTCACACACCCATACGCATCCACCATCTGGGGTGGGAGGAGGAGGGATTCTGTCTTTGCTGGGGTCGCCCTGCAGCTTTGAAAGCTGCCCGCCTCCCCCCACTGAAATCCTTTCGAGTTCCACTATGAATACACCCCCGGCTGCAGCCGCGGTCACGGATCGCCCGCCTCAACAGCCCACGATGACGAGGGTGACTCAGCTCGTTAGCTGCCGTGGCCGGCCCCGGCCTCTGGGGGTGTGACTGCGACCTCCCTGGGGAAGGTTCTGAGACGAGACCAACCCCGTCACAGGTGGCCTGGGTGTCACCTCGAGTGTCCATCAACCCGAGGCGGCCGATGGCACACGGACCCCGAGGGGGAGGGGGCGGGGGAGGGGAGGGGGAGGGAGAGGGCGGGAGGGGGCGGGGCGGCCATACGCCAGGACCCACACCCCCCGGGCTGGACAACACAGCCAGGGGTGTGCCCCACCCTCACGCCTCTGGGCTCCGCAAGTCCCTCCGAGGACACCCTGAGCCTGAGGGCCTGGCGGGAAGGTCTCCTATGAAGGGCGCCCCCACTTCCCTGCCAGCTCCTCCGGGGTGTCTGCAGTCACCCCGAAAAGGACACGCCCTGCACGGCTGGCCCTGAAGGCGAAGCTGCCGATGCCACAGACCCCGTCACGGCCTCATCCGCGAGGGGACCGGAGGGAGGTTAGGGGAAGCCATGGCTGACCAGGGGGAGGCACCTGGGATCCCACAGGCACCCGAGAGCCCAGGCTCGGACCTGTGACCACGTCTCCCGCTGAGAAGATTAACGGCCTCGGTCGGCGGTCAGCGCCCCGAGGAGGGACATGGAGTCGCACACCCGCCGGGGCAGCACAGGGCCCAGACGGGATGGCCCCGGTCCTGGGGATCCGACAGGAAGGGGCGCCGCCTGTCTGACCCTGAACGCCGCCCCGAGCACGACTGGTGCCGTGAAAGTAGAAACGCAGACGCCAGCTCCTCACGGGATCCGAGCTGCAAGGCCTCCCGAAGTTTCACAAAGGGACCCGTCTTCCGGGACTCCCCCACATTTCCTGGGTAAGCAGCAGGCCTGGGGGTGCAGCCCAACACAGACCTTCCGGCGCGATCAGCAGTGACGGGCGGCCTGCCCGGTCAATCACATCTCGACAATAGCACCTGGATGCAATGAACTGAGCGGGGGTTCGCCAGGGCAGGCGCCCCAAAAGCCACAGAGGCAATGCCAGGCCGCGTGGGCGGCTGGAAGGAAGTTGGTTTCACGCCTTCCTCCAAGGCCCGGCATGCGTGACCACAGATGTGAGACCACAGATGTGAGACCACAGATGTGAGACCACAGATGTGAGACCACAGATGCGAGACCACAGAGCGCGGAGGGCGTGCCCGCGGGAAGACCGGCGTTCAGCAGGAGCAGAGAGCATCTCCCGGCTTCGTGATGAACTCAGAGCAGCGCGGGTCGCAGGGAGGAAGCGAGAGGGCTCGCCAGGCCTGTCTTTCCCGGGCCCCCTAACTGCTGCGCTGCTCTGCCCCTGCCCCTGCTACCACCCTCCCGCGGCTGGGGGCGGGGCCTGTCTTTTGGGAACGAGAGGGGGAAGTCTCCCCCGTTTACACAGCAGAGCTCATGAGGGCAGCTCCTGGCAACATGACGGAGCCCGGGGCTGAGTCAATGCAGAGCGCAAGTCCCGTCTCACCGCCCGCAGGCCCCCGGGACCCTCCGGTGCCCGCCCAGGGGGCTGAGGCCTGTCGCTGGGACCGCGAGCCCTGACTCCCTGGGACCGTCCTGCTGGTGGGAACCCAGACCCGGGCCCTGCCAGGGAGGAGAGCGCAGAGCGGGGGCTCAGGGCGCAGAGCGCTTTGTGCAGTGGTGGGAATTCTCACCAAACCACCGCTTAGCTGAAATACGTTCACCAGCACCCCCGCCAGCGGGAGGGCCAGGCCCGGGGAGGGTCGGAGGTCGCGGTGCCAGGACAGGAGTGGAAGTAACAGCTGTGCACGAGCGCGGAATCCTCACCAGCCCCCCCCCCCCCCCGCCCCCGGCCCGGGTGCTGGGACCCTCCGCACGGCCTGATACACCTGCACGCAGGGCCCCTTCCCTCCCCTTCCCTCCTCCCCTCCCCCACCCAAGCAGGCTGGCCCGGACCTGCTCATCAGAGGGCTCTCCCCACCTTCCGGGTTCGTACCTGGGCATTTCCGCCCAGCCGGCCTGCAGGAGGCAGCCAATCCATGATTCCCTCTCATCATGGATGTTTCTATCTCTCTCCCTCTCCTTCTCCTCTGAAATCAATACAAATATTTGTTAAATATATATACACACGGGCATCCCTGGCGTCTTCTGTGTGAAAGCAGTCAGTGACCCCGCAATGACCCCATAAATCCTCCGGCCTCCCTCCTGCTGCTGGGAACCCGGACCCCGTGGGACCCCGTGGGACCCTGTGGGACCCGGCCAGCGCAGACAGAGCGGGCGGGAGGGGCAGGGATTCCCCGGGCGGAGGACACGGACGGCGGGAGGCGTGTGCGCGTCTGCACCCACGTGTGCCCGGGGCGGGCTGCCTGGCAATCGCCCGGTGAAACTGTGCACCAAGCACTGATTCGTTTAAAAAAAAAACACCGAGCCGTTTGTCCATCACTTTCATTACCCTCTCCCAGGTGTGACTGCGAGCGCGGCCACAGGCTGGGCACCGAGCTAACAGGAAGGCCTTGTCTCACAGCCAGAAGCTATGAGTCTGATGTGCAGACGCCGCCCTGTCCCCGTCTCTCCCCCTGCTCCTCCCTCTGTGCCCGGCTGTGTCCTAATGTCCTCTCCTTCTAAGGACACCAGCAGCGTGGATCAGGGCTCACCAGGGACCTCATTCAACTTGCTCACCTCTAAAGGCCCATCTCCAATACAGCACATTCTGAGCACCAGGGGTCAGGGCCTCCACAGAGGAGGGAGGGGGTGCAGAGCTCAGGCCATCACCCCCGGAAAACCCCTCACAATCTCAGTGACAAGGGAGAGAACCACGAATCCACTGGGGCGGAGACTCGCCAACACCCCTGACGTCACGAGGAGACTAGGAACGGGCTCAGGGTCCCGGGCCCTGCGGTTCTTTCCCCTCCGGCTCCTGTTTCCTGCGGGTAAATGTCACCATGCTGTTGGACGTTATTAACTTTTCTACACATTAAACACATATATATACCCATCCTCAGGTGAGGGTTTTCTTAAAAAGACATTTTTATCTTTACGTAAAGACAAGACTGCCCTGACCGGTTTGGCTCAGTGGATAGAGCGTCGGCCTGTGGACTGAAGGGTCCCAGGTTTGATTCTGGTCAAGGGCATGTACCTGGGTTGCGGGCACATCCCCAGTGGGGGTGTGCAGGAGGCAGCTGATCAATGTTTCTCTCTCACTGATGTTTCTGATTCTCTATCCCTCTCCCTTACCCTCTGTAAAAAATCAATAAAATATATTTAAAAAAAAAAAAAAAAAAAAAGACAAGATTGCTAGGGCCCGGCCAGCGTGGCTCAGTGGCTGAGTGTTGACCTATGAACCAGGAGGTCAGGGCACAGGCCAGGTTGTGGGCTCCATCCCCAGTGGGGGGCGTGCAGGAGGCAGCCGGTCCGTGATTCTCCCTCATCACTGATGTCTCTCTCTCCCTCTCCCTTCCCCTCTGACATCAATAAAAATGTATTTAAAAAGGAAGAGTTGAGAGCACACACAGCATTCAACGCTCACGCTGGACTCGACAGGGGCCTCCGGGTGCAGACCTATCAGTCAGGCAGTCAGCGCAGGCCACGCGAGCTGGGTAAACACCCACGCTGGCCGGGGGCCCACTGAGCGAGCTAAATGATCTACTGGAGCTGCCCATAAACATAAAAGGAATGAGCCATCTGGACCGCGGCCACGACTCGTCGACCCGTAGTGTGAAAGCAAATAAAAGGCCCACGTGCGGCCGGCCACCAGCCACAGAACTCTCGGACGGACCCAGCCCCTGAGGACGCACTGAGCAGGCAGGACTCTGCAGGCCTCGTCCCGCGTCAGCCGCCGGCCCTGGCCCGAGGAAGGTCCTCCCGGCTCCCTTCCGCGAGGGAAGCCCTTGGCGCTTAGGAACATGCCCCCGGCACCAGTGGGTCCAGCGCAGCCGCCAGGACTCGAACCCACAGCCGAGCTGCTTCGCCCCTGGCTGCCCGGCGGGTAACTCAGCAAGAACCAGAGCAAGACAAGTGATCTGACTTCCCACACTGGCCACTTACAGTGGGGCCTTGACTTACGAGTTTAATTCGTTCCTTGACGGAGCTCATTAAGGAGCTCGTTAACTCAAATTACTCTGTCAACTCAAAGTAAAAAACCGGCCGAGAGACAGCTCGTATCTCGGAAAAACTTGTTCGTCGGGACACTCATACGTCAAGGCCCCACTGTATTTATTTTTTAAATATATTTATTGATGTCAGAGAGGAAGGAAGAGGGAGAGAGATAGAAACATCGATGATGAGAGAGAATCATGGACCGGCTGCCTCCTGCACGCCCCCCACTGGGGATCGAGCCCACAAACCTGGCCTGTGCCCTGACCGGGAATCGAACCCTGACCTCCTGGTTCCTAGGTCGACGTTCAACCACTGAGCCACGGCAGCTGGGCTCCACACCGGTCACTTTAAAAGCAGAATTTCCAAATCTCTGCATCACTCGGCTGCTACTGAGACACCTGGGCCGTGGGTCCCAGTGTGTGGAAGTGGCTCAGTGCAGCCAGGATCTGAGAGGAAGATGGAGCCAGCCCCTCTGCAGGGTGGGACAGTGTAAGGAAGAGGGTGACGTAGAATCTCAAACACCAGCTGACAGACCTGTGACTGACCAGGCCCCTGGCTCTGAGGCAGCTAGAACTCCACGGGGAGGGCCTGCCAGCCCTGCCGGCTCCTGACACAGAAACACGCCTGGAGGGGCTGTTCAGGGTGGGAACCCGGACCCCACGGCCCCCCACCTGTGTGCTCTGGAATCAAGGCAGCGGCTCCTCCTGATGCGCCAGGGGCTGCAGCCGCCCCAGGGGCACCTCGGACCAGCCGGTCTCCCCAGAGGGGACGCCTCCTTCTCCCCGGCTGCTTAGGAGGCACCGTGTTCCCACCTGGTTCAAACGCCCACAGCAGCCCTGCCTGAAGGCGACAATCGATCGGTGTTTGAAAGAGGAAACGCATGACCCTTTCCAAGGGTCAGGTGGAGGTAATGCTTTTATTTATTAAACTGGTTATAATACCGTGGTAATTAGCTAGTTATTAATAATAGAAACAGCCCGGCTGGCATGGCTCAGTGGCTGAGCATCAACCTATGAACCAGGAGGTCATGGCTCGATTCCTGGTCAGGGCACACACCTGGGTTGTGGGCTTGATCCCCTGTGTGGCGCATGAAGAAGGCAGCCGGTCAATGAGTCTCTCTCATCATGATGTTTCTATCTCTCTCCCTCTCTCTCTAAACAGTCAATAAAATATATTTAAATACGCCGAAACCAGTTTGGCTCAGTGGATAAAGCGTCGGCCTGCGGACTGAAAGGTCCCAGGTTCGATTCCGGTCAGGGGCATGTGTCTGGGTTGCGGGCATATCCCCGGTGGGGGATGTGCAGGAGGCGGCTGATTGATGTTTCTAACTCTCTATCTCTCTCCCTTTCTCTCTGTAAAAAATCAATAAAATATATTAAAAATATATATATATAAATACAATCCTATATAATAAAAGGCTAATATGCAAATCGACTGAACAGCAGAAGGACTGGCTGCTATCACACACACTGACCACCAGGGGGCAGACGCCAGGCTCACAGCTGGTGAGCACAGCAGCCGTGGCAGGAGCCTCTTCCACCTCCACGGCAGCGCTAAGGATGTCTGACTGTGGGGAATGGGCCTAAGCCATCAGTCGGACATCCCCCGAGGGCTCCCAGACTGTGAGAGGGCCCAGGCCGGGCTGAGGGCACCCCCCAAGTGCACGAATTTCATGCACGGGGCCCCTAGTAAAAACAATAATAGGACTGGAGCCAAGGGGAGGCCGGGCATTATAAAGCAGCATATTCTTTAGGCAGCTTCACCAGGAAGCTGCAATTCCACTCTCCCCAGGGCACCACGGGCCATTCCCTGCGGATTCCTGGGGGAAAGTGTCCAACAAAGGAGAGATGGATGCATGGGCAGTGACACAGGGAAGATGCCGGTCAGTCAAAACGAGAACAGAGATCACTGGGGGGAGGGGGGGGGGCCATGCAAGGCCGTGAACATTTGGGGACAGATAATCCCCCTACAAGGAGGCCCTCTCGCACTGGCTCTTGGCGCACCTGGCTCTCTGGCCCCTTGGGTTCTGCTCCTGCTTCCTGGCATTCGCCTGTGTTCCCTCCACAGTCCTGCGCACCCCACACACAAGGGGCTGGCGGCCGGCAACGGGAGCCACGGAGCCAGCCTGATGCTGGCCAGACTGTGCGGACCAGGAAGGGAAACTCCAGGCATCGGCGTTGGCCTTAGCACCGGCGTTGGCCTTAGCTCTGCTGGAAGCAAAGTGGGACGAAGGGAAGCAGGTCGCTGGAAACTCGGGGGGCGATTCCAGACTCACCCGGACGCGCCTTGGCAGCTTGGACAGAAACCAGGACACAGCCCAGGGGCTGATCGGGGCGCCCGACACAGGGTGAGAGCCGGGATCCGCAGGCGACAAGGGGACTGAGCGATCCCGGGTCTGGCAGCGCGGCAGCAGATGCGAGTCTGATTCTAGACGAGGAGGGCGGACCACGCGTGGGGAACTGGGGTGGCGAGGACCCAGGAGAACCAAACCGGAAGGGGCACCGGGCTGGTCGGGAGATGAATCAAAGAGCAGCGGGGGTGGGACCCACAGGGGCTGCTGAGGCCGGACAGGGGCCTCAGGGGGGACCAGCCCTGCCAACACCCTGACCTCAGGGTCCCCGTTGCGTGTGGGCCCCGCAGGGCCCCCTGGCGGTGGACGGAGCACAGGCCAAGGCAAGGAAGCAGGAGCAGAACCTGAGGGGCCACTGACTCCGTGTGAGCCTTGGAAGTCCTTTTCCTCGGGATTCGCAGGAACCCCACTCCCACCAGCCTCTGGGGACAAGGAGGGCCCCCCAATCCCAGTGACCACAGGGAGAGCCGACCTCACGTGCACAAGACACGGCCTTCGAGGGAGAAATGCTGTTTAAAAGGACATCACGCAAACGGAGACTTCCCACGGACAGGGCGTGAGTGAGGAGAGGGGGAGCCGCTGGCCGCTTCGCCGTCCCTCCCCGGTCCCTCCCCTGCCTGGGCCTCGGGCAACCTTCCTTTCCACAGCGAAGAGGTCCTAGACATGCCCCCCCAAAACCTGACACGTCAGGCTTCGAGCTCCAAAATTAGCTCCAATCCAAGAGCGGTTCTGCCCCAGGCGCAACAGGGAAAATCGATATTCTATTCTCACCTCGCAGGACGCCTGGCAGCCCATGTGGCTGGGAAGGCACAGGAATAAAGTCACTTATTGGGGGGCACGGAAAGAACTGGACGCACAGAAATGTGGCCGATGGTAATTCACCAAACTTCTCCGCCAACCCTGGGATCTAAAGAGCCGGGCGATGGCCGGCCCAGGTCAGCAGGCAGAGAGCCGGGCGATGGCCGGCCCGGGTCAGCAGGCAGAGAGCCGGGCGATGGCCGGCCCGGGTCAGCAGGCAGAGAGCCGGGCGATGGCCGGCCCGGGTCAGCAGGCAGAGAGCCGGGCGATGGCCGGCCCGGGTCAGCAGGCAGAGAGCCGGGCGATGGCCGGCCCGGGTCAGCAGGCAGAGAGCCGGAGGTGGAGGCCAAGCTGGGCAGAACTGGGAACAAGCACCTCGCCCCGGGGTGACCCCCCCACCTCCCAGCACATCACCTGTCCTGCGGTTGAGCCCCTGCCCTTTCCTCCCTAAAGATAACATCGGCCTCAGTTGCATTGCAGCTCCAGGCCCAGAAAAGCAGCAAAACCAGACAGGTGACACCCCCCCCCCCCGCCCCCCCGTGGCTGCCTCAGGACCAGCTGCGCTGATGAATGACCCCGGCCCTGGCGCCCACCAATCAGTGGAGACCACGATCCTGAAAGAGCAAAACAGCTGGGAGCTGATGGACATTGTTAAGACGCCCCCCTGAGCCCAGCGGTGAGGCTCAGCTGTTGAGCACTGACCCAGGAACCAGGGGGTCAGGGTTCAAGTCCCGGTCAGGGCACAGGCCCGGGGTGCGGGCTCGATCCCCAGTGGGGGCGTGCAGGAGGCAGCCGATCGATGGTTCTCTCTCATCGCTGATGTTTCCCTCTCTCTCTCCCTGCCTCTCTCTCTACGAAGAATATGAAGAAGCCACACAGACGCTGGTGGGAGCGGGAGGTGCGGCGCAGGCTGGTCCTAACCCGTGTGAGGCGGGTAAGACGGGGAGGGGCATCTGGGCTGCGGAGGACCCCCGAGAAGCCGGGCCCCAGCCCCACAGGCCCCGGCCCAGGCTTCCAGTGCCCAGAAGGGAACTCCCCGTAACTCCTGGCTGAGTGAGACGGAGGCTGCAGGAGTCCCGGGTGTTCCCCTTAAAGGGCCACACATGGGCTTACCCGGACCCACTCCCTCTGATGCATGTGTGCACGTGGAACTTAAATATAAATCAGGACATTGTGCTAAAGTAACTTTTTGGCAGCAGACTTCCTTTTTTTTTCATTGATTTCAGAAAGGAAGGGAGAGGGAGAGAGAGATAGAAACATCAATGAGAGAGAATCACGGGCCGGCTGCCTCCTGCACGCCCCCCACTGGGGATGGAGCCCGCATCCATCCTGTGCCCTGACCAGGAATCGAACCCTGACCCCCTGGTTCATAGGTCAGTGCTCAACCCCTGAGCCCGCTGGCCGGGCAGTGGCAGACTTTCCTCATGCAGGAAGCGGGGGGACTGTGGGGGCCCCGTCGGCTCCACTCCCAGCCTCAGGACTCCCTTTGCACCGAGAGGAGAGCCTCTGGGAGGGGAGCGAGGACCTGGGCGGAAAGGGCAGCACACCCAGCAGCCCCGGGGTCTCCGTGTCAAACTCCCTCAGCTACTCATCACAACAGGCCTCCCGCCTGCACGTCCTGCTCGTGCCGGGGCCTGGGCTAGACCCGCTTCTCCTGGGGCTCCGTCTGGCTGAGGGGCCTCGGGGTGGACACTGGACCGAGGAAGTGCCCGGGGAGCTGAGCGGGAGCCCGGGGAGAGCTGGCTGGTCAGGGCCAGGGTCTGCCGGCATCTGATCGGAGCTCCGCCTCCGGGAAGCCCAGGATGGAGATACGGGATGGAGATAAGAGAAGGGCTGTCTCCCGACCTGGGCTCTAGGGGAGTGACTGCGGCCTGGCTTTCCCGGGAGCGCGTTCTCCATTCCAGGCCAAGGTTCAATCAGACCAGCGGTTCTCAACCTGTGGGTCGCCACCCCTTTGGGGGTCGAACGACCCTTTCACAGGGGTCGCCTAAGACCATCGGAAAACACATCTATAATTACATATTGTTTTTGTGATTCATCACTATGCTCTAATTATGTTCAATGTGTAACAATGAAAATACATCCTGCATATCAGATATTTACATGACGACTCATAGCAGTAGCAACATGACAGTGATGAAGTAGCCACGAGATAATGTTATGGTTGGGGGTCACCACATGAGGAGCTGTGTGAAAGGGTCGCGGCATCAGGAAGGTTGGGAACCGCTGACTCAGACCAGCGATGCCTCGGTTCCCGTTGAACATGTGCCTGAGGCACGAGGGGCCAGGCCTGTTGGGGAAGCACATTCCAGAACCCGGGCCCCCAGGACCGCATTTTGTTCCGGTGCAAACCCCACTCGTGAGCGGCAGCTGCGGCGTCAGCCAGGCCGACCCACGGAAGCCGGCACCGCCCTCCAGAGGGAGCGCGCGGTTCTTCCCCGAGACCTTTCTTCCGGGTCGGCGAACCTGTCACCGTTTCTTCCGGGTCAGCGAACCTGTCACCGAACGGGTCACCGGGAGCCGCTCCATCCGGCGCCGAGCGCACGAGAGCAGCCATTTCTCTCCGATAACCAGCCGTGGGCTCCCGTCCGCCAGGCTCCTGGGGGCGCGTTTCGTTAAAGGCAGAGACACGTCAGCTAATATACGTCGTTTTCCCGGGGTCAGCTATAACTACTTTAAGAATAAAAGTTTAAACACTTCCTTTTAATTACTTACTTTAACGTACATGTTCTTAAACGTTAGTCTCTTTTACCCAGTACTTAGTGTCCTAGGGCCCTTCAGACCCGTCCGGCCACAGGGATATTCGAGTTTTGGAAGCGACACCCTGTGCCTTTCACGTCCAAGGCCAGTGCGGCTACTGCGCCTTAAAGGGAGGGGTCTCTCCAGGAGACCCCCACCGTCCGAGCCAGGCCCACGGTCAGGTCGACCAGTTAGCCCAGCTCTATCCACACAACATCCCCGAGAGGACGCCCTGGAAGTGCCCCGCACAACGGGGAGCCGGGAGCCCAGCTAGAGCCACGTGGGGCCACAAGGCCTCCAGGGCTCCGGGGGTCAGACCCAGACTTGGGCTCCCCACGGCGGGTAGAGAGGGACCTGGGTGGGTGGCTGGGGCGGGGAGCTGCCCACCTTCGTTATGGGGCTGGGCTGGACACGGGGAAAGGCCCCGGGTCTGGCCCTGTCTCTCTCAGGCAGTGGTGGACGCCAGACCCACGGCCCAGGTTGCGTTTAGGGAGCTGAAGAGCTCGCAGGCCCAGGAACTGCCCTCAGCATGTCCAAGGCCACACCCCTTCCGGGCAGCCCCACCCAGCGAGGGGCTTGTAGAGGTAACGGCCAGTCCCCTCAGCTGCCTCCGCCTCTGAAGGAGCATCTGAGTTCCAGGGCTCACCTGGGGCGGCAGGGCCTTCCCTTCACACCGCCCTGGAGCCCAGCTTCCCCCTCTGGGCAGTGCTGCTTCCCCGTCCTCCCCCTCCTCCTCGTCGTCCTTCCTCCTTCTCCTCCTGGTCCTTCCTCCTCCTCCTCCCCCTCCCCCCTCCCCTCTGAGATGCTCCTCCTGAATTCATTACCTAAAACCCCTTGGCCTCCCCCTCAAGGCCTGTGTACCAGCAAGTCACCGGCAACGCCATCCTAACCATCTAGGAAGGTGATGTGGGACGGACTGTGTCCCACCAAAGGGCACATTCAAGTCGAGCCCCCGGTCCTGTAAGTGTGACCTTATTGGAAATGGGGCCTTTGCAGATGTCCTCAAGTTCAGATGAGGTCCTACTGGATGAGGTTGGGCCCTAAATCCTATCACGGTGACCGTGCTAGGAAGGAGGAAGGAGCTCTGGAGACAGGCGACCCACAGAGGGAAGAGCCACGTGGACACAGGGGCAGAGGTTGCAGTGATGCAGCCACAAGCCAAGGACTGTTGGCAGCCACCTGAAGCCGGACAGAGAGTTCTCCCCTCGAACCTTCCAGGAGCAGGGCTCAGTGGGGTCCTTGTTTGGGGACTTCTGACCTCCAGAGCCGTGAGAGAATAAGTCTCTATTTGTTGTTTGTTTGATTAATATATTTTTATTGCTTTCAGAGAGGACGGGAGAGGGAGAGAAACATCAATGATGAGAGACTCATTGACTGGCCGCCTCCTGCACGCCCCACACTGGGGATCGAGCCTGCAACCCAGGCACGTGCCCTGATCAGGAATCGAACCCTGACCTCCCAGTTTGTAGGTCAATGCTCAACCACCGAGCCACACCGGCCGGGCACATCTCTATTGTTTTAAGCGCCCCGGTCGGTGATCACTGTCATGGCAGCCCCAGCAATAGATGAGAGAAGGTCAGTGGGAACCTCGTCAGGGCGGGCCCGTGTCTCCCGCCCGGGGCCCCTGCAGGCTCTGAGGGGAAAGGCCAGAGGACCCTAGTGGACCACGAACACGACACGCTGCGTGGGCAGCAGCGGCCAAGGACGGGCCACGCGCTCTCCGCCTCGAACAGGCACCAGCCTGCTGGGCCCCGGGGGTCCCCTCCTTCCTACGTCCATCCTCCCAGCCAGCAGCGCCACCCGAGAGCGTGGAACTCCAGGCAGCACCTGGCCGTGGCCGGAGCCCAGGCCGACCCGGGGAGAGGTGTGTTTGCTAAAATAAGGCCAGGCCACGGGTGACCTGCGGGTTCCCATCAGCCAGGAGAGCAGGTTGCTCAGTGACCATGGATATTCGAGAGGGGTGTCTACTCCCAGGTACATGACACTTGCCCCCCACCCCCAGAGGGCACTGGCCTCCCAGCTCCTGGGGCGGACACAGCCGCCACCCCCCACACCTTCTGGGGGGTGACCTCCGGGAGGATGACCGCCACTCAGCACTGGAGCCTGCCGTAAACCCAGGCGGCATCCGGTCCGTGGGCGGCACCCAGCACGCGTGTGGACTCGACACCTTCTGAGGTCCGAGGGCCTGGGTGCCAGCGAGCACTAAGAGCCCAGCCCCGTCATTCACAAGCACTGCAGAGAGGGGGGATGGGGGGGGAGTGCCAAGGCCACCGGCCCGGCTGGCCAGGAGCCGCCGAGGATGCTGGGAGCCTCCAGGTCCCCACACAGGTCTCGTTCCTCGGAGCTGCTACCCCGCAATTTCTAGCATAAGAAATACAAATGAAAACACAGGATTCAGCACCTGTTTGTTTCAGAAACACTTGCTAAAAACAGATCTGCCGAAAGGCCACCGCTACAGCGAGTCGTGTTTCCTGCAGGCACGGCCCACGCGGTATTTTTAGTAACTCCTTCCCGCCAGGTAGCGGCGCGTGAGCCACCAGCACTATTAGCGACTTACTAAGCGGCAGCTTTTATTTTCAGTCCCAAACAGCTCGCGCCAGGGAGAGTAATAAACAGGCTGTTTTTAACCAAAGGTTAGAACAAAACACTTACACACCTTCGCCAGCGGGCCGTCCACCCACGCGGCGTCTTAGAGAGAGTGCATCCTGCAGAAGGTAACGCGGCACCGGCTGCTCCCCCTGGGAAACCGCTCTCTTCCTGACACACCTGTGCGCTCTATGAGCCCCTCCAACGACACTGTATCAGTGATTCTGTAAGTGTACCAAGAGCCCTGGCCGGTGGCCCAATCGGCTGCGCATCGTCCGGTCCACCAAAAGGTGGCAGGTTCAACTCCCAGTCAGGGCACATACCTAGGCTGCGGGTTCGATCCCTGGTCGGGATGCATACTGGAGGCAACTCACCGATGTTTCTCTCTCTCTCTCAAATCAATAAAAACAGCTCCTCCGGCGATTTTTGTGTGTCCTAAACGTGCCAGAACTCTGCACTTCGCAGGCCCCAGGAGCCAATGTCAGGGCAGGGAGCACAGCTTCTCTGGGTCTTTCAAAGTCATCGCCCGATACTCCTGCTCAGCAACTTGGCTCTTGGGCTCAAAGCCACGGAGAGTACTTTTCAAAATCTGATTTTCTGATCATTTTCCCTCCTCCAATCGTCCACCCAGGTTCAGTCAGACACTCAGCCCTGACTGAGATCGTGCCAATTACGAGTGTCACATGACCGAGGGAATTCTCCATTTTTAAAGCCACATTAGCAGGGCCTGCTTCACCTCAAAGCTGGAGGACAAAGCCGGTCGCGGCCACAGGCCTCCTTCCTCTCCAAGCAGCAGCAGGGCCCTCCAGACTCAAGTGACTTCCACACAAACAAGTTCAGAGGAAAAGCAGGCAAAACCCTGTCCGGCAGGCGGCGGTGGGAAAGGCAGCCTCTTAGGATTAGGATGAGACTGAAGCCTGCAGTGAAGGTCAGAGAGAGACTGTTTGTCACCTGGACTCGGTCATTCCTGGCAAGCCATGGAGGATCCCGCCTGTCTTTTTGGAAACGTGCACTAAGTTCTCACACACACACACACACACACTCTCCTTCCCCCACTCCAACTTTTTGCCCTGGATCCTGTCAGGGGTGGCCATGGGGGCATACGTCTATTTCTTACTACAGTGTCCATGACTTACTTCCTCTCCCACTGTGGTCTATGTCAGCCGTGGGCAAACTACGGCCCACGGCCGGATCCGGCCCGTTTGAAATGAATAAAACTAAAAAAAAAAAGACCGTACCCTTTTATGTAATGATGTTTACTTTGAATTTATATTAGTTCACACAAACACTCCATCCATGCTTTTGTTCGGGCCTCCGGTCCAGTGTAAGAACGCATTGTGGCCCTCGAGTCAGAAAGTTTACCCACCCCTGGTCTATATCCTTTAGAAAAGGAAAGGAGAAAAGTGAGGTGCTTTCTCCAAAAAGTACACCCCCTTGGGGTGAGAGGCCACCTTGGTTCTGTCACTCAAGACCTCCCCCTGCGTGGCTCACGTGAGCAACCCTCCTCCCGGGGAAACCCCTCTTAATAGCTCACCTTTAAAAAATATATATATACATATATATTAACTGATTTCAGAGAGAGAGAGATGGAAACATCAATGATGAGAATCACTGATTGGCTGCCTCCCGCACGCCCCCCACTGGGGGGATCGAGCCCACAATCCTGGGCATCAAGCCATGGCCGGGCATAGCTCACCTTTTAAAGAGACTGAAAGGCAGCAGGTACGTGAGGGTGACTTCACCTTTGTCTTGGCCTCAACGAGACAACATCCCGAATGGGGGTGGGGGTGATGGGGGGGAGTAAAGGGGGGGTCTCGTGAACTCGGTGCTCCTTCGGGGCAGAGCCACAGATGCACCCCAGCATTTTCACCTCCACCATCTGCCAAGCCCCAGATCTGCTAGTCGCGCACCAGAGGTGCTGGGTGGGGATAAAAGCTGAGCGACACCCACAGTTTCTGGAAAGCTGGCAATTACGGGAGGGAGGACCAGGCTTCTCAGGATCCTCACCACGCCGCGGCTGGAGAAGAGCCGGGCAGGGAAGTCGTCCGCCTCCTCCTACGCTAAGCACCACCGTCCCTCACCACATGGACCTCGGGCCAGCGCAGTCACCCCACAGCCACTCCCAGGCCCGAGAAGCCAGACGGTCACGTAAGAAAGACTCAGGAGGGAGGAAGAGGGGCTCTTGGGCTGCAGGGGGCTCCTCACTTCGACCCCGTCTGGGCAGGAGCTCCCTGCCTGCCAGTGTGCCCAGCACTGAGCCCTGGAACCCAAGGGCCAGGTAGGGACTGAGCGCCGAGTGCCAACAGCCCCAAGTCATGGAGCAAAAGCGCCCGGGGGAGGAGTGGGCACTAGGACAGGCCCCCGATGGATGGGAAGTGGGAGGAGCTAGAGGCAGCCTGGCGGCAGGCGGGTTATGTGCCCTCGCCAGGGACTTGGCCCCTTGCTGTCGGCATAAAGCCTCGCCTCCCCTTGCGACGCTTCACGAGGAACACACACAAGCAGCCTGAATCCTACACGTTTGGAACCAGAATGAAGTTCTACCTCCCTGGCCGACAGGACCTCAAACAGCGACCCCGGGCAGTGAGCCCCTGGGGTTAGGCCCGGCCTCAGGCCTCAGGGCGAAGGGAACGAGGTGGTCCTGGGGGCTGGGAACCAGCCTGTGAACGAGCCCCCCTCCCTCTCGGACTAGAGGGAGGCCTGCGTTTTGCTGTGATTGCTCCTCCTTTGAAGCGCTGCTCCCTTTCAGCGCGGAAATTCCAGCCAGAGGCACTGTTTCGAGAACTCGCTCTACCCCGCTCCTCTCCCAGCACAAAGGGCTGTAGGAACACGGGCAGACGGCCAGGGTGAGGAGGCCTGCACTCAAGTGCAAGGTGTTCCGGGGCTCAGTGGGGAACCAAAGCCAGGGGAGGGGAGCGTGGGGACAGGCGGGGGCCGGCACCTCACGCTGCGGTCAGAGGTCCCTGCACAGCATTCCCAGGGGTTCCCAGATGGGCACAGAATCCCAGGTCCCAGGTGGCAAGGAGGGCAGGGAGCCCACAGACACCCTGCCCACCCCCCACCCCCCATATTGTACTGCGGACGCCTCCTGGGCTCTGGCCCACAGCAGCCACCACGCCAGGCCGGCGGGCAGGACCCCAGCCTGGAGGCCTGGAGCCTGGGAGGCCCTGAGCTTGGGGCAAGTGGCTGGCAGGGGTGGCCCAGGGCCCGCGCTCACCTCGGAAGTCATCGCCTCTCGGGCTTCTTTGCGCGGATCTAAGTTACCACTTGGTCCACCCGGCCACGCCGGCAAGAGTTCACACCAACTAACTTCTGACCGCCCGAGGCTCCAGGCGGCGCCCCGGGTGGGGGTGGGGGTGGGGAATGGGGGGTGTGCTCTTCCTCTGCCTTCTCCTCCCGCAGAAGCAGAAGCCTGAGGACGCCTCCCAGCCCTGCAGCCCGGGCGCCGGCACTTGGGGACCTGCCGGAGCGGACCTTCCACGCAGGCAGTGGGGGCGGGGCGGGGGGCCCCTCAGCAGGAAAACTTCCAGCCGCCGGCGCGCAGGTGGAGAGGGGGCCCCCCTTCCCCCGGGGCCCCGGTGGGGGCGCGGGCTCTGGGCTCCCCCCAGGGCTGGCTGCTCCCCCCCCTCCCTCCCCATGAGCGCGCGCGCACTCCCGCCCTGGCTCCGGCCTCTCCCCCCACCTCCAGCCCCGAAGCCCGAAGCCGAGCCCCCCATCCGCGCCGGTGTCCGCCAGGCGGCGCCGTCCCAGAGCCAAGGGGCGACGGGCGGCTTCCCGGGGAGCCCCAGCCCCCAACTGACTCCAGACCACCCTGCGGAACAGGCCAGGGCCCGGCGCCGGGCCTGCGCACAGGGGGCGCTCCCTCCTCCCGCCCGGACCCCCCACCCCCGCCCGCGGCGCGCTCACCTTCTCGCCGGTCAGCACGTGCAGCCCCTCGCGCACCTTGGCGAAGGAGCCCTCGCCCAGCTTGCGGCTGCCCACCAGGTAGTGGCCCACGCGCTTGTGGTGCTGGAAGTCGCGCAGCCGCTCGCGGGGCACGCCGCTCACCCAGGCGGGCAGGCAGCCCCCCTCGCGGGCCGCGTCCCCGCCGGCCCCGCCGCCCCCCGCCGCCGGCTCGCCCGGCAGCCCGTCCCCCGCCGCCGCCGGCATCGCGCCCGCCGGCTCCTCCTCCGGCTCCGGCTCCCGCTCGGGCTCCGGCTCGGGCTCCTCCCGCCGCCGCCGGCCCGGCCCCGCCGAGCGCGCGCAGACAATAGCGGCCGCCCCGGGCGCCCGGCGCCGGGACCCGCCCCCAACAAGTTCTTCCTCGGCGGGTCGCCCGGCCCCTTCCAGGGCGCGGGCCCCGCCCCGGTGCTGCCCGGGCGGCGGAGGACCGTGGCCCCGCTCGGGGGCGCGGGGGAGCGGCGGGGGGCGGGCCGGTGCCCGGGTCCCGGGTCCCGGATCGCGGCGCCGGTCCGCGCGGGCGAGGGCGCTCCTGGCCGGGCTGCAGGCGCCCTGCGGGCGGCGGCGGGAGGAGCCCCGCTCAGCCCGGAGCTGCGGAAACTCGATCCGCGCGGCGGCGGGACCAGCGAGCTCCCCGCGCGGCCCGGGCGCTTTCAAACCCGCTGGCCCCTCCCTCCCCGCGCGCAGCAGCCGCGCGCCCCCCGCCGGGGAGAGGGAGGGGCCGGGCGGGCGGCGGCGCGGCCTCCGGGCGGCGGACGGGGGGACCCCGCGCGGCCCTCCAGACGCGCGCTCCCGGCCGCCCCGCCAGGGCCGCCTCCTGCGGGTTCCGAGCTGGGCTTCTGGACCTTTCGGCGGTGAAAGCCGCCCCGCGGCCGCGCCCACCGGGGCCGGGAGAGGGAGGAAGGCGCCCCGACCGTGTCCAGCCCGGGCCCGGCGGACGGTAGGCCCTCTGGACCGGGGCGGGCGGACGGATGGACAGATGGGGGCGGGGGCGAGTGGAAAGAAGGGGGGCGGCAGCCTCCTCCCGGGTCGCACGCAGCCAGGACTGCTCCGAGGAGGAGGAGGAGGGGCCGCCTCCATGGGAGCGACCGCAGGACCCGGGCGCTGGCAGCCGCTGCCCGCAGGTCCCCCCCTTGCTCTCGGCCGCGGGCGCCGGCGGAATGGGTCCGGGCCCCGCGCTCCCGGAGGCTGGAGCCGCGCGCCCCTGACCGCCCCTCGCTCACACCCGCCCCGCTGCCCCGACGCCTCCTCGACCCAAACGCGAGGCGTCTCCCTTGGGCGGCTGGCGGGGACGGGAGCGTTTACCGGGGCCACCTGTTGAGCCGCGGGACGAGCGGCGCCAGCGGCTCCCGCACACGCTGCGCCAGCGCCGAGGGAAGCGGGGCTTGCCCAGCTCCTTGCCTTTGACTCCTCGGCAAACAAGCCTGACCTGACCCGGTCCCTGCTCTGAAATGGGGGGGCGGGGGCGCTGTCATTAACCCACGGCCTGGGGGCTCCGACCCGTCCCAAAATGACCCCGGGGGACATCTGTCTTAATAGATGCCATTTCGAATGGGATCTGTGCCCGGCTACTCACAGGGTTACAAGCCACCAGCCCTGTACGACTGAGCTGGGGTTTTTAAATATGTTTTTAAAATATATATTGATTTCAGAGAGGAAGGGAGAGAGAGATAGAAACATCAATGATGAGAAAGAATCATTGATGGGCTGCCTACTGCACACCCCACACTGGGGATCCAGCCTGCAACCCGGGCCTGTGCCCCTGACCTGAACTGAACCTGGGACCCTTCAGTCCACAGGCTGATATTCTATCCACTGAGCCAGGCCAGCTAGGGCAACAGCTGTTTTTTATCCACCTTCCCAATGTTTCAGTTTTTCTTTATTAAATACTGGGGGCCCAGTGCACGAATTCGTGCACCTTGAAAGGAACTGTAGGCCGTGAGACTGCAGTGGGCACAGGGGCGGGTCTCGGCTCATCCTCTGCCCCTGCCCGGCCCCTCCCACTGTGGCCTCCAGCCCCCTGTCTGCCAGCAGCCACTCTCCTGCCGCCACTGCTCCCCAGAGTGATTGGGGCCTGCGCCAGCAGCGGGTGCAAGCAGGGCCAGTGCTGGTGCCGTCAGTGGGTGCAAGCGGCAGCCTCTCAGGAGCAGGGGGAGTTAGAGAAGCCCTGAGGGGCGATCGGGCCGTAGCTGCTGCTGCCCGTAACTGTTGACAGCGCTGGACGATCAGGGCCAGTGACGGCTCCAGCAGCAGGTGCAAGCAGGGCCAGTGCTGGTGCCGTCAGTGGGTGCAAGCAGCGGCTGCTGCCCCGATTGCCTCTCAGGAGCAGGGGGAGGTAGAGCAGCCCTGAGGGGCAATCGGGGCCGGTAGCTGCTGCTGCCCATAACTGTTGACAGCGCTGGGCGATCAGGGCCAGTGACGGCTCCAGCAGCAGGTGCAAGCGGGGCTGGTGCCAGCAGCAGGTGTGAGCGCCAGGTGGGACCACAGCACGCAGGAGCAAAGAATTTTCAGTAACCAGCAGAGGCTCGCCCCGATGACAGCAAACGGCGCCCCGCCTTGGTCTGGTGCCCACCTCACTTGCTCCACCATCCCACCGCGGCCAACGCCCACCATGTTCCGTGTGCACACCCCCTGGTGGTCAGAACACGTCATAGCAACCGGTTGTTTGGTTGTTCTGCCATTCGGTCTATTTGCATATTAGCCTTTTATTATATAGGATACAGTTTCTAGTCTGGCCAGCATGGCTCAGTGGTTGAGCGTGGACCTATGAAGCAGGAGGTCACCGTTGGATTCCCGGTCAGGGCACATGCCCAGGTTGCAGGCTCATCCCCAGCAGGGGGCGTGCAGGAGGCAGCCGATCAATGATGCATCATTGATGTTTCTCTCTCTTTCTCCCTCTCCCTTCTCTGAAATCAATAAAAAGATATATTTTTTAAAGGTACAGTTTTGAATGTTTTTCTTGCTGTGTTTAAGGGACTTCTTTGCCACCACCCCACCCCCACAATTTCTGCAAGGCCCATTCAATCTCTTTAATGCCTCTAATTCATCACATTTTTTTGTTGTGTTTTTTGTTGTTGTTGTTAATCCTCACTCAGTGGTATTCTTCTTTTTTTAACTCTTTATTGTTGAAAGTATTACATATGTCTCCTTTTTCCCCCACTGACCTCTCCCCAGCCACCCCCAACCCCCAGCACGTGCCCTCACCCCCCTAGTGTCTGTGTCCATTGGTTATGCTCATACGCACGCATACGAGTCCTTTGGTTGATCGCCTACCCCTCCCCCACCCGATGATATTTTTCCATTGATTTTTAGGGAGAGTGGAAAGAGAGGGAAAGACAGAGAGAAACATCGATGGTTTTAGAAACACATCGATTGGTTGCCTCTCACATGAGCCCCTACCACGGCCCAGGCCAGAGAGGCGCGTGCAACCAAGGTGTGTGCCCTTAACCAGAATCGAACCCGGGCCCCTTCGGTCCACAGGCCAACACTCTGTCCACTGAGCCACACCATCTGGGCCAAGACTCACATTTGTCTGAGGACAGTAACTTGGGGGAGAGGGGACAGTTTTCTAGTGAATGATGGATATGGGGCTCACTGTGGGGTCACCCCACTCTGCACCTTCTTTCAGAAAAGCTTTGGGCGCCCGGCTGGTGTGCAGCGGCGGAGCGTGGACCCCTGATCCAGGAGGTCTTGGTTCAATTCCCTGTCAGGGGTTGCAGGCTTGGTGCCCAGCAGGGGCGTGAAGGAGGCCGCTGATCAATGATTATGTTTCTTTCTCTCCCTCTCCCCTCCTCTCTCTGAAATCAATTTAAAAAAAGATTTTTTTTTTTTTTAAAGAAAAGCTTTGGGAATCTGCCAATGTTGTATTGATAGAGTATGACTTATTTTTTAATTCAGGAGATTAGCTCTACATGAAAATTCAGAAATCCCCTTGTTATGGTGTGAGGCGGATGTCAGCGACTGTTCATCAAAGTCTTTATGACCTAAAAAAAAATTAGCTTCAGGCATAAAAATGGTGGCAGACGTTCACAATGAAATAGAGATTTTCTTTCCTTTTAATTACCCTCTCGGGGTGGAGGTCAGAAAAGGGGTGAAGAAGAGAGGAAAAAGCAGGCCCATTAGTTCTTTTCCAAGCCTGACGCTGGGTTTGGTTCAGGTTCACTGCTAATTCCATCATCCGCTGGGAAGGATGACGAAGAGAAGTCAAAATCCTACACCTGCCTGGGCTTGGCGATGGTTTCGGAACCACAGGGCCTGCTCTCTACAATGGCCGTTTCAGGAGGAATGACCCCAGACGTTCCCAGAAAACGTCTGGCTGAAAAGCCGTTGTCCAGCATCGAAGACGTCCCGCCTGTCCTAAGCTGAGTTCCTTCTCCCCCCGTGGGGTCGCCCTGGGCACTGTTCCAGCTGTCCTCACCCCTACACCTTTTCCTTTGCCGCCCCCGCCCCCCACCTGCCCCTTCCATCCCGTTCCTACCTGGTTCCCTTTCCCGTGAAGCCTCCCCAGCCAGCTGTGAGAGCCAGCGGCCCCTCCACGTCTCCCTCCGGCGTCTGTCTGTTCTCTTAGACTCCCTGAGAGCGGGAGTTGTATCTTCCTTTACATTTCACTTGCCTGGAGCACCTAGCACGGTGCCCGAGACAAATAAAAATTTGTCAAATAAATGAATGGAGTCCGTGTTCCCCGCGTCTCCAGTGAGCGGGTTTCATGGCTCCTGAGAGCAAGGCCTCATCTGTCCTGGGGGAGGACACATCCAGTAACTTTCTAAAAGCTCTTGCAAGGCCCAGCTGGCGTGGCTCCGTGGCTGAGGGTCAGCCTATGAACCAGGAGGTCACAGTTCGATTCCCGCTCAGGGCACATGCCTGGGTTGCAAGCAGGCTCATTCCCCAGTGTGGGGTGTGCAGTTGGCCAATCATTCAGGTTTCTCTCTCTCCCTCTCTCTTCCTCTCTGAAATCAATAAAAACAAATAAAATAGAAGCAGTTGCAGGTCAAAGATGGGCCATTCCCTAATATGGAGGAGTCAACATTTAAACGGCGTTACCCGTCGCCTGAGAAGCCTTCTGGGTTGACTGGCAGCAGCAGCTTCCTTCCTCCAGGCCTCCTTCCCCCTCTCCTCCGCCCTCCCTCCCCATGGTGGGGAGACTGACTAGGTTCCCATGCGGGCCAGGAGGCCCAGCGGGAGGCAGTCGGAGGCAGCAGGAGCAGGCTGGCGCGCCAGGAAGTGAAGTTGGCTGGAGCACTCGGCTGCCAAGAGCCGGCGGGGGACTGGGAACGGACGGATGGCCAAGCCAGACAGCCGGCGCGCGTAACCCTTGCCTGGGAGGCGTCTGTGAAGCCCACACACCACTCCTCCCCCAGCAGAGCTCCCAGTAAGTAATAGAGCAGGACTCGCACCCAGGCCCAGAGCCGCCCTCTGCTTCTCCTCCTGGCCCTCCTATCCCATCCCTGGATCCCTCCATCCCTGGGTCCCTCCATCCCTGGGTCCCTCCAACCCTGGATCCCCCCATCCCTGGGTCCCTCCATCCCTGGGTCCCTCCATCCCTGGATCCCCCATCCCTGGGTCCCTCCATCCCTGGATCCCCCATCCCTGGGTCCCTCCATCCCTGGATCCCCCCCATCCCTGGGTCCCCCCATCCCTGGATCCCCCATCCCTGGATCCCCCCATCCCTGAGTCCCTCCATCCCTGGATCCCTGGGCAAATTCCGAGGCTCTGCTTCCCCACGTGGCCACTTCCCTCTGTCGCCCTCTGCAGGTTCATCTCCTCTCCTGGGGTATCCATGGCTCCCACACCAAAGTCAACACCATCTTTTTTTTTTTTTTTTTTTTTTTTTTTTTTTTTTAATGTATTGTATTGATTTTGGAGAGAAAGGGAGAGGGAGAGATAGGAACATCAGTGATGAGGGGATCATGGATCGGCTGCCTCCTGCACGCCCGCCCCCCACTGGGGCTCGAGCCTGCAACCGGGGATGGAACCCTGACCTCCTGATTCCTAGGTCGACGCCCAACCCCTGGGCCACGAGGTCGGGGGACACCAGCTCCTAAAAATGGGGCTTGGGTCACATCAGCCCCTGCCCCGCGCTGCGCAGGACCCACAGAAGACACGGGGTGCCTGGTGCCCCCCGGCCCCTCGCCCTCGGCAGCTGCCCCCAGCCCTGCGCCTGCCCGGCTCTCCCGCGGCGCCCCGCACCGTCTGCTTCAGTCTCGGTCCCTGGTGCCCCCCGCCCCCCCACTTCTTCCAGGTCGTTGGTCTGTCCGTCCTCCCTCCCGGGCTGTGTCTCCCCCGGACCCGCGCGTCAATGCGGGAGAGTGAGCGGCACCCGGGCAGCTCCAAGAGGGGACCCGGGGGTGGGGGTAGGCGGGGGGCCCTGAGAGCAAGGCCTGGGGGGCGGAGCCCCTCCGCCAGCCACACCCTCACTCAGGCCGCCTGGGCGGAAGGCTGCCCGGGACCCCAGCGGCCACGTGCGGACCAGAGGGGCGGGCGCCCCCTGCTGGTTGGATCGGCTCTTCTGTCCACAGAACGCGGGGATCGCCCTGCGGGCTGGGTCACCCCCCTGCGGGCTGGGCGGCCCCCTGCGGGCTGGGTCACCCCCCTGCGGGCTGGGCGGCCCCCTGCGGGCTGGGTCACCCCCCTGCGGGCTGGGCGACACCCTGCGGGCTGGGCGGCCCCCTGCGGGCTGGGCGGCCCCCTGCGGGCTGGGTCACCCCCCTGCGGGCTGGGCGGCCCCCTGCGGGCTGGGTCACCCCCCTGCGGGCTGGGTCACCCCCCTGCGGGCTGGGCGGCCCCCTGCGGGCTGGGCGGCCCCCCTGCGGGCTGGGTCACCCCCCTGCGGGCTGGGTCACCCCCCTGCGGGCTGGGCGGCCCCCCTGCGGGCTGGGTGGCCCCCCTGCGCGGCCCCCTGCGGGCTGGGTCACCCCCTGCGGGCTGGGTCACCCCCCTGCGGGCTGGGCGGCCCCCTGCGGGCTGGGTCACCCCCCTGCGGGGCGGCCCCCTGCGGGCTGGTCACCCCCTGCGGGCTGGGCGGCCCCCTGCGGGCTGGGTCACCCCCCTGCGGGCTGGGCGGCCCCCCTGCGGGCTGGGTCACCCCCCTGCGGGCTGGGTGGCCCCCCTGCGGGCTGGGTCACCCCCCTGCGGGCTGGGCGGCCCCCTGCGGGCTGGTTGGCCCCCCTGCGGGCTGGGTCACCCCCCTGCGGGCTGGGCGGCCCCCTGCGGGCTGGGTCACCCCCCTGCGGGCTGGGCGGCCCCCTGCGGGCTGGGTCACCCCCCTGCGGGCTGGGCGGCCCCCTGCGGGCTGGGTCACCCCCCTGCGGGCTGGGCGACACCCTGCGGGCTGGGCGGCCCCCTGCGGGCTGGGTCACCCCCCTGCGGGCTGGGCGGCCCCCTGCGGGCTGGGCGGCCCCCTGCGGGCTGGGTCACCCCCCTGCGGGCTGGGCGGCCCCCTGCGGGCTGGGCGGCCCCCCTACGGGCTGGGTCACCCCCCTGCGGGCTGGGTCACCCCCCTGCGGGCTGGGCGGCCCTGAGCCAGCGCGTGCCTTCTCTGCGCACCCGGTGCCTCCATCTGCAGAGGAAACAGCTCCTGCTGCTCGTCCCGGGCTCCATGGGCGATGCCTGCGGAGGCCCAGCTGGGAACGGGTGGATCTGCCAGCACAGCCTTTGTGACTATTCGAGGCGGGCGTGTCCGCTCTGGGGACGCCCCGTAGAAACGTGTGGTCACCGGTGTCTTAAGTCAACGTGCAAAGTGTCTGGACATAAGTTAGAAAACACGGAGTTTGAAATAAATGGAGGCGGCAGCTTTCTGCTGATCGCTGACGGCCTAACCACCTGAGAAATAACGGTCACAATCGCTGCCAACTCGGGGTGGGCCTGAGACGCTGGGGACTCTGGGAACACCTGGAATCTTCGCAGGGGGCAGGACAGGGACTGGGCTGCACCGACATGGCATCAGAGTGAGGAACGGAAGCCATCAGCAGGGGAAGCTTCGGGGCCGCGTGGGAAAGACAGGAGATAACACGGGGCCCCCGAGTGTGACGTCATCCGCTGGCGCTCCCACATCCCGCCAGCAGGCTGGCTCGCCCCGCGGGGCACCCGCTACAAGTGCGCGATCCTCGGGGAACTCCAGCCCAGCGGCTTGGCTGATCCCTGAAACCTGCCTGGTCGAACCACAGTGACCACTGTTGTCTGAGTCTGTAGCATGAACTTACAGGAGCTAATTTCACACCTGAAAATTCGGCGCATTTTTTATTCTTTTTTATAATTCGTTGGTTTTTAGGGAGCGAGAAGGGGAGAGGGAGAGAGAGAAACATCGATGTGAGGGTGCGACATTGAGCGGGTGCCTCCTCCAGGCCCCCTACCTGGGATCAGCCTGCAACCCAGGCCTGTGCTCAGCAGGGTGACTGCAGGTAACAGCACTGGCAGGCGCCAAGAAAGTAGGTCCTTTTTTCTTTTTTTTATTATTATTTTACTTTAAATGTTTTAATGACAGGCGACATTCAGCATTATTTTACATATGGCGCCATATACAGTTATTACACTATCATCGGCCACATTCCCTCTGCTGTAGTCGACGTCCCTGTGACCAGTCAGTACCTGCCCATCTGCGCTTCCTAATCCCGCCCCTTTGCAGCCAGCCCGCTCCCCGCCCATCTGGCCACCCTCAGCTTGTTCTCTGGATCTGAGTCTGTGTCTTTGTGCCGGTGTTTTATGCCTTAGAGTCCACACAGCAGTGACATCGTCCGGCACTTGCTTTTCTCTGTCGGGCTTATTCACTGAGCAGGATGCCCTAGGCCCACCCAAGCTGTTGCGACCGATAAGCTGTCATTCCTGGTGATGGCTGCGTCATGTTCCACTGTATGTAGGCGCCGTTTCATCTTTATCCCATCGTCTGTCCAGGGCACTTGGTTGGGCTGCTTCCATGCCTTGGCTGGGGTAAATGGTGCTTCAGTAAAAATAGGGTGCATTTATCTTTTTAAATTCGCGTTTTGGGTTTCTTCAGATAAACACCCAGAAGTGGAATTGCTCGGTCATAAGGTCGTTCTATTTTACATTTCTTAGGAACCTCCATATCATTTTTTAAATTTTTTTATTGCGGACAGTATTACATATGTCTCCTACCCCCCCCCCTTGACCTCTCTCCCCAGCCTCTCCCATGTCCCTGCCCCCTACTGTCTGTGTCCATTGGCCATGCTTACGTGCATGCATACAAGTCCTTTGACCTCTTAAGAGAGTAGACCTTAAATATTCTCATCACAGGGTAAAATACTGCAACTCTGTGAGGCAGTGGATAGTAACTAAAGTTGGTCATCACTATGCAATATGTAAACACATCAAATCATTACGCTGTAACTTACACGAATACAACACTCCATGTCAATTATAGGTCAAAACTCGGGGGGGAAGAAAATTAATACAGATCATTTTATTTTCAATCTAAGAACTTGGAGCCTTTAGTATTTCATTCTGCTGATATCATTCACTCCCAGGCAGATAGACAGACTGACAAGCAGATAGACAGATGCATGCTTTACAGACCTAATTCTTGGTACAGTTGTATTAGCGACCACACTCGCTAATATTAGAGACCGTGAGACCCACCGGTTCACAGAACGCGCTACTTGTAAGCATGTAGAAGTGAAGATGCAAGTGTAGAGAGCTGAGTGTACGTAGATTATAAACATCTGTACCACATGCGAGAAGATGCGATGGGAGGCGATGTAACAGCATGTTTCTCTGCGACTGTGGTGCGACTACGACATCAGATGATGCGTCAGGGTCACGCCAGCGTTAGCATAACCACAGGTGTGCAGGAATGAAAGAGACGGGGTGGCCCCTGACAAGATCAGCTCACAGCCTACTCATGTGCTGGGAGATGCAGTGTCCTTTCAAAGTCACGGAACCAGAAACGGCGTTTCCTCTTGGCGCCCGTCTGGGCTCCGGGAGCCTGTCCGGGCGGGTGTGCGAGTCCCGGCAGTGCGTGCAGCGCCGCTCGCCACGCAATTTCCTTTGCTCCTGAGATGATGGGCGTTCAGGGGACTCGGTTATAGGGACACACTTCGCTTTCAAATCCGAGCGTTGTGCAAAGATGTGATATTTATGGAAAGCCTCCTGACACTTCCTCTCCAGGCGCTGGCTGCCTCTGCGAGTGTCTTAAAATGCCAAGTGCCAAAAGCAAAAGCCATTAAGATAAACATCTCAGAGAGTTGAAAGTACATTAACCCTTTGTTTTTCAGAAGAAAATAAGACTGATTTCCAACACACAGCAAGAATGTTGGTGGACATCCCGTGTGGCTGCCTCACAGGGAAGGAACCGCATCGTCCGAATGTCTGTGAAGAACTTGGGAAGGTCACCCCCCGACCCGGAGCCTGTCCGGGGAGAATCCCTGGGACAGCACAGGGGTGCGGGACAACGGCGTGGGGGCCGGGTGCTAGGCTGACGGGGTCGCTTAGGAAGGCACAGAAGTGCCTAGAGGCTGTGCTGCAGGACATCATGTTGAGTGCCAACTGGAACTGGAAAATATGTTCAGTTACAAAACCATGAACCCCTAGGAAAGTGTGCACACGTGTGCACTCAAATTAACTCCCCACTTCACACCGTCGATGCAGATCAATTGCATCAGGATCGAAGGCCCATTTTTCAATCACAGCCTTTTTAAGAGACAAAAAAGCAAACACCACACACACACACACACACACACACACACACACAAAGAGGGTGCACTTGGCCACACCTGTGGGGGCTGTGAGCTCGCACCTCCCAGGCATCAAGGGCAGGGAGTGGAATTCACCCTGGCCCTGCCCTCTGGGCTCCAAACCCACCTCCCATGGCACTGCCCTCTGGGCTCCAAACCCACCGCCCATGGCACTGGGGTGCCGGCGCTGCTCCTGCCCAGCGGCTGAGGCCAGGAGGGACACGAAGGCCCACGGAGACCCATGCACGGGACCCCACGCTCAGCGGGCTCCATGCCTGGGGTAGCACTCAGCTGTTTGTTTGCTTTTTATTGATTTTTATTGATTTTGTTATATTTTATCGATTTTGTTATATTTTTATTGATTGTTTGCAGAGAGGAAGGGAGAGGGATAGAGAGTTAGAAACATCCATCAGCTGCCTCCTGCACACCCACTACTGGGGACCGAGCCCGCAACCAAGGTACATGCCCCTGACCAGAATCCAACCTGGGACCCTGCAGTTCTCGGCCGATGCTCTATCCACTGAGCAAAACCAGTTAGGGCAATTTATTAAAAAACCCTCACTGGAGGATATTTTCCCATTGATTTTTAGAGAGAGTGGAAGAGAGAGGGAAAGACAGAGAGAAATATTGATGTGAGAGAAACACATCGATTGGTCGCCTCTTGCACGAGCCCTGACCAGGGCCCGGGCTGGGGAGGAGCCTGCAACCAAGATACGTGCCCTTGACCGGAATTGAACCCGGGACCCTTCAGTCTGCAGGCCGGCGCTCTATCCACTGAGCCACACCGGCTAGGACATTTTTGTAACAAGGAGCCCTACATAATCATCTCACCCTGGGCCCCACAAATACACACGTGCACACACATGCACACGTTTATTTTAAGGAATTGGCTCACCTTATTGGCAAGTCCAAAGTCCGCAGTGCGGCCTGGAAAGCCCGGGGAGAACGGAATCCCGGTCTCAAGCCCTCGGGCGGCTGCAAGCAGTCCTCCTTCCTTGCAGACCTGCTCTCCTCTCCGCCCGCCTTCGCCTGATTGGGTGCGGCCCACCCCCAGGTGGAGGAGCCGCTGCTCCACTCCGTCTGCTGATTTAAATGTTACCCACGCCCACAGATACTTCAGAAACATCTGGACTCGTGTTTGCTCAAAGGTCTGGGCACTGTGGCCTAGCCATGTGGGCACACAAAATTCACCGCCCGTCATTGTTCGCCTCACCCTTTGAAAGTAACCGCCACCTGGCAGGAACTCTTGTCTGCTCGATCCACCGTCCCAGCCCACGGGACACAGTCGGGCACGTGGGAGGCATGTGTTCACTGTGTGTGGACTCACTAAATCAGCGTGTGCGTGGACGGGGGAAGTTACTCAACAAGGTGGTCAGGGAAGGCCTCCCTGAGGAGGCCATGTTTGCACGGAGACCCAGCGCTGAGACGGGTAAGCCAGGAGAGCAGTGGGGAGCCAAGGGGCCCTCAGGGCTGTAGCAGGGAGTGGGCTGGAGCACCGGCAACAGGAGTCTCAGCGATGAGAGGGGACGTGAGAGCGCGCAGCAGCCGGGCCCGGACACTGCGGCCAGGGCTCGCTGGCACAAATTCTCCTTCTGCCAAAGACAGTGCGAGTCACGTTCCTGCAGAACCAGCCGTACCTCCCCTCCTGCGTCTTGTGCGCCAGCGGCATCTGTCCGCCGCGTAGCCCCGCTGTGCAGCCACGGCCACGCGCTCCCAGTTCTGCAGAAAAGGGGAAGCCATCGCTTCTTACAGCTCCAGTGAGACGATGCGTACGTGCGGGCGGGGGATGTACAGCATAACTACACGTAGTGCTGCTGTGTGGACAGGTGAGAGATTAGGAACTTTCCATCTTAAAAGTCCTCGTCACAAGGAGAAAATGTTTCGTTTCCTTTTCATCTTTCTTCCCTGTTTATTGTCCTCCACGAGGAGATGGGTGTTGGCGGACCCTGTGTGGCAGCCCCGTCACAACACACCGTGTGTAAATCGGACCGTCACGCGGTGCACCTCAGCCTGACACAGGGACGCCTGCCGATTATGTCTCAAACCTGGCGATTAAAGTGAAAAAAGGAGAGAAAACCAGGTGGCAGAGTGGTTACGAGATTTGGAGGATGAAGTCACGGTTTCAAATACAGGTCCTCAGAATGTCATGAGGGGAGTATCCTATATAATAAAAGGCCAGTGACCATGCGTGTAACGACCAGAAGGACTGCTCGACCAGTCGCCATGAGGTGCATTGACCACCTCTCAGTCCCTCCCCCCCCCCCATGCCCCCCACCCGTAGGCTCTGATCGCAGCATGGCAAACGGGGAACCATGGTGAACCGAGGTGAGTGGCGGCGGGCGGGACTGGTGAGCAGGCGGAACAGCTGACCTCTTGGTCCCTCCCCCCCAGGGAACAGGAGCCATGCTGCGATCAGGGAACCACGGGGAACTGGGGGTGGCAGTGGGGCAGGACTGGGGATTGGCGAGCGGGCAGAAGACGGCCCTGATCACAGGCTAGGCCTGGGACCCTACCTGCACACGATTTCGTGCACCGGGCCTCTAGTTGGAATGTAAAATGGGTGAGGACTTCCTAGGGTCCTAGTGTCTTAAATACGACATTAAAAGCACAAGCAACCCCCCAGCTGGCATGGCTCGGAGGTTGAGCATCGATCTATGAACCAGCAACCCCCCTCAAAAAAACAAACAGGTAAATTGGACTTCATCAAAATTAAAAACTTGTGTGCCTCAAAGAACACCATCAAGAAAGTGCAGGCCTAGCTGGTGTGGCTCAGTGGATAAAGTGTCGGCCTGCAGACTTAGGGGTCCCGGGTTTGATTCCAGTCAGGGCACATGCCCAGGTTGCAGGCTCGCTGCCCAGTAGGGGGCGTGCATGAGGCAACCAATCAATGATTCTCTCTCATCATTGATGCTTCTATCCCTCTTTCCCTCTCCCTTCTTCTCTGAATCAATAAAAATATATTTTTTTAAAGTACTAAAAAAAAGAAAGTAAAAAATGCCTGGCCCATGTGACCAGTGGTTGAGCATCGACCCATGAACCAAGAGGTCCCTAATTCAATTCCCGGTCAGGGCACATGCCCCGGTTCCCGGCTCCATCCGCAGTGGGGCATGCAGGAGACAGCCAAATGATAGCTCTCTCTCTTTCATCATTGATGTTTCTGTCTCTCTATCCTTCTCCCTTCCTCTCTCTCTAAAATAAATAAAAACATATTTTTTAAAAAATAAAAAAGAAAGTGCATGACCTAGTGAGTTTGGCTCAGTGGTTGAGCGTCGGCCTGTGGACTAGAGGGTCCCAGGTTCGATTCCCGGTCAGGGCACATGCCCAGGTCGCGGGCTCGATCCCCAGTGTGGGGCGTGCAGGAGGCAGCTGATCAATGATTCTCTCTCATCATTGATGTTTCTCTCTCTCCCTCTCCCTTCCTCTCTCTATTAAAAAAAAAATCAATCAAATATCCTTTAAAAACGTTTTTTTAAAAGAGGAATATGTGAGTGAGGAACCAGCAAGAACATCGAACCAGGCTCTGTATTTTTTCCTCTGAGTCTCGGGTTCTGTCACCCCCTCTTTCTCGGGGACCGTGAGCGAAGCTGACGTACATCGCTTCCGTGTCTCCTGGGGCCGCGGGACCACACGGAGCGGCAGGCGTGTGCGGGGGAACAGCATGGCGCGCGGATGTGGGGGAGCTCATCCCGGCCCCATCTGTCTGTCGGATGCCTGAGCCGTCAGCACCTCTGACTGGCTGCACTCAGCACATGTGACCAAGCCGCCGGCGTTAATGTCAAACAGGAATCTTTTTGACTTTTAAGCATTTAGCCTTTTAATCGAGATTCACATTTGGAAATCTAAATTAACTGTAGAAATGTGCCCAGATATCAAACTGGGGATTTTTTTCTCTTTGTCTTCCAATTAGGACAGTTCTTTGATGGAACCCTGGTGAGATGAGTTACTGAAGCACAGATTCCCCTAAAGGGCAAGGACAGAGGCGTGTTAACACTAGAGGCTGTCCTTAGGGAGCACACGGCGGGGCGAGGGGACCAGGGGCTTAAAGGCACAGCCTGTGACCCTGTCCGAGGCTTCCGGCCTCACAGGAGGCCGCGTCCCACCTCCTCCACCCTGTTCACCTCCTCAGACTTCCATGGACGGAGGAACCCCACCCCATCAGCAGGAGGAACCCCACCCCATCGGCAGGAGGAACCCCACCCCATCAGCAGGAGGAACCCCCCCATCAGCAGGAGGAACCCCTCCATCAGCAGGAGGAACCCCCTCATCAGCAGGGGAACCCCCACCCCATCAGCAGGAGGAACCCCACCCCATCAGCAGGAGGAACCCCCCCATCAGCAGGAGGAACCCCTCCATCAGCAGGAGGAACCCCCTCATCAGCAGGAGGAACCCCCCCATCAGCAGGAGGAACCCCCCCATCAGCAGGAGGAACCCCACCCCATCAGCAGGAAGAACCCCTCCATCAGCAGGAGGAACCCCTCCATCAGCAGGAGGAACCCCCTCATCAGCAGGGGAACCCCTCCATCAGCAGGGGAACCCCCACCCCATCAGCAGGAGGAACCCCCCCATCAGCAGGAGGAACCCCCTCATCAGCAGGGGAACCCCCACCCCATCAGCAGGAGGAACCCCCCATCAGCAGGAGGAACCCCTCCATCAGCAGGGGAACCCCCACCCCATCAGCAGGAGGAACCCCCCCATCAGCAGGAGGAACCCCCCCATCAGCAGGAGGAACCCCTCCATCAGCAGGAGGAACCCCCTCATCAGCAGGAGGAACCCCTCCATCAGCAGGGGAACCCCCACCCCATCAGCAGGAGGAACCCCCACCCCATCAACAGGAGGAACCCCCTCATCAGCAGGGGAACCCCTCCATCAGCAGGGGAACCCCCCCCCCGCCCCTCCCGCGCAGACGCTCCTGCAGGAGCCGCCTCCGTGTGTTGCTGCGATGCCCCCCCTCCCCGTGCCCCCCGACGTGCACACACCAGGCCCAGAGGGACGCAGGCCCCAGATGCCCTCTGGTCCTCTCCGCCGCCCGGGGTGGGAACACGGTCACAAGAGGCAGAGACCTGTGGTGACGTGACTGGCACGCCCACCGGCAGATCCCGGTGCCCAGACCCTACTCCTGGCTCCTTGCCCGGAGAACCCCACTTTGTCGGGGAAGGTGTCGTGCCAGCTCCAAGCACTGGGTCAGCATTGGTTTAGCCAGTCATTATCATCTTTTTTTAAAAAGATTTTTGAGAGAAAGAGGCAAGGAGAGGGGGAGCGAGACATGGATGTGAGAGTGAAACATCCATGGCTGCCTCCTGCACGCCCCCTACTGGGATCAAGCCTGCAAAGCGGCATGCGCCCTGAACGGAATCGAACCGGGGCCCCTGGGTGTGGGGGACGACACCCAACCACTGCGCCACCGCGGCCAGGCTACCATCTTGTCCTCGGGCCCCAGGTCCTTGCGTCTGTGCCAGGGGACGCAGTTCCCACAGCACATCTAACAGGGCGACCTGCTGCCCCGTGTGTCAGCTCCGGTGCCCCCCACCCCACGCATGTAGGTGTGATATTTGAGGGGTGACACCATCTTGAGTTGGGGCGTGGAGGCAGAAAGAACTGCACAGCTGCCAACCCAGACGCCCTCAGGGCCAGGCTCCTGCCAGGAGCCACCCCCCCTCGAGCGTCTTACTGTGCGAGAAAATGAAGCTTCTGTGCGGCCACGGGACGCCTTCCTCGCGGATCCCTGCGTGAGTCTGAAGCTACGTTTAAACACCCGCGGACGACATCCACACACGCAGTGGGCAGCCTGGCTGGGAAGCTAAGCACCGCCGCATGCCTGCTTCCGGGGGCCCGGGGGCTCCCAGCCGGTCCACTGGGTGCTGATTCATCCGCCACGAAGACGCGGTGCTCGAGCGTGGCCCAGGCTGGGCGGGTGCGCCAGAGACGTGCTGCTTCAGCGATGCGCTGAGCTGGGCAGGGCTGGGGGAGCCAGGCGCTGAACGTCCCGGCTTCGCTGTCCCAGGGTCGCCCCTCGGGGCACAGAGCCCGGGCAGCCCCGAGGCCAGCCCCCTGCAGTCAGGTGAGAGGCTTCCCACAGTCCTGACCGTCCAGGGAAGCCCGAGCTGACCCCAAGCATCTACCAAGGTAATGCAGTTCCATCAAAATTCCAACGACCTGCTTTTAAATATGTTTTTATTGGTTTCAGAGAGCAAGGGAGAGGGAGAGAGAGACAGAAACATCCACAATGAGAGGGAATCATGGGCCAGCTGCCTCCTGCACACCCAACCAGGGACCGAGCCTGCAACCCAGGCAAGTGCCCTGACCGGGCATTGAACTGCCACCTCCTGGTTCATAGGTGACGCTCAATCACTGAGCCAGGCCGGCCGGGCTCATCATTGATGTTTCTCTCTCTCTCTCTCTCTCTCTCTCTCTCTCTCTCTCTCTCTCTCTCTCTCTCTCTCTCTCCCTTCCTCTCTGAAATCAATAAAAAATATTTTTAAACAAGATTTACAACACATGAAATCGTTAGGCAACAACGCGACATGCCCCCTGGTGCCCATGTGTCACCCCACACGGCCAGCAATCTCCCCCTTCCCCACCCATTACCGCTGGCTGATCAGGTGCCGGGCGCTGCGATTGCCATGGCAGAGACCTGGTATTAAGGTATCAGTCATCTTAGTACCAGGTCTCTGCTATGACAATTCAAAATAAAACCCCTAAAAGGGCCCGAGACGGTGGCCCAGTGGTTAGAGCATCCGCCTACGCATAGCAGGGCCTCGGGTTCAAATCCAGTCAAGGGCAGGTGCCTGGGTTTCAGGTTCGCTCCCTGCCCCCAGTTGGGCCTGTGCAGGAGACAACCAGTTGATGTGTCTCTCATATCCATGTGTTTTTCTCTCTCTCCCTCCCTTCCACTCACTCTGACAAGCAATGGAGAACTATCCTCAGGGGGGGGTGCGGTGCTGGGTGGAGGGGCCAGTGGGGGAGGGCGGAAGGCAGCATCTGCAATACTTTCCACAATAAAGAGAAATTTAAACAAATATCCTCAGGTGAGGGTTCAGAGAGAGGACAACAACCCTAACAGGTGTCACCTCTCAAGTCAGGGTGAGCCTTCCCCCAGGGGATCTCTTGAGCCCTGATGCCTGGGAGGGTGAGACCAACAGGGAGGCAGGGTTTTGCCCCGGTGGGTGCAAGAGCCTCCCCTTCTCAGCAGCCCCAGGGGGGTGTTCAAATGCAGATTCCGAGCCCCCCACCCCCAGGGATTCCGATGCGGCCCACCGCCCCCCTGGTCACCCTCATCCCACTGGTCTTTGGAAAGGAGAGCATGAACCCTGTCATCCCAGCGAGGCGGGACTAGCTGTCAGGTGCCGGGTTATTTTTTATTTTTTAAATATCCTATATAATAAAGAGGTAATATGCTAATTAGGCCAAACAGCAGAACGACCGTCTGGACATCCTTCTGGATGACTGTCTGGATGAACCCAGGGCTGGGAGGGCCGGCTGAGGCTGTAAGGGGCTGTAAGGGTGGAGCCCCTTGCACGAATTTCATGCATCGGGCCTCTACTATATATATATATATATTTAAATATATTTTTATTGATTTCAGAGAGGAAGGGAAAAGGAGAGAGAAATAGAAACATCCATGCTGAAAGAGAATCATGGATCGGGTGCCTCCTGCACGACCCCTACTGGGGACCGAGCCCACAACCTGGGCATGTGCCCTGATGGGAATTGAACCCTGAACTCCTGGTTCATAGGCTGACGCTCAACCACTGAGCCACACCAGCCGGGCTATCGGTTGCCAATTAAAGAAGCTTACAGTGAACACCATCTGAGAAAAGGGGAAAGAAAAGGCGCACGCTTATCCTAAGCACCGCATTTTAACGTAAGACACGCCGTGTCCGTTCCTACCTGTGGGTGAACGCCCAGCGCCTTTCTTGGGCACGGGCTTGCTCAGGGGCGGCCTCGCTGTTTCTCTCGTGTACATCACGTCTCTGCGTTCCTGTTCTGGCTTCTTGGAAACAGAACCAGGATCCACAGAGACGTGTGAAGCGCCCTGGGCGGGGAACCCTTCCAGATCCTCGCAATATTTCTTCAGCTCCCCTCACAGCTGTCTCGGCGACGCCAATCAGGCAGCATTCCCGAGCAACTCCCATTTGTTGAGTCTCGTGGCTGCATCCAGCTTAGTCTCCCAGACACGAGTCTGTGCGGTGAACGGCATCGTTCTGCAGGGAGCAGAAGTTACGGGAAAGGAGGGCTTGTTTCGTCCACCAATTTCATTCTGAGCACACAAAAAACAGCTCAGCCCGCCGCCGTGGCTCAGTGGTTGAGCTTCGCCGTCTGAACCAGGAGGTCAGGGTTCAATTCCCATCAGGGCACATGCCCTGGTTGTGGGCTCGATCCCCAGTGGGGGACGTGCAGGGACAGCCGATCCATGATTCTCTCTCATCACTGGATGTTTCTCTCTCTCTCTCCCTCTCCCTTCCTCTCTGAAATCAATAAAGATATATTTAAATAAAAAAAGAAAAGATCCCAGGATGTGGTAGTGTTCACATAATATTTAATTAAAAGTTGGTTAACGTGCTATTTAGTTAAATGAATTCGTTGCAGCAGTAGTACAGCGGGTACAAAATGATTTGGGAGCTCACAGGACGCTGCGGGAAGCAGCAGCTACACGGGCGGGCGGGTGGGGGAGAGGAGGCCGCGGGCTGTAGCCTCCGCCCTGGTGCGCATTGTGTGGGGGCCGGTGCCTGTGGCGGGAGGGGGGGGGGAGGGCGCCCCCCGGAGCTGGGAGTCAGGTAGTGGCCGACCTCCCTCCTGACAAGATGACAAGATAGGGCCTGGGCCACCGGGCAGACTGAGAGGAGGGCGCAGGCAGCACTGCATGGCCAGGAAGCTCTGCTCCCGATGAAATCGTTTCAAGTTGCCAACTTGTCCCGCGAGGCCAGGAGGGAGGGTCCACCTCATGGCCACTCTGAGAGCGAAATAGCCCCCTCCTGCTGCTCTTGATGCACGTCCTTCCTTGCCAAGTGTGTATTTCTTTAAATCCATGTATATGTATATATTTTATTTTTAAACATATTTTTATTGATTTCAGAGAGGAAGGGAGAGGGAGAGAGAGAAACATCAATGATGAGAGAGAATCATGGATCGGCTGCCTCCTGCACGCCTCCCACTGGGGATGGAGCCCACAACCCGGGCCTGTGCCCTGACCAGGAATCGAACCGTGACCTCCTGGTTCATAGGTCGACACTGAACCAGTGAGCCACACCAGCCGAACTAGTGCACAGTTTTTTAAATTCCCCAATGAAGCATCACTGGACAAATATTCTTAAAATAGGAGGCTAGGCTTCAGAGGGGTAGTGACGGGAGAAGGGGCGGGAGAAGTCTCGGGGACACCGAAGCGTTTGGCCGCAAGTGCCTCCGACTGTCAGCGGCTGCCTGAGTGCTGGGTGGAGAGGAGCTGAAACTGCGTGTGGAGTCGGCGGGAAGGAACGCCACATCCGTCAGCGCTGCCTCGGTGGGCGAGTTCTCCGACTGTGGACACCTTTCACCTGTGACTGGAGCCCAAAGTCAAAATAGCTTGTTGGCAGGAAAAAAACGCAGTTCACTTACATTGCACTCCCTGTTCCACAATTCACAAAACATTGCAGAGTTTAGAGCAAAGAGAAAAACATTGGGTCCAATTATTCAAAACCATATGTATTTCCCTGAACAAGAGAAACTCCCTGTGACAGAGAAACGGAAAAAATAGCACTGCTCAGCAGGCATGTGAAGCAGGCATCGGGGAGCAGCCTGGAGGAATCTGTACACAGAAAGTGCCAAAATCAGATAAAAATTCCTTTAACGTAGACCTTTTCCTTTCATAGTCTGACCTCTGGTGATGTTAATAAGCAACAAACTCGCCCGACGTTGAATTTACAGAGGAAAACAGGAGAGTTAGAAGGTAAGAGGCAGCTTGCTGCCCTGAGACCTTCTGATGGAGGAAAAGTGCTATGTCTGCTTGTGATGATGGTGCTGGTGGTGCTGGTGGTGGTAATGGTGGTGGTGATTGAATGTGATGGTGGTGATGGTGGTGGTGGTGATTGTGAAAATGATGATGATGGTGATGTGTTGATAATGGTAGTGATGTGATGTGATGGTGATGGTGGTGGTGAAATGATGATAATGATTGTGATGGTAATAATGGTGATGATATGATTGTGATGGTGATGGTGGTGATGATGATGGTGATGAAGATGATGATTGTGATGGTGGTAGTGGTGACGATGGTGAATGGTGGTGGTGCAATGATGTGATAATGATGGTGGTGATGATAATAGTGTGCTGATACGGTTGTGATGGTAGGGATGGGGTGGTGATGAGGCTGATAATGGAGGTGGTGGTGGTGATAATGATGATGGTGATGATTGTGGTGGTGATAGTGAGGGTGAGGGTGTAATGGTGGTGGTGATGGCAGTAATAGCTGATATGTAGGTAGCATTTCTCTATGCCTGGCTCTATTGCAAATGCTTTAATCTTTACAACAGCCTATGGGGCGGGGGGCAGCAGAGTAAGTGGATGCTGCATGGACATGCTCCCAGGAACAAGCTGGAATTACAACTGAAATACAGGAAAACTCCCCAAATAATCAATGGAAAACTCTCAGGAGAGAACCCTGATACCCAAGCACTGAAGGTGGAGATGCATAGAGACTGGTAGGAGGGGGGAGGCACAAAAGGGCTGGCCTGGCACCCAGACGGCAACTGAAGTCCCGGAGAGAGATCTCAGCTGGGGGGGCAGGGCGGGGGGAAGGGGTGCCACTGAGAACTCTGGGATCTAATCCCGAAGTGGGGCTCCCCAGCAGAGAGCACCAAACTGAGGAGGGTACCCACATCACATCTGGCTGTGGAAAGCAGTGGGGTGCTGTCTGCCAGGGAGTGGCAGCTGAAAGTTCGGGCATCCTCTTAAAGGGCCAACGCATTAAACTCCCTGTGGAGCCACCCACCTTGTGCTCTGGCAGAGGGAGGGTGAGTGAGAGCAGAACCAGGGCTGGGGACTCGGGGGACAGAGCTCAGAGGGCAGACACCCCAGTTTCCTGGGCTGAGCCATTCCCTCTCACAGCGGAGGCCGTCTTTCCCACAGAGACAGCTGCCTTGCCGGGGAGACAGTGACACACCCTATTGGGAAACACCTTGCCCTGAGGCCGCTCAAGAGATGAAAAGTAACAATTAGCCCCAGGCAGAGGCACCGCCCCCCCCCCGTGGGAAACTCAGCCCTGAGGACCACTGCCTGGGGGCAGCACAGCAACCTGGGGTGGGCACTAAATGACCCCTTTTACATATGAGGCAGCGGGAGCACAGGGAGGTCATGCCACTTGCCCCAGACAGCACAGCTGGTCAGTAGAGAGGCTCCTGGCACCGGCTCCGACATACAGATTAAATGAGCATTCCTAACGGCTGTCCTCTCGGAGGTAATCACCACCATTACACCCTCACCCTCACTATCACCACCACAAGCATCACCCGGTCAGGCCAGGCTGACAGTCGCTCATACACTGTGCGAAGCACCGTCACGAACTGTTACTGCAGCTACCGGGGAGTCCTCAGGGGAGGTGGGAAGGGGGGTGGCATCGAGGGAGCACCCCGGGAGAGGGGAGAAGACTAGGTTTGGAGGGAGGGGTTGCTGTGGTGGGAGGGGCGTGTCTCCGGCTTCCATGGGGCAGAGCCGGTGGAGGAGAAGGAGGGGTCTGCGGGCAGGAGGGCTGCGAGTGCGAGGCTCCTGTGCCGGGTCAATACCCCGAGAGCCCGCCCGGGGCCGCCTGGCCTGGTTCCTGTTCCCAGGACAACGGTGGATTCTCTCCTGGAAATGCTGCTGTCGTGCTTCCCAAGACCACACGCTCCACCGGCAAAAGCTGTCCCTGCAAATGGTGATCACCATCGCTTCACGCCGGGTCCGGCAGCGGCTCCCATTCACGGCAGTGCTGCTGCGGGCCGGGGCGCTCAGGAGGGCCGGCTCCCGCTGCGGCAGCCCTGGGGGGCTCTCTCTCTCTCTCTAAACGCAGGTCGTGGTTCCGCTGTGTTTGCCAGCAGCCCTTTCAAAGGCTCTGTCTCCCAGGACACCCAGCCAGCGGAGACAGCCAGGCCGCGCCCCACCCCGGGCGCCTCTGGTTAAGGGTCCCGGTTGGTCTCAGCGGTGACCACCTGGCTCCCTGGCTGGTCTCTCCCGAGCGTCAAACTCGCGCTCTGCTGAGCGGCGGGGCCGGGAGGAAGCCACGCGTGCTCTGCTGGGAAGCACCCAATGCTGCTTCTGGCGTCCTCCCGGAGGAGCACGGCCCACCGCCCCCTGACCGGGCCGGCGCGATGTCCGCAGACGGGCCGCGCATCGGTGCCGCGGGGAGGACGGACGGGCCGCGCGTCGGTGCCGCGGGGAGGACGGACGGGCCGCGCGTCGGTGCCGCGGGGAGGACGGACGGGCCGCGCGTCGGTGCCGCGGGGAGGACGGAGGGCAGTTCGTAGGCGATGTCCCGGTGACGAGCCTGTCCTGAGTCAGGCAGAGAGAAGGAACCGGGGACCCGCTCTCCCCCGTGGATCGGGGACGGGAGGACCTCTGAAGAGATGGCACTCAAGCGAAGAATCAGCTCCATCCAAGGAGCCGCCAGGATCGGGGACGGGTGTGCAGCGTCCGCAGCAGCCGGGGGGCAGCTAGGGGTCTGCCACCTGGGAAGGTGGGGCTGGGTGGCACAGAACGGCCAGGAAAAGGACTGGGTTTGGCTCTAAGGCAGTGGTTCTCAACCTTCCTAATGCCACGACCCTTTCACACAGTTCCTCATGTTGTGGTGACCCCAACCATAAAATTATTCTCGCTGCTGCTTCATCACTGTCATGTTGCTACTGTTATGAATCGTCATGTAAATATCTGATATGCAGGATGTATTTTCATGGTTACACATTGAACATCATTAAAGCATCGTGATGAATCACAAAAACACTATGTAATTATAGATGTGTTTTCTGATGGTCTTAGGCGACCCCTGTGAAAGGGTCGTTCGACCCCCAAAGGGGTGGCGACCCACAGGTTGAGAACGGCTGCACGTGCAGTGGGGAAGCCTTCACGGGGTGGAGGGTGGTTCCAGGAAGGGGCTGGCCTCATGGGATTTGCTTTTAAGAACACTGGCTGCCCGGCCGGCGTGGCTCAGTGGCTGATCGTCGACCTATGAACCAGGAGGTCAGGGTTCAATTCCCAGTCAGGACACATGCCCAGTGCGGGGCATGCAGGAGGCAGCGATCCATGATGTTTCTCTCTCTCTCCCCCTCTCCCCTCCTCTCTGAAATCAATAAAAATATTTTTTAAAATAATTTTTAAAAAAATCACTGGCTGTGTTTGAAGGTTGGGTTAAAGGGGCCAGAGCAGGAGCAGGACCAGGAGGCGCTCCTGCCAGAAGCCCAGGCCAACAGTCCCGGTGGCCAAGCTGGCCCAGAGCAGAGGGGCCGGAGAGAGGGGGGCGGGAAGGTGTCTTGGAAGAAGAGAGGGAGGGGCCTGTGTCGGGTCCTGGAGTGGGAGGCAGAGCAGAACCAAGGATCTGATGGTTTGGCCTGAGCAGCTGGGTGGATGCTGGCGTCGTTTATGCGACGGGAAGTCGCGATGGAGTCATCAGTTGGCTGCTCTGCTTTGGGACATGGGTGGGGAGGGGGTGGGTTTTGAAATGCCTGTGAGAGAAGGGGAGGAATCCGAAGCAGGACAGCGAGAACAGGCCTGAGATGTTCGATCGATCGGGGCCTCGACAAGGAGGCAGCAAACATGGCGCATCGGTGTGGTTCCCGGGGCATCTGACAGCTCACGCACCTCCGTGGCCTTCGCCTGGCGACCTCACAGCCATGGGGCACTGAGGCGGGTAGGAGGAGTTCATTCTTCCACATTTTACTGATTAACCACATATTTTTTTTAAATCCTGCTCTTTTTTAAAGAATATATTTTTATTGATTTCAGAGAGATCGGGAGAGGGAGAGAGAGATAGAAACATCAGTGGTGAGAGAGAATCATTGATTGGCCACCTCCTGCACACCCCCTACTGGGGATGGAGCCCGCAGCCCGGGCCTGTGCCCTTGACTGGAATCAAACCCGGACCCTTCAGTCCGCAGGCCGACGCTCTAGCCATTAAGCCACACCAGCCAGGGCTAGCCACATATTTTTAAAATATATTTTTATTGCCTGGTCATCGTGGCTCCGTGGTTGAGCATCGACCTAGGAACCAGGAGGTCACGGTTCAGTCCCCGGTCAGGGCACAGGCCCGGCTGTGGGCTCCATCCCCAGTGGGGCGTGCAGGAGGCAGCCGGTCCGTGATTCTCTCTCATCACTGATGTTTCTCTCTCTCTCCCTCTCCCTTTGAGAGGGAATCGTGGATCCGCTGCCTCCTGCACGCCCCCACTGGGCATGGAGCCCGCAGCCGGGCCTGAGCCCTGACCGGGAATCGAAACGTGACCCTTTGTTCATTGGTCACACCAGCCGGCTGATTAACCCTGTTTTTTCATGTGGATCTGACTTTAGAGTTGCCGCACCCCCCCGTTTGCTCCATTCCACAGCCCCAGGGAACAGACATGCGGGGTGGGTGTGGCCACAGCCGAAACTCTGGCCGCAGAGGCACCGGCCAGGACGTGAGGTTCGCCTCCGCCTCCTGTTCCTGGCTCGGTGAGAGCAGCTACAATGTTTGCTGGGGCAGCAGAGCCCTCTGCTGTCCGGCCGGGTTTATCCGTCAGCCCCAGTTTCAGCTGCGACTCCGGAGGTATTTCGTCAGCCCTGGCCGGGTGGCTCATGGGTTGGAGCCTGGACGGATCCGCGAAGGCTGCAGGTTCGAGCTCCAGTCAGGGCACATGAAGAGGCCGCCATGAATGCATGGGCAAGTGGGCCAGCGCATCGATGCTTCTCTCCCTCTCCACAATCAATCAATTAAAATAAAAGTTAAAACAGGATGTAGATGCCTTCGAGGGTGTGAATTGGTCCTTGACGGCACAGACGTGCGGAAACCCGTGGAGCGTGTGCTGGACGGAGGAACACCCCCAGCCGAGGACCCAGCACTCCAGAGCGGGGAGGTAGAGGTGGGGGAGGGTGGGGGAGGGTAAGGGTGGGGTGGAGGTGGGGAAGGGTGGGGTAGGGTAGGGGTGGGGTGGAGGTGGGGGAGGGTGGGGGGTGGGGGTCTCAGCATCGCCTTCACTGGCTGGCTGCAGGGACCCCAGAAGGCTCACTAAGGGGACAGTGATGTGCAGGGTCCGGGGAGCTTTCCAGGAGGCAGGTGTGCGGCAGGTGTGCGGCAGGTGTGCGGCAGGTGAGCGCAGGGCAGGGAGGAGGGGAGGGGCCGGAGGAAGGATGGTCGTCCAGGCGCTTGCACAACCTTGCACATCAGACATCAGAGGGGCCACAGCCAAGAGGGTCATGGGAAGAGAAACCACACTGGGGAGAGGCAGTGGCTGCATCAGCCGTCACACGGAGCCCTGTAAACAGGCTCCACCTTCATCAACAGCAAACAGTGCTCTGGGTGGGCTCAATGGTTAGAGCAACGGCCTGGGAACTAAAGGGCCTTGGGTTCGATTCCTGATCAAGGGCCTGTACCTGGGTTGCAGGTTCGATCCCTGGCCATGGTCCAGGGACATGCAGGAGGCAACCAGTCGATATTTCTCTCTCACTCTCCCCCTTCCCCCTTCCCCCTCCCTTCCACTCTCTCTAACAATCAATGGGGAAAATATCCTCAGGTGAGATTAACAACAGCGAGTGGGTTACCAGCAGGCCCACCTTAGCATCCGAGTGGGTTACCAGCAGGCGCACCTTACCATCCGAGTGGGTTACCAGCAGGCCCACCTTACCATCCGAGTGGGTTACCAGAAGGCCCACTTACCATCCGAGTGGGTTACCAGCAGGCCCACTTACCATCCGAGTGGGTTACCAGCAGGCCCACTTACCATCCGAGTGGGTTACCAGCAGGCCCACTTACCATCCGAGTGGGTTACCAGCAGGCCCACCTTAGCATCCGAGTGGGTTACCAGCAGGCCCACCTTACCATCCGAGTGGGTTACCAGCAGGCACACCTTACCATCCGAGTGGGTTACCAGCAGGCCCACTTACCATCCGAGTGGGTTACCAGCAGGCCCACTTACCATCCGAGTGGGTTACCAGCAGGCCCACTTACATCCGAGTGGGTTACCAGCAGGCCCACCTTACCATCCGAGTGGGTTACCAGCAGGCCCACTTACCATCCGAGTGGGTTAGCAGCAGGCCCACTTACCATCCGAGTGGGTTAGCAGCAGGCCCACTTACCATCCGAGTGGGTTAGCAGCAGGCCCACCTTACCATCCGAGTGGGTTAGCAGCAGGCCCACCTTAGCATCCGAGTGGGTTACCAGCAGGCCCACCTTACCATCCGAGTGGGTTACCAGCAGGCCCACCTGTACCATCCGAGTGGGTTACCAGCAGGCCCACCTTACCATCCGAGTGGGTTAGCAGCAGGCCCACCTTACCATCCGAGTGGGTTACCAGCAGGCCCACCTTACCATCCGAGTGGGTTACCAGCAGGCCCACCTTACCATCCGAGTGGGTTACCAGCAGGCCCACCTTACCATCCGAGTGGGTTAGCAGCAGGCCCACCTTACCATCCGAGTGGGTTAGCAGCAGGCCCACCTTACCATCCAAGTGGGTTAGCAGCAGGCCCACCTGTACCATCCGAGTGGGTTACCAGCAGGCCCACCTTACCATCCGAGTGGGTTAGCAGCAGGCCCACCTGTACCATCCGAGTGGGTTACCAGCAGGCCCACCTTACCATCCGAGTGGGTTAGCAGCAGGCCCACCTTACCATCCGAGTGGGTTAGCAGCAGGCCCACCTTACCATCCGAGTGGGTTACCAGCAGGCCCACCTTACCATCCTAGTTGGTTACTAGCAGGCCCACCTGTACCATCATCTTCCTACTCCCAGGCTGGCTATACCTCCATCCTGACCTTAGACTAGTCACTAGTGATATTTTAAGCATCAACTCTGACCATGACCACCCCCAGGGCCACACCTTTAAGGCTGGGAATTCTGATCTGTTTCCCTGGCTCTGTTACAAGAATCTGGCCCAGGCAAAGCCCTTCCCATCTTGAAACCTCCTGCTCCTCTTCCTCCCCCCCCCCCCCTCCTCCTCCTCCCTGCACCAGGTCCCCCTAGAATTGTGATGTGGGGGACAGAGCAACGAACTCATGACAAAGGCCTGGCACCTATGCAACCAGGTGTGGGAGTTCCCCGTGGCTCTTGAAGCACAGGTTACACCCACCTGGTGAGGAGCTGGGGGGGAGGGGGGCGCGGGCAGCCCAGCCACAGCTGCGTCCACTACACTCAGCGGCTTAGTGTCTCAACAGCACTTTCCCCAAACCTTTGGCTTCCTTGGCCTCCCGCAGGGCCCAGCGTCAGGACAGTGCCCGGAGGGAGGGAGGCCGGTCAGAGGTCACGTCCCTGTGCGGGCCTGGCCGCCGCCCACAGAGGCCTGGCCTCATCTCATCCCCATCAGCCACCACATCTCGCTTCTGATGAAACCAGAACGTTCCCTCCGGCGGCCTCCGGCTGTGTGGCGGGTCAGCTGCCTCCGGAGAAGCGGTGCCAGGCAGCCGGCAGTGGAAGAACGCCCCGCGCCCCCTCTGGTTGTGAATGGGGTGTGTTGCCCTGACTGGTTGGGCTCAGTGGATCAATGGGGTGTGTTAAAGGGCAATCCTCACACATCGCGGGGCCCACGCCAGGGCAGTGCAGGTAGGTGTTCTGCCTCGGGAACTGGGATCTTTGGGAGCAGGAAGCCACCAGGCGAGGTGAGGGCGTGACCCGCTCCCCGCAGGCCTCTGCCGCCGCACCTGCGTGCCCATCACACCCAGGCACAACCTCCACATCGAAGCCTCAGTAAAGAAATAGACAAATAAAAAGTGCGATACGCCCAGCTGGTGTCGCTCAGTGGTTAGAGCACCCACCTGCCAGCTGAAGGGTCCCGGGTTTGATTCCGGTTAGTCAGGACACATGCCTGGGTTGCGGGCTCGATCCCCAGTGTAGGGCGTGCAGGAGGCAGCCGATCCATGATTCTCTCTCATCATTGATGTTTCTATCTCTCTCTCCTTCTCCCTTCCTCTCTGAAACCAATAAAAATATATATTAAAAAAATAGACAAATAAAATGTGATATATCCACAGGACAGAATTTGACACGGCAATAGACATCAGCTAGATCTGTGTGTATGTGTGTATGTGTCTGTGTGTGTCTGTGTGTGTGTCTGTGTGTGTCTGTGTCTATGTGTGTGTGTCTGTGTGTGTGTCTCTGTGTGTGTGTCTGTGTGTATGTGTGTGTCTGTGTGTGTCTGTGTGTGTATGTGTGTGTCTGTGTGTGTCTGTGTGTGTCTGTGTGTGTCTGTGTGTGTCTGTGTGTCTGTGTGTGTCTGTGTGTGTATGTGTGTGTGTATGTGTGTGTCTGTGCATCTCTGTGTGTGTGTCTGTGTGTGTATGTATGTGTGTGTGTCTGTGTGTGTGTCTGTGTGTGTGTCTGTGTGTATGTGTGTATGTGTGTATGTGTCTGTGTGTATGTGTCTGTGTGTATGTGTGTGTGTGTATGTGTGTGTGTCTGTGTGTGTGTGGTTAGTGCTCAAAAATATAGTACGGAGTGGGGAAAATACGCTTCAAAATGAACATTTAGTGTAGAAGCTGTTTCATAAACACATAAAATAATGTCTATTTTACTTCTGGAAAGTGTTTAAAGGAATATATATATGCCTGAAGGTATGTCGAACGAACTCAGAGTCTGCAGGCTTTGCTGAAATAAATGACAGGCTCATTCAAGGCTCTTAGAGTTTGCAAACAGGAATGCAGCCAGGCAAAGCCCAGGAGTGTTCAGGAGGGAAGAAACGCTGAAGGTTCTTACAGCAAAACGTGCGGCCGAGACCCCTCAGCCCTGCGTTCCCAGCCCGGGCAGCCCAGGAGGTCACCTGCCAGGCGTCAGGGCGCTGGAGCCAGGGGGTGGGAGCATGGGTTCCAGGAGGCCTGGCCACGTCCAGGGGTCTGGACAATGGATGGCAGGTGGACGGAGTCCTGGCGGGCGGGAGGTGGTCTGGGTCGATGAGCCCTTCCGAGGGCAGTGAGCGATCTCCCTGGAGGTGCAGACCTCCAACCAGGCATGGACGCGGGCTGGAAAGTTCACGTCCCCGTTCCCAGGCGAGCCATCAACCTCCGTCACGTCCATCATTTTAGCAGCTTGGTTAAAGTGGCTCCGTCTCCCATGTTCCCAGCTGCACTCTCTCCTCCGGTGTATATACGTCTTCTCACGGCCAGAGGAGGCGCCCCACATTTCCAGCAGAAGGAGAGGCTGCAGGGGTGGGACTTAGCAACGGAGCCCGCATTCTGTCCGCAATGTCTTATTTCTTATGTTTGTTTGTTTGTTTATTTATTTATATTTTTAAATATATTTTTTGATTTTTCACAGAGAGGAAGGGAGAGGGACAGAGAGTTAGAAACATCGATGAGAGAGAAACGTCGATCAGCTGCCTCCTGCACACCCCCTACTGGGGATGTGCCCGCAACCAAGGTACATGCCCTTGACCGGAATCGAACCTGGGACCCTTCAGTCCGCAGGCCGACGCTCTATCCACTGAGCCAAACCGGTTTTGGCTATTTATATTTTTATTGATTTCAGAGAGGAAGGGAGAGGGAGAGAGAGAGAAGCATCAATGATGAGAGAGAATCATGGATCGGCTGCCTCCTACACACCCGACACTGGGGATCGAGACCGAAACTGGGGCATGTGCCCTTGGCTGGAATTGAACCTGGGACCCTTTAGTCCGCAGGCCGACGCTCTATCCACTGAGCCACACCAGCCAGGGCACACACCTCCATTTATGACATAAGCTCAAATAGTGGTAAGTGCCACAAAGAGAAGTAAATTTGGACAAAGAGACAAACAAGAAAGCCTGTTGAGGGGCTGTCTCCTTCCGCTGGGTGGTCAGAGAAGGCCTCTGAGAAGCCGACGGCCACAGGGGCTTGGAGGAAAGCCGGGGTTCCAGTGCGGGAACAGCGGGCCTGGGCCCCGAGGCAGGGCCGTGGAGGAGTTGTAAGAAGCCAGCGCTGCTGGTCCCCAGGGAGCTCCGAAGAGGGTGCTGGGAGGAGAAGAAACAGCAAAGCTTCGGCCATGGAGCCTTTGTCAGCCCAGGGAAGGACCTTCAGGTTCTTTTGTGTTTAAGTGAGATGGCAGCCCGAGAAGAGTTTTAGCAGGGAAATGGCACGATCTGACTTTTCTCTTAAATGTAGCCCTAGCAGCTAGGCAAACTCATTAGTCAACAGAGCCAAATATCAACAGTACAACGATTGAAATTTCTTTGAGAGCCAAATTTTTTAAACAAACTATATAGGTAGGTACATTGTTATTAACTTAATTAGGGCACCCGTAAGGCTTAGGAAGAGCCACGCTCAAGGGGCCAAAGAGCCGCATGTGGCTTGCGAGCCGCAGTTTGCCGACCACGGCCCTAGCCGGTTTGGCTCCATGGAAAGAGTGCCGGCCTGTGGAATGAAGGGTCCCGGGTTTGATCCCAGCCAAGGGCATGGGCCGCGGTCGCAGACCCGACCCCCAGCTGCAGACCCGACCCCCAGCCCCGGTCGGGGCACGTGGAAGACAACCAGCCCATGTTTCTCTCTTGGTTTCTCTCCCTCCCACTCTCTCTGGAAATCCATGGGAATGGACCCTCAGGTGAGGATTGACAACAGCAACAAATGCAGTGCCAGCCCGGCCACCGCCAGCCAGCGGGCCTGCTGAGCCCAGCGCCAGGGTCTCTGGAGCCATCTGCCATGTGGGGAGTTAGAAGCTGTTTGGTCTTCATCCCCAGCTCCTGCTTCAAGCTCCTCCGCCCCAGGATGTCCTGGTGTCTGGCGTGCGGGAGGTGTCTTCTGTGTGGTTGAGGGTCGGGAGTGCGGGAGGTGTCTTCTGTGTAGCTGAGGGTCGGGAGTGCGGGAGGTGTCCTCTGTGTGGCTGAGGGTCTGGCGTGCGGGAGGTGTCTTCTGTGTGGTTGAGGGTCGGGAGTGCGGGAGGTGTCTTCTGTGTCTGGAGTGCGGGAGGTGTCTTCTGCGTGGCTGAGGGTCTGGCGTGCGGGAGGTGTCTTCTGTGTGGTTGAGGGTCTGGAGTGCGGGAGGTGTCTTCTGCGTGGCTGAGGGTCTGGCGTGCGGGAGGTGTCTTCTGTGTGGCTGAGGGTCTGGAGTGCGGGAGGTGTCTTCTGTGTGGTTGAGGGTCTGGAGTGCGGGAGGTGTCTTCTGCGTGGCTGAGGGTCTGGAGTGCGGGAGGTGTCTTCTGCGTGGCTGAGGGTCTGGAGTGCGGGAGGTGTCTTCTGTGTGGTTAACGAGGTGAATTAGGGACCTCAATCAAAGGTGGGGACTGGTTGCCCGGAGAACCGACCTTGTGATTAGAGATTTCGAACCTTCGTCCTGCCCCTCCCTCCCCACCTCTGGGGAGGGGCGAGGGGAGGAGATGGCGTTCCGTCACCAGGGCCAATGACTTGGTCAGTCATGACTATGTGAAGCCTCCTTACAAACCCGGGGAGCCCACCCAGCAACCAGGAGATCACGGTTGGATTCTGGTCAAGACACAGGCCTGGATTGCGGGCTCCATCCCCAGTGGGGGGTGTGCAGGAGGCAGCCGATCCATGATTCTCTCATCATTGATGTTTCTCTCTCTCTCTCCCTTCCTCTCTGACATCAATACAAATATATTTTTAAAAGGGTGGTGGTGGACAGGTATAATAAAACAAGTATGTGGAGGCCCTTTGGCCTCTCACCCACATGGATAGAGGGAAAGGGGGCAGGTGTCATCACAGGTGAGGGGAGGCAGGAAGCGCCGAAGCAGGAAGAGGACTGTCCAGCACAGCTCAGTGTGGACCGCCCGGGCGGAGCTGCTGATGCAGACATCTCAGCAGGTGTTCACTTCTGCTGAACACGGGGCGATTACTGTTAAACTGTAGTGGGGGGGCGCCTCAGGGGAAACGCCCCATCATGGCCCTGCAGGGGGAGCCTGAGTTTACAGAGGTGAAATAGCCCAGCCAGGTCACGTGGCTGCGGATCGGGTTCAGCTCCACCCCAGCTCGGACCACCCACTGGGCCCCCCAAAACCCCACGCTGTCTCCCAGCAAAGACCATGACAGGCCGGACCGCAGTAAGCTGAGCTCCCTCAACACCCCCCACACCTCACCGCCCGGCCCCATGCAAATCAAGAGGCTGATTTGAGGAACAGAAGCTGGCTGAGGTTTGCCCACCTACAGGCGACGCTGGAGAGAAAGTTGAGCCCTTAAAATAGAAGCAGCCAACGGCCTCTCGTGTGACTGAGCAGTATTTTTAGTCTGAAGAAGTGAGAGGCTGCTGTGAGGAGGCGCTCAGGCTCAGAACCTAACGCAGCCTTCCCCGGAGAGACACGGAGTGACTGACACCTGCAGAGCCGGGCAGCTCGCCTTCCTGCCACCCGGCCTGCAGCCCAGGGCCACCGTCACCCCCATGCCACGGACGCTGACACTGAGGCTCAGAGGGGCGAAAGGACGTCTGAAGACCAGGCACCGCTTTGACTTGCAGCCTCCGGCCGCTGCGCCCCGCTAGCGGAAGGTGCAATGCGAGGGAGCCCCAGGTTGGAGTCAGGGCGCCGTGGACTGAGCCCTGGCTTTGCTCTGCACCTGAGCCTCAGCTGACTCCTCCGTCACCAGAACAGCAACCGCGCGGCCCCTGGTGCGGACCAGCGAGGGAATGTAGGAAAGGCGCCCGCTCCGCGCCTGACACGGGGAGCCTGTTACTATTCACGTCTACAAGGTCTTGTTCTGCATCTCGCTTTGCAGCCTTTCTGGCTCCTCATTGCACAGCCCAGGACTTAAGGACACGGGGATTTCCTTTCCGGGGGCTCCCTCCCTCGCTCACAGGCCTGGTTTCTCACTGAGAAAGATGCGTGCCTGGTTAAAGCAGAGACTCGCCCAGCAAAAGAATCGGTCAGTTCAGCCATGCTCAGTGGTTAGAGCATTGGCCCGCAGACTGAAGGGTCCCCGGCCAAGGGCATGTGCCTGGGTTGCAGGTTCCAGGGGCTTTCCAGGCTGGTTCTACCAGCCCCGTAGAGAAGGCATCAACCTCTAGAAACTGCCGCGGAGCCTAGGAAAAGACAGGAACCCTCCCAGCCCACTTTCAGGTTCAGTATAACATCTCCATCTGTCCCTCTCATCTCTGTAGATTTCATTTCAAAACAAAGACGCAACATTCCATTCCCAGCGTCATATTGAAGGAATTGCACAAGAGGGTCAGAGATGCTAATTGCTAAGAATCTATTCAGGAGATGAAGGAGCCCTGGTGGGTTAGGCTGGGTGGATAGAGCGTCGGCCTGTGGACTGAAGGGTCCCGAGTTCTATTCCAGATCAGGGCACCTGCCCAGGTTGCAGGCTCGATCCCCAGTAGGGGGCGTGCAGGAGGCAGTCGATCCATGATTCTCTCTCATCATTGATGTTTCTATCTCTTTCTCCCTCTCCCTTCCTCTCTGAAATCAATAAAAAAAATTTTTTTTTTTAAAGAGAGAGAGAGATGAAGAAAAACCTATGATTGTGTCCACAGGTGTTTTAGTGGCATTTATGCAAGTCATGATTAGAGAAAAGTATCCAAGGAAACAGGTTAAAAAGAAGTCTTTGAATTGATCTTTGCAGAGGGGCCGGGGGAAGAGAGAGGGAGTTATGAATGGTGGTGACAAACGGATGCAGGGAAGAGCAGGTGTCACACCTGGCCCAGCTGGGGTGGCAAGAATGTCACTTTGCAAAAGAAGTCAACGAAACGCCCCGGGGAGTGAGCCCAGAGCCTGTCCGCCTGAATGGTGACAGGCATTAAAGAGTTAGAGGCGACGTCATTGCGTGACAGAATGACAGGGTTGTGTCTAGGGGAGGCAGGTCACAGCCCGGCGGGTGTCGCAGGAGAAGGCGAGGCTAATTCTAAGAAGCTCTCCAGACAAGTTGCCAAAAGCAATTTGACGGAAAGAACGAGATGTGCGCTAACTCTCACGTAGCTACTGCCTACTCGATCGTTTCACAACATAAAACACGAAGACATGAAAAATGCATAATGATCCGGCCACACGCCCTCTGCTTAAACCGGGTCTGTTTACGCAGGCGAAGCACAGTGGATTTGAGCTGGTCCACCGCAATTCTCCTCCTTGCCCCTCCTCTCGGCAGATCGAGAAGATGAATATCCCAGATGAAGGGGTGACATGCAATCGGGAAAGAGTGGGGATCTCACTTGGGAAGGGCTCTGCTGCGGAGAGGGGCAGTGAGGTGCGGGGGGGACCCGAGAGCCGCCAAGCGCTATGCAAATGAGCGGGCGTGGCTATGTACCCATAAAACTTTACATATGAGACAGGCAGTGGGCCAGATTTGGCCCATAGTTTGCCGACCCCTGATCTAAAACACTGTACAAAAAGGTAACAAATAATGTACTTTCATAGAAAACATATTTTCATGCATAGCAGGCAAAAAGAAAAAAAGAAAAAAAAACTAGATCAAAGTGATGCTAGCATTTGAGGAGAAATAGTTGAAATTGAGACTTAACCATGGCGGGAGCAGTAGCGGGAAGGAAAAAAGGACATGTGTACTGATTCTTTAACAAACGCTTGCATAGTGCTTACAAGTTCCAGGCTGTCGTCCAAACGCTTTATAAATATTAGCTCACTTAATCCCGAAACAACCCTATCATAAAGCACGTCAGCTTCCATCTGACAGATAAGGAAAGTCAGACGTTCGGGGACTAAGTCACCTGCCCAAGGCCACAAAGCGAGTAACCAGCAAAGACACGAATGTCAAATGAGGGCAAACTCTCACAGAAATGCTATCAGGAGGCGGTTAAAATCCTCCTTCCATCCCAACCACCCCGACTAGCTAGACAGGCGACACTAAGCCCCAGTTTTCTCCGTGGGAAGTCTAGATCAGTGATGCTGCCCTCCTTCCCCCACCCCCTCCCCCAGCCCTCCCCCCTGCCCTCCCTCCCTACCGCACAGAGTTCCTGCGCCTCTCAGGGGTGATGCTGCGTTTAATAGTGTTTCATGTTACTTCTATTCCTTCTGACAAAAGGTTGGTATATTCGTTTGTTGTTGTTTTTTTTAATATATTTTATTGATTTTTTACAGAGAGGAAGGTAGAGGGATAGAGAGCTAGAAACATCGATGAGAGAGAAACATCGATCAGCTGCCTCCTGCACATCTCCCACTGGGGATGTGCCCGCAACCCAGGCACATGCCCTTGACCGGAATCGAACCTGAGACCCTTCAGTCCGCAGGCCGACGCTCTGTCCACTAAGCCAAACCGGTTTCGGCTGTTGTTTTTTTTTAAATTATTAATTTCAGAGAGGAAGGGAGAGAGAAACATCAATGATGAGAGAGAACCATGGATTGGCTGCCTCCTGCACGCCCCACACTGGGGATCGAGCCCACAACCCGGGCCTGTGCCCTGACTAGGAATTGAACTGTGACCTCCTGATTCATAGGTCGATGTTCAACCACTGAGCCATGCTGGCCGAACAAGGTTGGTTATATTCAATGATCAGTTAGCAAACAAAAATATACATATATGGTATAGAATACCAATTATGAAGTATTGGGATGCAAAGATACACACCAATAGATTTATTTATTTTTTCAAATATGAAAATCAGCAATCAAAACAGGAAACGAAGGACTCAAACTGCAGCTAGGATCCAGGAGCGCTCAGTGCGACCACGCAGCCCCGAATTCAGACACACGTGTAACCTGCTTCTCTCTGGGCTCTGTCAGGATTTTTCGCTTTTTCTTTTTCTTTCACATGGACGGATTCATCGGATACTAACAACGGTTGCTTTGCGGACACTCTAACCACAGAGCCACCCAGCCAGGGCTTCACGGTGAATTCCAACAAAATCTTCAGTAAGAAAGAATATCAATTCTACACAAACGCCTGCAGGAAACGGAGGAGGAAGGAACCATTTCTCAACTCATTCAATAAGGACGGACGAATCGGACACCAAAACCATGACAAGAAAAGGAACCTACAGACCCGTCTCACTCACAATCGGAGGAGGAAGCAGTCTTGGCAAAATCTTTGCAAACTGAACCCAGCAATGTATAAACAGGGCGACACTCCATGACCAGCGGGGCTAATTCAGGAATGGCCGGCTGGCTTAACATTAAAACCAGGGGGGGAGCACCCCTTCCTAGCTGGCGTGGCTCAGGGGCTGAGTGTTGACCTACGAACCAGGAGGTCACGGTTCGATTCCCGGTCAGGGCTCATGCCTGAGTTGCGGGGCTCAGTTCCCAGTGTGGGGCGTGCAGGAGGCAGCCAGTGGATGATTCTGTCTCATCATTGATGTTTCTCTCTCTCTCCCTCTCCCTGCCTCTCTGAAATCAATAAAAATATATTTAAAAATATATATTTTAAAAAACAAACATCAGCCCTAACTGGTTTGGCTCAGTGGACAGAGCATCAGCCTGCAGACTGAAAGGTCCCAGGTTCGATTCTGGTCAAGGGCATGTGCCTTGGTTGCGGGCACATCCCCAATAGGAGGTGTGCAGGAGGCAGCTGATTGGTGTTTCTCTTTCATCGATGTTTCTAGCTCTCTATCCCTCTCCCTTCCTCTTTGTAAAAAATCAATAAAATATATTTTAAAAAAACCAAAAAACATCAATGTAATTCACCCCCATTACAGAATAGAATAGAAAAACCAGATGAGCAGCTCAATAGACATGCAAACAGCACCGGACAACATTCCACACCCACCCATGATTTAAAACAGTGGTTCTCAACCTTCCTAATGCCGCGACCCTTTAATACCGCTCCTCATGTTGTGGTGACCCCCAATTTCATTGTTACAAATTGAACATAATGAAAGCATAGTGATTAATCACAGAAACAATGTGTAACTATATATGTGTTTTCCGATGGCCTTAGGCGACCCCTGTGAAAAGGTCGTTCGACCCCCAGAGGGGTCCAGACCCACAGGTTGAGAACCGTTGATTTAAAAGGAAAGAGAACAACCACCTCTCAAGAAAGTGCTGGAAGGGGACTTCCCACCTGTGACCAGCATCTGAGAAAGCCGGTGGCCAGAGGCTGAGCAGCAGAGGAATGTTTGCCTCGAGGTGCCACACCTGCTAGAGGTGCCCACTCTCGCTCTCACGCAGCCTGTGCGGAGGACAGGACTCGTCAGGGCAGGTAAGAAAAGTAAACGAAAGGCATAAACAGTGACTAGAAAACAAAGCAAAACCGTCTTTCTTCACATGAGACAGGACCGTGTAGGACTGGCCGACCTGCACATGAGCGGACGCCCAGCGTAGGGCAGAGCTGGCCTCTGGGGAGTGGAGGAAGGCGCTGTCTGCTTTGCTGCCCAGGATCCCGCACCCCCGGCACAGGTGGCCCCTCACAGGCGCCCGTCCTGAGCCGGGCCGTGCTTACCCCATGAATGAACGAATGTTAGATCCGGTGGTTGGGTTTTGGAGAGTGACATGTCACTTTAGTCAAGACTTGATTTTTTTTTTTTTTAAATATATTTTATTGATTTTTCACAGAGAGGAAGGGAGAGAGATAGAGAGAGTTAGAAACATCGATGAGAGAGAAACATCGATCAGCTGCCTCTTGCACATCCCCCACCGGGGACGTGCCCACAACCCAGGTACATGCCCTTGACCGGAATCGAACCCGGGACCTCTCAGTCCGCAGGCTGACGCTCTATCCACTGAGCCAAACCGGTTTCGGCAAGACTTGATTTTAATGCTTCCAATTTTGGAAAAAGAAACTTAGATCCCAATTCTTTTTTTTTTTTTTTAAATGACGGTTTATCGGTTTTTAGAGAGGAAGGGGAAGGGAAAGAGTGAGAGAAACTTTAATGTGAGACATAACGTTGATCGGCTGCCTCCTGCACACCCCTCCTGGGGATGGAACCCACAACCCCGGACCGTGCCCTTGCCCAGGAGTGGAACTGGCAAGCTCCTGGCACATGGTCCAATGCCCGACCACTGAGCCACCCTGGCCGGGGCTTAGATCCCTATTCTTCAGTAGGACAGGAAGCGGCCGAGGGAAATGATTTCCTTTATTAGCTACTTGCAAAGATGAACTGCATATGCAAACTGTTTGAGGGAACCCGCCACCTTCCCACAAGCCTCTTCCACTCCAGCTCAATACTCAAACTTAGCCACATGCATTCCCCTCGTTCAGGGGGAAGAAGACTCCTGGGCTCTGTGCTCCCATTATTTTTAAAAAATATATTTTTATTGATTTCAGAGAGTAAGGGAGAGGGAGAGATAGAAACATCCATGATGAGAGAGAATCATTGATTGGCTGCCTCCTGCAAGCCCCCCATTGGGGATCGAGCCCACAACCCAGGCATGTGCCCTTGACCGGAATCCAACCTGGGACCCTTCAGTCCGCAGGCCGACGCTCTATCCACTGAGCCAAACCAGCCAGGGCTGTGCTCCCATTCTTAAGTTTTACTCCTGTTCACTGAAAGGACAGAGGACGGTGGGAGCAGAGCATGCTGGAGTCACACGGACTTTATTTCAGTAATAGCCGCGCAAGGTGAGACCCCGGGCCGAGGAGGCATGTGGGAGGAGGTTGAGTCTGGCTGGGAGGAGGGCGGGCAGCTTTTCGGCACAGGGCCTGGCACAGAGTGGGTGCTGGCAAGTGATTAACAAGTGAAAGGGGGTGATGTCCGGACATCAACTAGATGCTAACCGGGCCTGTTTACTTGGAGGAGCAGAAAGGGACTGCCCCTGAGCACAAAGCCCGACCCGGGTCCATCCCAGACCCGTCGGGGAATGACAGGCCTTGGGCTGTGCCCGGGCAGTCGGCTGGAAACGGTGTGGGGCCTTGGACAGTGTTGGGGAGACAATGAATTATCCAGAAAGCTCAGGGATGGGAGCACTAAAACCTGCATCTTCTAACCCAGCGTTAGTGGCCCTACAGATAACTCGTACCGAAGCAAAATGGGTTTGAAAAACATGGTAGTTTGGCTGAGAGATTACCAGTAAAATGGTAATGCTATGAAGCAGATGATGCTGGGGTGGTGGCGGGGGGGGGGGGGGGGGGGGGAGAGTTTGGGAAGGATATTTGGGATCTACTTTGTTCCTTCTATAATTAAGAGTACATTTGCCCAGCCAGCGTGACTCAGTGGCCGAGTGTCAACCTATGAACCAGGAGGTCAGGGTTCGATACCCAGTCAGGGCACCTGCCCAGGTTGCAGGCTCCATCCCCAGTGTGGGATGTGCAGGAGCAGCCGATCCATGATTCTCTCTCATCATTGATGTTTCTCTCTCTTTCTCCCTCCCCCTTCCTCTCTGAAATCAATAAAAATATTGACGGCTCCTGCATGCCTTTCCCCGCCTCTTACCCGCGCACACCTGTGCTCCCCACTGCGGCCCCTCCTGCAGCAGCTGTGTGCTAACGACTCCCAGATCCTACCTCCTCACAGCCCTCTCTCCCGACTCCTCCACCTGCGCTTACCCCACTGCCTCGGAGACGTCTTCATTTATCTGCCCCAGGGGCAACTCCAACTCCATAGGCCCCAGAGGAAGTCATTTAATTCTCTTTAGTTAACTGAACAGGGCCCCTCTTCCTCAAGTGGAGCTCAGGGGTATTACCAACAGCCAGTCCTCCAGAAGCCCGGGAGGGAGATTAAATAACAGGGGAGCATGTCAGATAGACCCTGGCACGTGTGAGCGGTGCACAGGTGTTAACCATTACCCGCCTTCCCACAAACCCGTTTCTTCTGCCCCCAGATTCCCCAAATTGACATAAACCCAACCACCCACATCGTCCAAGGCAGAACCTTGACCATCTCTTTTTTTTTTTTTTAATATTTTTTTATTGATTTTTTACAGAGAGGAAGGGAGAGGAATAGAGAGTTAGAAACATCGATGAGAGAGAAACATCGATCAGCTGGCTCCTGCACACCCCCCACTGGGGATGTGCCCGCAACCAAGGTACATGCCCTTGACTGGAATCGAACCTGGGACCCTTCAGTCCGCAGGCCGACGCTCTATCCACTGAGCCAAACCAGTCAGGGCAAACCATCTCTTTTTTTAAAAAAAAAAAAAATATATATATTTTTATTGATTTCAGAGAGGAAGGGAGAGGGAGAAAGAGAGAGAAACCTCAATGATGAGAATCATCCATTAGCTGCCTCCTGCACGCCCCCTCCTGGGGGTTGAGCTCAAAACCCAGGCATGTGCCCTTGACAGGAATCAAACCCGGGACCCTTCAGTCCGCAGGCCGATGCTCTATGCACTGAGCCACACCAGCTGGGGCCACCTTTCTTTTTTTTACATACGAATGGCTTTTATTTATTTATTTTATTTTTAAAAATATATTTTATTGATTTTTTAGAGAGGAAGGGAGAGGGATAGAGAGTTAGAAACATCGATGAGAGAGAAACATCGATCAGCTGCCTTCCGCACACTCCCCACTGGGGATGTGCCCGCAACCAAGGCACATGCCCCTGACCGGAATCGAACCTGGGACCCCTCAGTCCACAGGCCGACGCCCCATCCACAGAGCCACACCGCTAGGGCCGCACTGATGGCTTTTAGAGAGAGAATGGAGAAACATCGATTTGTAGCTGCACTGATTTATGCATTCCCTGGCTGATTCTCCTGGCAAGTGCCCGGACCCGGGTGGACCCCCAGACCTTGGTGTAGCAGGGCCATGCTCTAACCAACTGGGCGACATGCCCCCACTCCACTTCTCAACTACCTGACCTGTCTCTCCTCCGCCCCGGTGCCTGGAGCCCTCAGCACCCCCTGGCCTGGGGCTCGGCTCTCCCTGACCCGACTCGTGCTGCTCCCCGCCTTTCTTGGAGAAGAGCACCTTGCAGGGCACCACCCCCCTCTTCTATCCTTTCAACGTCTCCCCACTTTGGGGACAAACTCCAAACTCTTCAGGCCCTGGCCCGCCTCGCTGCCCCGCTCCAGCTGGTCCTCCCTGGGGGGACGGTGGTGCCACCGGACTCATCCATCTGCGGTTGGAATGTCTTCCAGATGCTGCTGCTTCTCCAGACACAGCGCAGTGCCGCCTCCTCCGAGAAGCCTTCCTGGCCTGCCGGTCGGAGGAAGGCCTGTCTTTGGCCCCGGGGTCTGGGCCCTGACCCTGCCTGCGCCTTGGCCATTGTCTGCTCAGGTGCCTGACCAGGTGCCTGCCCACCCCGCGAACCCGAGTGGCGAGGGCAGGAGGTTGACCTTCTGTTTTCATCGGCTCGGGCCGCCCGGAGCCAGGAGCCGGAGCCGGGAGCCGGCAGGGACTCGGGGGGAGGGGACCCGGGCCAAGTCCTCACACCGGTAGGAGAACCCGGGGTCCGAGGAGTCGCCGTCGGGGTCAGCGAGCCCGCCCCCGCTGCCCGGGCCGCTCCCCGGGCTGGGGGCCCGCGAGGCCGGGGAGTCCTCTCGGCGCCGCATCTCGCGCGGAGGAGCCGAGTCGGACGGCCCCGGCTGCACGCCCCGCGGCTGGGGTGCTGCAGGCCCTTTGTCCCGGGCTCCAGCCCGCCCGGCCGGCGGGGCGGGACCATCGGCGGCTCCGCGCCGGCTCCGCGCCGTCCCGCGGGGACACGTCCGGGACCCGCGACCCGCGGGCGGGAAGGCGCGGGGTCGGCGTCAGGCGCTCGCAGCGCGGCGCGCAGGGCCGGGCGGGGGGCGGGGCCAGAAGGGGGCGGGGCCGGCGCGCGTCGGGGCGGGGCCAGCGCGGCACCGGAAGCGCCGGGAGGCCCGAGCCGTCCCAGGGTGCCCCGCGCGGCGTGGACTCGGGCCGCTGCCGCCATCCCGCCGCCAGAGGCTGAGGAGGCCCCGCTCGCCGGCTGGTCCCTGTGGCCAGAGCGTGGGGCGCGGGCCGACCAGCAAGACGCAGAGCGCCGCCGCCGCCTGACAGACATGTTGGGGCCCCACGCCGCCGCGCCCGCTCCTCCGCCCGCGAATGGCGCTGAGGGCCTGCTGCCCGCCCGCCGCTCCGCCCCCGCCCCTGGCCGGCCCTCGGCCCGCTCTAGGTCTATGTGACCGCGGCCAGGCGCCTCAGCGCGAACATGGACACTGTCAACGCCTTCAACCAGGAGGTGAGGCCGGGCGGGCGCTCCCCGCGCCGGGGCGGCGGCGGCGGGGCCGGCGGGACGCTTCCGCCTCCGCCTCCGGCTCCTGCTCCGGCGGCCGGGCCCGCGCGAAGGGCTGCGGCCCGGGAGCGGCGGCGGCGGCGGCGGCGGGGCCTCCCCTCCCCCACGGCCCGGCGGCGACCTCGGCCGCGTCCCGGTCCGCGCGGCGCCTCGCCCGCCTGCTCCCGGCGGCCCCGTGCGCGGCGCGGAGGACGGAGGACGGAGGCGGGGCGGGAGCGGCCCGGGCTCTCGCGCTCGGCCGCGGCGGCTGGACTCTGATCCCGGGCGGGAGGCGCGGGTGCTGCTCCTCCCTCCGGCCCCGCGCCCCCGGGGGACGGACGGGGTCCCCGGTCCTGTGCGGCCGCGCACGCCGCACCCCGGGGGCTCCGGAGCCCAGCGTGACCCCCGAAGTTGCACGGGAAGCGCGAGTCCGCCGCCAGCTCCTCCGCCCGCCCGGCACCCGTCCGCCCGGCCTCCCGAGCCTCTGCCGGCGGAAACCTCCCCGCCCCGGGCCCGGCCGCCGCCGCTGCCTTGGGCTCCACTCTCAGCCCCAGGCCCCGGGGTGGGGAGGGCGGGCCGGTGCCTGAGTGCAGCCGGGGGTTGGGGGGGGCCGCGGTCGGGGCGTCTGACGGGGCTCCCGGTCCCCCCGCGTGGCCGGGACGGGATCGGGGGCCGGGCTGGAAGCGGGCTGTCCTCCCGGGGCCCTTAGCGGGTCCGGGCGGGCTGTGTCTCCCGGGGGGGAGCTCCCCTTCCCGAAAGCGTGTTGTTTGCGGGGACAGGTGACGGCAGGCCGTGTGAGTGGGGGCGCAGCGCCCCGGTTGGACGCCGTCCGTCCCCTGCGGGGTCACTGACTGTCCCTCCGGTTGGTGGCCGGAGCCTGTGCGGAGGCTCCGAGGGTCAGGGCTGGAGGTCGGGCCCGGCGGCGGGCAGCCCCTCCCCGCGCCCCGCACGCCCCGCGGCAGGTGCCGGGCAGGTGCCTGCTGAAGGCACGCCGGCTTCTGAAACAGGATGAGCACATTTCTTTCCCAAGATAAAAACTCACGGTTTTTTATTGTTTTTTATTTATTATCTGCTACTGCGTTCCAGTACATGTTCATTGATTTCAGAGAGGAAGGGAGAGGTGGAGAGAGACAGAAACATCATTGATGAGAGAGAATCACGGGTGCACGCCTGAGCCCGCAACCCAGGCGTGTGGCCTTGACCGGAATCGAACCTGGGACCCCTCAGTCCGCAGGCCAACGCTCTACCCACTGAGCCACACCAGCCAGGGCTGCTGTTTTTATCTTGAGAGTCCGTTTGTTAAAGCTGTGGGCAGTGAGGCAGGAGTGGCTCAGGGAAGAAGCAGCGAAGGGGGCCTTGGAGACAGGCTGGGGGTCCCTTAGAGTTTAGGAGGTGCACGCCCGTGGGGGAAGGAGGGGGAAGGCAGGGTGTGCTCCAGGAGGGAGAGAGCAACCACTTACTGAACAATTTTAATGGCAGTTTTTAGTGTATTCAGATCAGAAGTATTTATGCCCTGGCTGGGCGGCTGAGTTGGCTGAGTTGGTTAGAGCTCCATGCGCCCAGGTTCAGCCAGGGCACGGACAAGCATCAACCAGTGGGCGCATAAATAGGTGGCACAAATCAGTGTTTCTCTCTCTCCCCCCCTTCCTCTCCCTCTAAAAAAATTTTTTTTAAAAAAAGACCAGAAGTACTTAATTCTGATGTAGGCATCAGGGAAGTTAATAAGAAAAGGCTCTCGTTCTGAAAAAGTGTGATGACTATAGTTTTTACTCAAAAAAATCAAAAGTAGGAATGATATAGACGCCATGAAAAAGGGAGATGGTATTTTATCCTTTTTAAATGTACTAATAAGAATTTGAGGCTTGCTCGTTTTCCTCAAATGATTTTCGTTTCCGTTCCTGGTCTTGGTGAACTTCAGTGGCGGTGGTAGGTGTTCTGTTGTCAGTTCCACTCGGGAGGAGTTAGCCTGAGTGCGAGACCCATTGTGTGCCTGCTTGCTCGCAGGTTTCTGTTCTCCCGGTTCCCGAGAAGTGACCGATGAGTTCTCTGGAACCCGTCTCCCAAGTCTGTCTTTACTTCACAGACTTCAGGTGCCCACTCAGCTGCGAAGCTGTGCCCCCCTGAGGCTCTGCCCCCGGGAGCCTGTCCAATAGAGGGAGGGAGAGAGGGACAGACAGACAGACACGTCCATCTGTTGCCTTCCCTACCTGGCCTGCCGAGGAGTCAACCCAAAACTTTTCGGCATACGGGACAGTGCTCCAGCCCACTGGCCACCCCGACAGGGAATGGTTCTAACATGTGATGGTTTGTGAAATACCGAAGACTTGAGAAGAGACCAAGGTGTAGAGAGCAATTGAGGGGCAGCTGCTGGGATAAGTGACCAGATGACCGGCCGCTGGGAGTGAGGTGGTCCAGTGGTTTGTGAGCTGACGGGTTCTGTGTCTGGTGTCTCTGACTCCTTTTCAGGCGGTGGGTAACTGAAGGCTGGAAGTGGAGGGACGTAGTCAAGACGCTTGATGGGTAGCATGTGTGGTGGAGGGCAGGATTGGGAGAGTGGGCACAGAATCTGCGCTCGGCGTGTCTGTGGTGTGAACGGAGAGGAGGGCACGTGGGCCCGAGGAACCCGGGGACCTGGGCATCCGCAGGCTTCGCAGGCACCTTTGGCCGCGTTCTGAGCGCTGGGAGAGGTGGCGCCATGAACTCAGTCGCGCAGTCATGAGACGCACATGCCGTGGGGATGTGTTTGGCTTCTGAGCAGGTTGAGTTTGAATTTGAAAGTCGTGGGGAACTCACTCCCCATGTGCATGGAGGAAACTGAGGCAGGGGAGGGAAGGAATACTGTCCAGGGAGCCTCTGTGCGCTGTCAGGCACTTCACACCGACCTGACTTCCTATTTCTAGCCTGACCTGGGCACCCACTTACAGACGAGGAGACCGGGCGGAAAGAAGTGAGGACTCGCCCAAGGGCATGCTGGGATTTGAAAGCGGATTTCCCATCATGCCTGTTACCTGGAGACGATATTTAGGGGTATCAGGAGAAAAAGGTGTCTACGGTTTTTAGGGTAATGGGATCTGAAGTTGAAGGCTAAGTGGTGATGGGGAAGATGGAATAAGGTAGCAAAGTCAAGCCGTCTGTAGAAGCTTGGTTGTGAGGATTCAAGGACGAAGGAAGGAAGAGCGGCAGCAGTGTCGCCGGCACCGGTGCTGGGCCTTTGTCGTGGGCGTGGTGTGTCCCAGGTCTGGCGTGGAGTGGCGGTCCAGCCCGGGGTCTGTTAGCGGAGGAGAACTGGAGATGTTGGAGGAGGCAGGGATGGAAAGGCAGATTTTAAAGAAACACCGGGGTGGGGGGCGTAACGCAGGGCAGAGCTGTGCCTGCGGAAGGGGCTGCGAGCACAGGTCAGACGGCCGTTTCTGGTGAAGGAAGATGAGAAAGGAGAGGCTCTCATAGACACCCACGTACAGCACTTTATGGCAAGACACAGTGAGTGTTGTAAAAGATGAAAAGATCAGAGGTCAGTTGTGGCCAGTTCGCTGTGTTCTGCGGTGTTTGTGCACTCCCCTTGTTGAATGAATGAAGTTTATAATGGGATATTTTAATCCATCGATTGCATTTGTAGCCTTTAATCAATCTTCTCTAAATCCAAAAGGACATATCTGCCCCCTTCTTCCTCCCACCACTCCCCATCAGAGGCAAATAATGGATTATCAATCTCTGTGGTTCTTAAACAAAATACATTATTCTGTGTTCCTGATACACATGGGCAGTGTATTGAACATATTCGGCCATGTGGTTTTTTGCTCGAACATTAATACTGTATAATAAGATGTAGTTGGTTCTAACTGCTGTGCGATGGCTGTGTGATATGCCATCCTTTGAATAAATTGCGTTTTATTTATCTGGTTCCCCAGTTGATAAACGGATAGGTTGTTTCTCATGTTTTGCTGACAAACACTGCAGTGACCATTCTTAAACATCTCCTTGTGTAAGAGTTCTCAAACTTTGGATTTTGACTCCTTGCAATTCATCAAAGTTAAGGATCACTGAGAGCTTTGGTATCTATGGATTATATCTATTGGTATTTACCATATTAGAAATTTAAGCTGAAAATGCATTGAAAATAACCCGTTGCATGGGAACATAAGTAACATTTAAAAAAATGTATTGATTTGAGAGAGAAACATCGATTTGTTCCACTTATTTATGCACTCATTGGTTGATTTTTTAAAAATATTTTTTTATTGATTTTAAACAAAGGAGAAGGAGAGAGCGGAGAGAGAAATATCAACGATGAGAGAGAACTGATCAACCGCCTCCTGCACACCCCCCACTGGAGACCGAGCCCACAACCCAGCATGTGCCCCACCTGTGTCTCCCGGTTCATAGGTCAACGCTCAACCACTGAGCCACAGCAGTGGCTGATTCTCGTATGTGCCCTGACTGGGGATTGAACCTGCCACCTTGGCATATTGGATGGCACTCTAACCAACTGAGTATACCAACCAGGGTATAAGTAACATTTTTATGAAAACTGTTTTCAAAACAAAAAAGTTAGTGAGAAGGGTGGCATTGTTTTGCATTTTGTAAATCTCATTTAAATTTTGGTTTAATAAAAGCTGGATTTTTAGCAACTACTTCTGTCTTGCATTATGCACATCAGATAGCTTCTGGTATATTGCTATCGCCTTGTGAGAAAATGAATGAGAAGGGAAATGTCTAGTATTAGTGTGAAAACAGTTTACCTCACAAACCACTGAATGGAACTCACACCCCTGGGTTACTTTTTGAAAAGTGCAGTGCTGGGTGGTGTGGACAGGAGGCCGCATTGACGTGCAGGAGGGAGATGGGGTGCTTTCAGCCCGTCCATCTTCTCGTCTCTTTAAAGCCAGAGTGAGCTTTGTGAACCCTGGGTGTGAGTTGATGGCGTGCACTCACCTGCGTGAGCTGACCATCTCGAGCCGCCCTGTTGTCCTGAAGGAAGAGTTGGGTTCCAGCCTGTCCCCACTGGAAATTGTTGTGTGGATTAGTGTCTGTTTTTACCTAAGGACGACGAGGTGTGATTGTCTTCTGCAGTTAGAGCGCTCAATGAGTATGTTTTCTTTTAACCTGGACTGTTGATCTTCGGTTGTTTCGATCGTTCCTTTCTTCTCCGAGGCCGATCTAAAGAGATGCAAGGCTTACTGTGCGCAGGAAGAGGGGCCAAGACCAGGACAAGAGAAGGGGGTGGAGGTTTCTCCGGCCTCACTTGAGCATGTTATGCTGGCATCACAGGAAGTTTGGGATGTTGACAGTTACAGTTCTAGCTCTCTGCAGCAGCAGCAGGCTGGCTTCACGGGGAGTGGAATGCAGCTGGCTTGCACAGCTTCTATCACCTATGTTTATGTGGAAAATACCCCTCCTAGCCTATCATTTTGTAAAGTATTTTGTTTAGAAAAAAATTAGGCACATGATAAGGAACTGATTCAGAGAAAGATTGGGAAAATGGAAAAGTTGGCTTATAAAATCTAGTGAAACCATCTTCTATAATAATAAAAGCGTAATAATGCTAATTAGACCAGACGACTGAATGAAGCCAGGACTGAGAGAAGAGCCGGGGTCCTGAGTGCCAGAGGGAAGTCGGTGCCGGCAGCCAGGGGATGAAAGGCCTACTCTTGCATGAATTTTGTGCATCGGGCCTCTAGTTAAGGAGATAAAACTACCTAATAGAAAATTGGCAAAATAGTAGTTGATTGTGTGGGAGCCCTGACCAGTTTGGCTCAGTGTTTAGAGTGTTGGCCTGCAGACAGGGGTCCCAGGTTCAATTCCGGTCAAGGACAGATACCTCAGTTGCAGGCACATCCCCAGTAGGGAGTGTGCAGGAGGCAGCTGATCAATGTTTCTCTCTCATCGATGTTTCTAAATCTCTATCCCTCTCCCCTCCTCTCTGTAAAAAATCAATAAAATATATTTTTTTAAAAAAGAATTAGAAGGCACAGTTTTGATGTGGAAAAACAAAAGATGGCTGCTAGGGCTCAAGTTAAAAGTGGAAGACCATCCAATTACCTCTTGAAAATTATAATTTGTGTGTGGACAATTGATGATTTTTGGTATAAATCCATGTGGGTAAAGTAATCCTAGTTGCAAGAGACTATAGAGCAGTGATCTATCTAGCATATGTGACACCTGGAGCAGAATTTTTCCTTTTTTTTAAGCACAACCCTCTTCTTACAGCAAAATTATTTTCAGATATAGTCATAGAATCAGCCAGGAACAAAATTTGAACTTCACCCCAGTTACAAATAAATGTTACAATGAAAAAAAGAAGCTGATTAATATTTTTAATTGCATGAAGACTTTTTTGGAAAAACTTATCTACATGCCAATCATGAATAATAAAATAGCAGTTTCTTTTCAAGCCTTAACTTCTGCATATTTGTTAATGACTGTCAGAGTTGATCTTCACATGTTTGTGTTGGGTAGACAGTTCCAGCCAGATTTGTCGATCTTATCTTCACCCATAATTGATGGTAGAACACTCATGATTATTTTCTAATTCTTATCTGAGGAGTGAGGATATTTTTTCCATTTATTCCTAGAGAGAGTAGAAGGGGATGGAGGGAGAAACACATTGATGTGACAAAGACACATCAATTGGTTGCTCCCAGATGCGCCCAGACTGGGGACAGGGACAGACCTGCAACCCAAGTACCTGCCTTGACTGGAAATTGAACCCGACTCCAGTGTGCAGGCCGGTGCTCTAACCACTGGAGCAACCGGCCAGGACAGAACACTCATTATTTCAAGGATATGTTTTTCATTGATTCTAGAGAGAGGAAAAGAGAGAGGTCAAAATAAGAGAAACAGAATGGCTGCTTCCTGTATGGACCTGACCAGGGATCAAACCCGAGACCTGTGCAAGGGGCGATGCTCCCGCCAACTGAGCCGTACCAGCAGGGCTTGTCAGCCATTTAATTAGAAAGTTGTATGTGAAGCAGCAGATCTACAAATAGTTGGGAAGTTTTAAGCATAAGGTTACTTTTGGCAGAAAATTTTTAAAATACATTTTTATTAATACTTAGAGAGGAAGGGCAAGGGATAGAGAGAAACATGTTTTGGCTCCTCCTACACACCCCTCCTGGGGATCAAGTTGGAAACCTGGGCTTGTGCCCTGACTGGGAATTGAACTGACCTTTCGGTGCACAGGACGACCACTGAGCCACACCAGCCAGGGCCCCAGTGCACCTTTCTGCACTGCCTCATGAGCCTTCCCGTTTACTCCCTCCTTTAACTTCCTCAGAGCTGTGTTTTAGCTGAAATAGAATGAATGACAATAGCCTTCTTCTTTTTAATACTTTTTATTGATATTTTACAGAGAGGAAGGGAGGGATAGAGAGTTAGAAACATCGATGAGGGAGAAACATCGATCAGCTGCCTCCTGCACACCCCCCACTGGGGATGTGTCTGTAACCACCGTACATGCCCTTGACTGGAATTGAACTCGGGACCCTTCAGTCTGCAGGCTGATGCTCTATCCACTGAGCCACACCGGCCAGGGTGACAATAGCCTTCTTAAAGGGAACCTATAATATGGCAATTTATGTAGGACACCTTTTGAGCCTTTAGGAAACAGATGAAATATTCTTTAAACTTTAATAGTCATGTATCATCTAGTTCATCTTAATTAAGAGATGCTGAGTGGTAAATCACTTTAGAAAGGACAGCCAGTTTGGGGTTCAGACCTTTATGAAGGTCTTTACCATCGTTTAATAAATGCAAACATATTTTACAAATAAGAGGGCTCCTCCCTAAACAGCTTTTTGTACATTTGAAAGCATGGTAGCGAGTGCACTGTAATGTGTACTTGAGGAAGAATTTGTCAAAGTTTGGTTAGTTTTTAAGTCATCTGCATAATGTAATAGATAGAATCAATGTTTAAAACTTCAGGTGTGCCTTTAAGCATTGATAATTCTTTTACTAGTTTATACTCACAATAAAAATTGTAAATTGATTAGGGATTTTATTAATGCTGACATTTTCAGTTTTAGTCCCTTCCTGTGCATAGATCCAGTCATTGTCAACTTGTGGAAATAACCGGGTCTAAATAAAACACATAAAGTCGGGGGAAGTTTTCATTTTTCTCATCTAATCAAATGAGAGTATGTCCTGGAACCAATTTTCATTTCTTGTTGAGGTCTAGTGGTAAATATTTAATTCACAAAAATGCTTTATTTATAGTCAGCTTTGGGGGGGTACACAAAGTTCACTAGTGAGGCACAGTAAAAGTGATTTTTTTTTTAGTGTGTGTGGTGTTTTTTTGTTTGTTTGTTTTTTAGAAAGGAAGAGAGAGAGATATCAGTTTGTTGTTCCACGTATTTATGCATTCATTGGTTGGTTCTTGTGTGTGCCCTGACCAGGGATTGAACCTACAATGTGGGCATATCAAGACAATGTTCTATCCAACTGAGCTATGCGGCCAGGTTACAGTAACATTGATTTTGAAAGCTGGCATCTGTGTGGTAAAATAGAGTGATGGGATGAAGGAAACATTTGACATTTTATAAAATCACCTCCTGGCCTGTTTCTTGAGCAAATGAAAAGGAAGGAGCTGAGGATGGCCTGCCGGTCAGTGACCCAGTGTCCCATGGAGACTAGAAAACCACCTGTAGCTGGAACTAGTGGAGGCGGGAGGCGCCCTGGCCCTCAGTGGGCAGCTTCAGTGACGCGTAGGCCCATGGAAATGGAAGGGGAGTTGGTCGCACATAGAGAAAACATTAGGGCATACTTTATACGGTGAATCATCAGAAATTAACTGTTCAGAAAATTAGTTCTGCCAGCAGCAAATGGGAACAGGATTAGGGTTTGGTGATAGAATTAAAAGTGGGAAATAGTGCAGATGAAGTTTAAACTACTGCTTGTTACATTGCTGTATTCTATTTTCTTCAATACACATGGACATAATTAACCCAACAGTGGTTCCATGTTTAGTATTAACAGTGAATATTTGCACTTATGTGTATTTTGTAAAAAGTCTTGTAAATTTGCTGCATTTGAACAGTGATCTCTCAGATTTGTGTTTTATATTCAAGTCCAACGCCTTAACCACTCGGCCATCGCTGCTACTTGTGTTTTATATTCAAAAGAGCTTCAATTATTATAAAGACATTTAAAGGGGTAACGTTTTAAATTTATTTTTTAAAATTTGTTTTAGTAATTTTGAAAAGTTTTATGAAAGATTTATAAGCTGCCCTAGCTGGTTTGGCTCAGTGGATAGAGCGTCGGCCTGTGGACTGAAGAGTCCTGGGTTCTATTCCAGTCAAGGGCACTTGCCTGATCTCTAGTGGGCACAGGCAGGAGGCAGCCGATCAATGATTCTCATCATTGATGTTTCTCTCTTTCTCTCCCTCTCCCTTCCTCTTTGAAATCAATAAAAATATATTTTTTAAAAATAAAATAATTCCTTAATTAGAAAAATTTATAAGCCATTGACAGACATAATTTACAAAGCAAAATTGACTCCATGGACAAGTTTATCTGATGACAATTTTATACATTTATTATATTTTTAATCAAAGTTGGAGAAATGCATTTTGTGTCGCAGACACTAATTAAAAATTTTTTCATTTTAAAGTTAATGCAAGTTAAGTAAACTTAAATTCGAAAATAAAGAAAATATTCCACCAAATACCATTAACATTTTAGAGTATTTCAGTCCTTTTTTCTTCTCTAGTTGTGTTTGGAAATTTTTGTATGATTGTTGAATAACATGATATTATTACTTTTAAAATGTATTGATTTGAGAGAGAGAAAGAGAGAGAAACATTGATTTGTTTTTCCACTTACTGCTACATTCATTGGTTGCTTCTTGTATATGCCCTTGACTGGAGATCCATGCAAACTTGGTGTATCAGGACAATGCTCCAACCAGTTGATCGACATAATTTAAATTGCCATCGTGGAGAATTTGAGAACATAAGACTATTTTATATAAATTTCTAGGAATGAAAGTATTAGATTTAGATTTACATTTTGATACTTTTTAGTTTTTGATAGATAGCTTTGAAGTTTTCTGTGAAATTAAAACTTGCCCATTAGGTCTCCTCAGTAGAGTATCCTCTTTGCTTTATGCTAATCTACACTCAAGCCAGTTAGGTAATTGAATATCTTATTATTTTTATATTTTTATTTTAATATATCTATATTTTAATTGTTGATACTATTACAGATGTCAGCCATTTCACCCCCCTTCCCCTCCTCCCAGCCCCTACCCCCTTCCAGGTCTTCACCCCCTATTGCCCGAGTCCATGGCTGTGCATATAAGTATATCAGTTCTTTGGTTTCTCTCTCCTCGTCCCTCTAACTCCCACATTGAGGCGTGTCATTCTATTCCATGCCTCCATGCTTCGGGTTCTCGTTGTTTTAACTGGTTATTGGTAAGGTTGAACTTTGTGTTTATTAATTAGTTATTGGGGTTATTTCTGGTGATTGAGTTACTTTCCTGTACATTCTTCAATTTCGTTAGTATCTGTTTGTACATATTGATGAACTCACTGTATTCTGCTTGGCATGGTGGTACTTATTTAAGTGGTTGGTTTGCAGCCCTGAGCCCCCATCCTGCATCCCTCATCACATTAATTTTCTGGTGGTTAGAAAGCATTAGCTCAAACAAACCTCTGCTGAAGGGTATGTCAAGGCGTGAGGTGGAACATCAGGTAAGGAGGGAGTTGTTCTAGCAGGGAGTCTTAGGGAATTGTCTTCAGGTTATAATTACATGCTCAAAGCATCTTTGCAGGAAAATGGTTTTATTTATTTTTAAAAACATCTTTTTATTGATTCTTAGAGAGAGGGAGGGAGAGAAACATTGATCAGCTGCCTCCTTCATGCCCCCCAATGGGGATTGAACCCAGGCATGTACCCTGACTGGGAATGGAACTGGCTACCTTTTGGTACATGGGACCACACTCAACCAACTGAGCCACACCACCAGGGCAAAAATAATTTAAAAGACTTTTCCATGTTACATTTTGTTGAAAAAAATCTAATGTGTACTTTTATAACGTTTTTATATGTTACTAATAAACATTCAAGTTATGTTGGACTTAATTCTTGATTTGGTTGAAGTCAGCCAAATACATTGAGTCAAATGAACAAAAGAAAGACTGTAGAATTAAACGCATTTATATCTGTGTCTATTGGGGGAGATTTGAGTACCAGCCTGTCACTGTATTTTTAAAGTTTAGAGAAAGAAAGGGTAGAGCAAGCATCACATTGAAAGAAGCGCTAAAAGGAAATATTGCTTGAGGGATTTAAAAGGTTAAAAAATTTACTTATTCTAGTATGTAGTCAAGTTCTTTTCATTGCTTTGACAGCTCAATTTCCAAACATAGCGATGGGCGTATTTCAGAATCATAGGCTTGGCGCCAGCAGCTTTTTTCTCTGCCAGTTGTTAGTTTCTTTTATGACTTTCTAGAAATTTCTAGCCACTGGGAGCCAGAACAGATTTACTCACAATTTATAATACACCAAATTAAACTTACTTGTTTTGTAAAATGTTTTTTGTCTAGTGAAGACTATAAACCACATATTTCAGAATAATATTGGTCATGATTTATTTCATCATGAATAAATTAGAAAAATGGAGGCAGGATGAGAATATGTTGTTAAGTGAATTTTAGCTAACTGGCAATGTCCAAGTCATATCAGATAGGTCATCCTGCAAGTAGGTCCTGTTCTTTTTAATTTTTAAAAACCATTGTGTTATAAATAAAGGCACATGCTATTGCCCTTCACCAAAGAAAAAAACAAAAACCATTGAGTTGGAGGAAGGCATGTAAAGTCGGCTCATGAAATATACAAGCGATTGGAATAGCTGCCACATGAGGTCGCAGAAAATTATTTCCAGCCTTGAAGAAACCACCGGAAAATCGGCATGAAGAGCTAGATTGATTCCGGGGAAAACAGTCAGGGTTTCAGTTGATTATAGATGTAAGTTAACAATAGATTAAGCACGACTTTTTAAACAATATAATGCCTGTCCCCAAGTGTCCACGTTCTGAATCCTAGAACCTGTGTTTTTTAAAAAAATATATATTTTGATTTCTTACAGAGAGGAAGGGAGAGGGATAGAGAGCTAGAAACATTGATGAGAGAGAAACATCAATCAGCTGCCTCCTGCACACCCCCCACTGGGGATGTGCCTGCAACCAAGGTACATGCCCTTGACCGGAATCGAACCTGGGACCCTTCAGTCCACAGGCCGACGCTCTATCCACTGAGCCAAACCGGTCAGGGCAAACCTGTGAGTGTTTGACATGGCAAAAGATGTGACTAAGTCAAGGAGATGGGCTAACTATCCTGTGTTGTCCTGATGAGCCCAATGTAACCCCAACGGTCCTTCTGTGAGGCAGGCAGGGGAGTCCATGACAAGGGTCACGGAGCAGAGACGACACCACACTGCTGGAGGTGCCTGCAGGTGGAGGAAGAGGCCCCGAGCCTCCCGAATGCAGCCCTGCCAGCACCTTGACTTTAGACTAGTGAGAGTCTGGCCTCCAAAACTGGCAGGTAACACACCTCCTGTTTTAAGATGCAAAGTTGGTTGTACTGTGTTACTGCAGAAACAGGGATCTAGACGGTGCTGTAACCATTGGAGCTGCTGAGTTTTAAGCTTTCTCACTAGCTGGGATCTGCCAGAGATACTGTAAAAGTGGATATGAATTTGGTATGACTGCTAGAGTAGGTGCTGAGGTGCTGTACAGCTTTAAAGCCTCGATACTGCTACGTTTTCACTATGGGGAAGATTTCTCTAGAGGCAGTATTTGGATAGTAGATATAATACAGAAAGTATGGTGAGCCATACCAAAGATCCCACCCAGGGGGGCACAGCTCTATTGACGGAGCCAGGTATGTCAGGTATACTGGGCTCGGAGTTTTAGGTACAGGCCAGAGGCCCAGTGCACGACCTCTCGGGGACGTCCGACTGCCGGTTTAGGTCCGATCCCTCTTGCAATCCGTGACTGCTGGCTCCTAACCGCTCGCCTGCCTGCCTCATTGCCCCTAACTGCCTCTGCCTTGGCCCCAGCTGCAGCAGCTTCGTCCGGAAGGTCGTTTGGCTGTCCAGTCTAATTAGCATATTACCCTTTTATTATTATAGATTATCTCATTTAATCCTAACAACATTAGGATGTGAAGTGAATACTGTTCCCCTTTTCAGATTTTAAAAAACCTTGAAGTTTAGAAAGGTTAACTAAACTTACCCAAGTTTATACCATTAGTAAATAGAGTATCATGTTACTTTGACAAACCCCAAACACTGAATTCTACAGGTGTCATGGGCTAAATATTCTTATGTCTTCTCTTTTTTTAATTTAATTTTTTTCCCTTTATTGATTAAGGTATTACATATGTGCCCTTTTCCCCCCATTGCCCCTCTCCCCCCACTCATGCCCTCACCCCCCTGGTGTCTGTGTCCATTGGTTAGGCTTATCTGCATGCATACAAGTCCTTTGGTTGATCTCTCCTCCTTACCCCACCCTCCCCTACCTCCCCTCTGAGGTTTGACGGTCTGATTGATGCTTCTCTGTCTCTGGATCTGTTTTTGTTCATCAGTTTATATTGTTCATTATATTCCATAAGTGAGTGAGATCATGTGGTATTTACCTTTCTCCGACTGCCTTATTTCGCTTAGCATAACGCTCTCCAGTTCCATCCGTGCTGTTGCAAAGGTTAGAGTTCCTTCTTTTTTACCGCAGCGTAGGATTCCATTGTGTAGATGGACCACAGGTTTTTAATTCATTCATCTGCTGGTGGGCTCATGTCTTTTCTTGAAACATTTTTATTGATATAAGGGATCATGATGAATGAATGAGCCTTCACAATTTCTAGAATACTGTGTATATCAGGCTTCTATATGTCATGCAGGAGGACAGTGTTCATATTTAGATTTTCTAGTGACAAAGCAAAGTCAGACTCATGTCTGGTACTGGCAAGTACGTTTTTACTGCTATACTCATGCCTCTGCCAGCAAGTGGGTTTTGTGCCTTTTGGGGCTGTAGCTGCTACGTCTGTGGAAGAGCGTTGCATGGTGTTTCTCTGGCTGCGTTGACACATGAGTTTTCATTGGCAGATGGCATTCATTGTGGTGCAGGCTGTGGGGAGGTGCTGCCCCTGGTGACACTTATCAGGCACTTGCCCTGGTGGAGCACTTGCATACGGGTCACTCCATGTGCAGCACTAGTTCTCCTGATCCCTGTAAAGTAGAAATTGAATCATTCTTCTCCCTGTGAGGACACTGGTGCTTACAGAGGTCAAGGGATTTGCCCAGAATCATCACATGTTTGGACCCAGTTTCAAAACCGGGTCTGTCTGACTTGTTCCATAATTCCACTTTGTCTGCGGGTATTTTTGTTTCTTTTGTTTTTTTCATTAGTAGAGTTTGTTGGAATTACTAAGTTTTATAGTTTTCAAGCTTTACATATAAAGCTGATAGTTGTTTCTTTTCTCGTAAAGTTTGTTGACTGAGATTAGATTTTGCTCAGAAAAAGCTAGAGTCTAAGTTATCTTTACGCCCGTTTCTAGTTTGTCACTACGTGTGGCCTGAAGGTCATTGAAACGTATGAAGGTTTTTCTGACTTGGCAATGCTGCTTCCCCCACAGCTTGTCCATAAGAAACGCATTAGTGGGTTCAGGACTCCGCACTTTGTCAAAAGGTGATCAGCGGTTAGTTTGGGCTTTATGGTCATTTCTAAGGCAAAAATCGTTTTTCTGAATAATTGCCTTTGCACATTTCTACCATGACCCCCAGTAAGAAGTCGATCTTACTGAGACTCGGGTGCTCGTGCGTGCATTCCACACCCGGAGGTGGTGTTTCACCCACGGTACCACCTTTGCCGGGGGTAGGACTGTTACGTCCCTACTGTTTGGTCATACCCACTAAGCTCATTTTCATCATCTAATATATTCTCCACCTGCAACGTGAAAAACACTGCTCTGGGTTATTGCCAGGGTCCTTTCTTTTTTCAACAAAATGTGTAGCAGCAGTAGCAGCAGTGGTAGCAGTAGTAGAAATAGCAGTAGTAGTAGAAATAGCTAGCTGCCATCTGCTTTGTGCCAGGGGCTGCTTTAACCCTTTTTGGTCCAACCTCGAGGCTGACTCGACAGACCAGGCGCTAGGAGCAGGTCCAACATCGAGCAATAAGAACATTAAAAAGTTCAACATTCAATCCCATCAATTAATTTGGACCAGACTGTTTGAATTCCAAAAAGAACATTGGACCGCAAAGGGTTAAGTGCTTTTATATGTATTGTTTGAATTAATTCTTAACCTCCCCTAAGGAAGTAAGGGACTATCAACCCTCATTTTACAGACGAAGAAATAATTTCCCAGCAGTGCTGGAGCCAGGATTTCCCAGGCAGTTGACTATTGAGCCTGTGTTCTGGTTGTTACTCTGACAGAAATGTAGTGTTTTCAGAAATTCAGTCATCATCATCTAAATCTAAGCCTGGCCAGCATGGCTCAGTGATTGAACCAGGAGACCATTGTTCTATTTCTGGTCAGGGCACATGCCTGGGTTGCAGGCTTGCGCCCCAGTGCAGGGTGTGCAGGAGGCAACAGATCAATGATTCTCTCTCATCCTTGATGTTTCTACCCCTCTCTCTCTCCCACTCCCTTCTCTCTGAAATCAATGAAAATATATTTTTAAAAAATAATAAAATAATTCTTAGATTCCTCAAGGTTGTGGACTTCCTTTCTCAACCATCATAGGAGGCCTTGGCATAACTTTTTATTTAACACCAGAGGCCGGGGCATGAAAATTCATGCACTGGAGGGGGGTCCCTCAGCCCGGCCTGCCCGCTCTCACAGTCCAGGAGCCCTCAGGCAGGAGGCGACCTGGCAACCAGGGGAAGGTGACGCCCCATCACACCTCTGCCTCTGCCACTGCCGGCAGCGCAAGCCTCGGGTGGCCCTGGGGGGCTGAGGGAACTGGGGGACTCTGGAGGCAGGTGTGCGGAGTGGCCAGGCTGGGCTGGGGGCGGACCTGGCCTTTCTGTGCCTGCCACCCCAGCGGGGCTGAGGGGATTGGGTGCCATCATCTTTGAGGGCGGGGCAGTCAATTAGCATATTCCCTCCTTATTGGCTGTGGGCACTGTCATCTTTGTGATGGCGTGAGGGTCAATTAGCATATTCCCTCTATTAGATAGAATTATTAAATTGCACTCTCGCTCTGGATTCAGGTACATTCTCCCTCACTTGTTGCTGGGCTGGACATACCACTTTACCCCTGTGCCACTTACTTTTTGATACTAAAAATTCTTTGGGCACAGTCTGGTGGCTCCGTGGATTGAGTGTTGACCTATGAGCCAGGAAGTCAGTTTGATTTCTGATTAGAGTACATGCCCTGGTTGCAGGCTCGATCCCCAGTGTGAGGCGTGCAAGAGGCAGCCAATCAATGATCCTCAGTCATAATTGATGTTTCTATCTCTCTCTCCCTCTCCCTTCCTCTCTGAAATCAATGAAAATATATTTTGAGAAAATCTTTAGGTCCACTCCCTTATAACAATTTATTACCTTTTCTTTGGGTCTAAATGCATATATTTTTTCTTTGCTCTATAGTCTTTATTGTCTTTAATATCTGCACTGTTCTCCTTTGCTAATGTTATTAGAGTATTAAGTAATTTCCTTTTTGTTAGGTGCTTATTGGAAGGAATCTGAGCTTTGGGAAATGTAGGCCACAGATTGAATTTACTATCAATTAGCTTTATGGCTTGGAGTAGATTCTTGAACTTCTGTGCCTTAGTGTTCTCATCTGTAAAATGGAATTATATCTACCTCATCATAAAGGCTGTTAATTTTTCTATCCAAATAAGAAGTGTCAATCTGCATAGTTACTGTAAAGTATATCAATTTCAGCCTAATTTTGGGATCGATCACTATATCTAATGAAGGCATTGATCTAAATATGAGGAGACCTGTGTGCTGAATTTGTGCCTTCAAGAAGTCAGTGAAATATTAGTAACATCTATTGAGTTTTTAAAGGTAATTTTTTAAACCTCCAGTTTTGAAGCTTCTATATATCTCCTCGTGTTTTTCTTCATAAATTACCTATATCAAATACAAATTTTCAGATTTAAAACTTAAGAAAGACGTTGGTAAAGGAAAGGAAACAGCATCTAGAGAGAAACTTAACTGTGATGGAAGCCTTATCAGAGCTGTTTTAAGAGTGGTCACTGTAGGGCTCTGCAAGATGACTGTTCCCTCCGTGCCCGACACGGAGCTGACAGTACCACCCTCATTAAGCTCTCAACTAGTTGTTGAAGGAAAATGGTCCAATATTGCATTTCTGCTCTCCCCTGCCACTTATTCCTTAACCAGTTGAACTTTGAAATCACTTTCAAAAACTGGTATCACTTCAGCCACCTAATTGTCAAAGGGAGTGAGCAAAGTTTGGATCCTCGCCTCACAGCATTGACCTTGCAAATGCCTTTAATTTCTGGCATTAGTCTTGGTGCTTGCTCAGGAAGCCCCGTCTCTGTGCCACGTTGGCATTTTTGGTATGTACCCTGGCGAGGCATATGTTCCCGGCCCCTTCTCACTATTAAGGTCCTCTCACCTGTCCTCCTGCCTTTGATTTTGTGACTTTTCAGTTCTCAGCATGGCTCTCTCTTCTGTGTTCAAGATCCACATTCCAGTCTCTGCCTGGGTATTGAGTAGGCTTCCCAAATTGAATTCAGTATGTTTCATTATATTATCCCTGGACCAATACAGGATATAGACAGGCATGGGTGCCTGCTCATTATTGTGTCTGTATTCTGTAAGCAGCGTTCTGTAAGGTGTGAGTATGCTATTATGAATGAGCTTTCGACAAATTTTAGTTGAGACCACTCTCTGGGCATCATCTGAAACAGATGTAACGCTTTTGAGGATCATCTCACCAAGTGGAACAGCATCTGTGTTAGTTGTTAACACATTGTTTGCGGGTAGTTTTTATCGCACGCTAACAGGTGGCGCGGGCCATTTTTGCTAATTTTTTGCGCAATGGCAACGTTCAGTAAAATTACGATAACTTTAGTTTACATATTTATACGTTACCCGCATTCTACTGCTAGTCTATAAAAAACGTATTAATACGTGTCCCACGCTCTACCACCAGTCAACGTAAAACGTATAAGTAAAACGTATAAATACGTTTCCTGCGTACAATGTGTTAATATCCTATATAATAAAAGCCTAAGGTGCAAATTGACCGCACGGCAGAACGACTGGTGGAACGACCTGTTGCTGTGATGCGCACTGACCACCAGGGGTCAGACACTCAATGCAGGAGCTTCCTGCAGGCCCCAGGCCAGCCAAGGCGGGTGCAGGCGGAGGCCCCCTGATCGCCCCGCTGGTCGCCCCGCAGATCGGCCCTGATCGCAGCCAGGCCCGGAGCCCCTACCCCTGCACGACTTTCATGCGCCGGCCTCTAGTGATTCAGTAAAGTCGTGCACCTCCAAACTCAGTTCTTCCTGATTCACAGCAGGCACTCAGATGCTGGCTGCCTCTTCCCAAGTCTCTCTTTTTTTTTTTTTTTTTAATATATTTTTATTGATTTTTTACAGAGAGGAAGGGAGAGGAATAGAGAGTTAGAAACATCAATGAGAGAGAAACATCGATCAGCTGCCTCCTGCACACCCCCTACTGGGGATGAGCCCGCAACCAAGGTCCTTGCCTTTGACCGGAATCGAACCTGGGACCCTTCAGTCCGCAGGCCGATGCTCTATCCACTGAGCCACACCAGTCAGGGCCCAAGTTTCTTCTTTAGGGCAGCGGTCGCCAACCTATTGGACCTCACGGACCACCAGGGGTCTGCAGATCACCTGTTGGCGACTGCAGCTTTAGGGAGTGTGACAACACTCTTCCTCTGCACCTTAGATGAGAGCACTTGAAGGTTCTCTCGCTGGTCTTTTCGCCTGGAATATGGTACTGCTATATGGTACAATAGTCTGTACAGTATTTTAATTTTTAAAATAAATTATGATAATTTAAATATATAGATTATGTGGGGTATTTCATCAGAAGATAACACTGATCTGGTCTGTCTTGTAAGCTCAGTTGGCTGTTTTTTATTTTTATTTTTTATGGCAAGTTACTTACTGCTGGAATAATAAAGAAGTCCTATTTGGACATTAAATGAATATTAGTTCTGGCGTAGGCTTCATTAAAATGATCCTCTAAGCTTTTAATGGCCAGAGAAGTAATTTCACTGTTGCTCATTCTTAAGACCCATATATAAATTTATTTTTGCACCCCCTTTTCTCTACTTTAAGGTACAAAGAAAGAAAGAGAATAGTAATAACTGTCCTAATAAATATTATAATTTATAAGTGGTCAGAATATTCCCTTTATAAATGTGTTTTTTATATTTCATACAGTATTGATATTTTAAAATTTTTAAATTTTATTTTTTATTTTTTTAGAATTTGTATTTAAGTTGAAATATTTTAAATTTTTCTTGTTTTTCATTTGACTTATATAATCTCAGAGATTATCTTCTTTCTAATTGTTTTTCAATTAGTGAGCATTCTCAAGAATTTTTATTATGTTGGTAAATAAAATAATAAAGAACCATGACCTTATTTATTTAGATGTTCCTTTTTTAAAAAATGGATTTCTGTGTTAGCATCTTCGTTTCTCCTGTTTTCTGTGTCTTGATATTATTTATGAAAAAATTCTACGCTTTAGAATATGTTGCCAAGTAGGGCTGTTCCTCTGGGAAATGAGACTTTTGTTCTTTAGGTTAGCTTTATTTATTTATTTATTTATTTATTTATTTATTTATTTATTTATTTATTTATTTTTATTGATTTCAGAGAAGAAGGGTAAGGGAGAGCGAGACAGAAACATCAATGATGAGAGAATCATTGATCAGCTGCCTCCAGCTCACCCCACACAGGGTCGAGCCTGCAACCCGGGTACATGCCCCTACCCGGAATCGAACCGTGACCTTCTAGTTCGGAGGTCGACACTCAACCTCTGAGCCACACCAGCCAGGCTAGGCTAGCTTCTTAGAAGCAGTCTAGTAATAAAGTCTGTATCTTGGAAACTCTGTGTTTGAAATATTAACATTAATTGGGAAGAAACAAGAAATCTGATTCATGTAAGGTTGATAATGTTTATTTCAAAATACCCTTTTAGAAATCCCACAAACTCAGTATGTGCCTATGATTAAGCAAAACAGAAACAACAATTTAGGAAGCTATATATAAGGGTCTTAATGTCAGGATTTATTTATTTATTTATTTATTTTTTTAAATATATTTTATTGATTTTTTACAGAGAGGAAGGGAGAGAGACAGAGAGTCAGAAACATCGACGAGAGAGAAACACCGATCAGCCGCCTCCTGCACACCCCCCCACTGAGGATGTGCCCGCAACCAAGGCACATGCCCCCAACCCGAATCGAACCCGGGACCCCCCAGTCCGTAGGCCGACGCTCTATCCACTGAGCCAAACCGGCCCTGGCTTAATGTCAGGATTTTATCTTTATAACCTGTGGGTTCATTATGTCTCGTGGATTTAAACTCTCACAAAATCTCAGTGAGGTTTGTAGTGTCGATTTACTGTTGTGTGATTTGTTAAATGTGGTTGTTATTACTGAATAAGTCAAGAAATTGTGGATTCCAGCTTTAAAATGGCATTTTAAATTTCTTGTTTGATTTTAAGACGTGCTTCTCCAAATGAATCTTAGATTGTTTGGCTTCTCCACAATCTCACGGAGGTTTGGGTTGAAGTACGTTGTATATGGGATCACACTGCTGCCACTTTCAGTCAGGAAACGTGCCCTTCAGTCGGTGGAATAAGTTTCTAGTATAGGTTCTGTACATTTCGTAATTTTTTTGCCTTTTATTGCTTTTGTTGTTGTTAACCCTCAACTGAGGATATTTTTTCCATTGCTTTTTGGAGAAGGTGGGAGGGGGGCCAGGGTTAGGGGAAGAGAGAGAAATATCAGTGTGAGAGTGACACCTTGTCTGGTTGCCTCCTGCCTGCACCCCAAGCAGGGGCGGGGAGCCCTTGACTGAGAATGGAAATCGTGACCCTTCTGAGCCCAGGCCGCTGCTCTAGCACTGACCCGCTGGCCAGGGCCTTTGTGCTGTTCTGTTGTTGTTTTTTTCTATTTTAATGTGACCTTTTCCCACTGTGTTTTCTGAGTGGCCGTGCAGATATGTAGGAAACTCTTGATTTTTCTTTACTAGCCAAATTTTTAAACTTAGTTCCAAAAGTTTGTTACTCTGTTAGTTAATAAATTGCAAACATCTTGTAGAACTGGTGAATTGACTTCTCATTTTACCTTTAATTAAAAACATTTTTTATTTTATATTTTGCTTATTTTTTTAAGCTGTTTTCACTTATGGATATGAAACCTCCCATCTCTCGAGCCAAGATGATTCTCATCACAAAAGCTGCTATTAAAGCCATTAAGGTAAGAGTAAAATAAACATTTAATTTAAAAAATGTTTTTGAAATTTTGAAACTTATTAAACATGAGAATTCATCTTGTGAATTCATTCAACCTGAACCAAAGAGCGCTCACCAGCTTTTGCTGCGGGTTCAGGGCAGTTGCGTGGGGTGTTTGCAGTGTAATGCTGCTTCAAAACAGTTCTCCCTGCTTTTTGTTGTTAGTATTTCCCTTGTATATTTTCCAGTTTTATTGAGGTATAATTAAATAAAAATTATAAGTACTTACTAATACGTAGTAAAACATGATGATTTGATGACACACATTGCTTAGCGATGGCCACAGTCAGGCTGCTGAGCACACCAGCCCTCCGATGGCAGCTGTGGGGCGTGTGGTCCTAGAAAATCTCAGCTCCCAGAGGAGAGGGCAGGGCGGCAAGGATTCTTCCTTCATTTCATTCTTGTCATACATCAGCTGAGTGTTAGCTTCATTTTTATTTTTATTTTAAAACAAAGACTTGGGCTCCACAAAATTAAATTTCTTACCCAAGATCACACCTAATTTTAGAAACTGCATCATTTAGTTCCAGTTCCATTGTCCCCAGCTCCCAGAGGCTGCTTTGTGAAGGTTTATTGATTTAAAAATCTAAGGAAAAGGCTTCTCTTTGGGGTTGGAGGGTTGTAGTTTTGTGCTTTAGTTAATTTCTGATTTTTTTTTTTCAATTGTTGGCTAGATTATTTCTGATGGTTTATTCAGTATAATCTTTCTGTCGTTAGTTTAGTTTATTAGATTCCACATAAAAGTGAAATCATATATATGGTGTTTATATCTTGAGAATTATTTAAATAATGCAAATTTCAAGGTTTTAAGTATTTTCTAATTACATTGCAGGAAATGTAGAAATATGTAAACTGGACAATAATTTTCTTTTAATTCTTTTCAGCTTTATAAGCATGTCGTTCAAATAGTAGAAAAGTTCATCAAAAAGGTAACTATCCATTTAATTACCTCATTTTAGTTATGTTCAGTATTTGTAATTTACTCGATAAATTGTGATTTGGATGCTTGCTTGTAAAGCCACTAAACAAAAGGTTGTCGCTGCAGGTCCTTTTAAACTGTGGAGGGTTTTTTAAAAAGAAACAACCACATTAGAGCAGCGCTGTTGGCTGAGCGCGAGCTTGGAGCTCGCTGCGCCCGAGCCTCGTGCCCCTGCCCTTTGCCCTTTGCCCTGTGACTCTGCGGCGTGTGACTCGTCGGGGAGCGTTTCAAGTGAAAGCACTTCGTAAAGCTCTTCCAGCTGCCCCTGCTCCCCCATGATGACATGGTCTTTAGTTCCAGTGCTGCCGTATGTTTCAGCGTGTGATGAGCTCGTGTGTGGCTCAGCAGGGTCCTGAGAAGGGAGGCGGGGGCACCTTTGTCTTCTCCCCGACCTGGAGCTGTGCCTGTGGTGCAGACTCGAGCGTGTATGGTTTGAGGAGGGGCCGAGCGGTGGAGAGGCCACTCACAGTACAAATAAGCAAAATGGGGGGGTGACAGGTGCCGGCAGGGCACCGCCGCCACTGCCACAGAGAGCAGGCTTGGACCTGCTCCTGTTGATTGTGGACATGGACACCCACCGAGGGGAACGGGTACACGCGGACTGGTGGCCTGCGTCCCCCTGGGCTCATCAGGAACATCTGCAGCGCGATCTGCTGCGGGATTGTCCCAACGCTTACTCGGCCGCTTCCCCGAGCGGGACGCTGCACTCGGTGCCTGGCTTGTGGGAAGATTAGATGCCTCGTCATTGTTTTTCTGAGGATGAATTTCTAGACGAAGAATTGTTAGATTAAATGAGGCTTTGCTGTTATTGCAAATCATCTTCCATAAAGGTTATACCACTGGAATGTATGTAGTATCTGTTTCTCTATTACTTTTATCTTTTCCGTTTCATAGGCCAAAAACCTTCCCTTTTGGTTTTTGTTTTTCTGGCACTGTACTTGAACAGAATTAAAATTGATACATTGTTAAAATTATCTTTTTTGCAATTTTAAAAGGTAAAATTTATTGTTTTGAGCAGGATGAATTGGATTTGTATGGAATTGGTGTAGGGGTTGGTAAAGTGATGATGATTCTGGGAAATTGTGGGAGGCAGGATATCAGAGAAAAGTAAAGTACGGGGTCTGAAGTACCAAGAAAATAGCAGCGCTGTATAGACTGGGAAGTTGACAAGCTGGCCATTAAGACAGCTAAACATTCGAGTCATTTCTAAATAGAAAGAACCATTAGCATACAATTTCATTAACATGAGATTAATGGGTGTCAAATTGCTTTCTTGTATTGACTTTACATCTTTATCTTTGTAGTGTAAACCAGAATACAAGGTTCCAGGGTTATATGTCATCGACTCAATTGTACGACAGTCTCGTCACCAGTTTGGAACCGATAAAGATGTTTTTGGGCCAAGATTCTCTAAAAACATAACCGCCACATTCCAATATTTATATCTTTGTCCATCTGAAGATAAGGTATAGTTAATATAATTTTTTAATTAAGACTTTTGTTTTCGTTTCTGTTTATTTGGATCTAGATCTGTTTAAACGTATTTTAGCTATTTGAAGCCTATTGTAGTATTAGAAAGAAATCATAGTAATCTCTGAACTTGAAATAAAATCCAGTTTTTTCTATAGTTTTTTCTCATATTTATCTTTCTTGTAAAATTCTTTAGGAAAGTCATATTGTTGAAATATGAAAGCACCATTGTGGTTTTTGCTTGTTTTTTTTTTTTTTAATATTAATGATTTCAGCGAGAAAGGGAGAAGGCGAAAGATGAAAACATCAGTGATGAGAGAGAATCATTGATTGGCTGCCTCCTGCACACACCCCCTACTGGGGTTCAAGCCCACAACCCGGGCATGTGCCCTGACCTGGAATCGAACCACTACCTTCTGGTTCATAGGTTGACACTCAACCACTGAGCCACACTGGCTGGGCAGGACCATTGTGGGGTTTTTGGGTGTGTGTTTTTTTAAAAATATATTTTATTGATTTTTCATAGAGAGGAGTGGAGAGGGATAGAGAGTTAGAAACATCGATCAGCTGCCTCCTGCACACTTCCTACTGGGGATGTGCCTGCAACCAAGGTACATGCCTTTGACCAGAATTGAACCTGGGACCCTTCAGTCCACAGGCCGACGCTCTATCCACTGAGCCAAACCGGTAGGGCGGGAGGACCATTGTGTTTTAAAGAAGACATTGTTGGAAAGATTCACTTGTAGTTGAGTGACAAGGACATTCTGTGGTAGAGAAAGGCAGGGCTCATCTCAGATGGCTGCGCATTCCAGAAGGAAGGGGCAGTGCGGGGTGGCTCTGCCTGGCAGACAGAGGTGCGGGAGCATCAGCGGTATCGTTAGCAGCCAGACTGCAGCATCCGATTCCGCACGTGCGTCGCTGGTTCTGCAGACAGGGACTCCAGGAGGCGGAGCAGGGCCCTGGTGAGTCTCTTCCGAGGCGTGAAGAATGGAGACCTTTACAGTAAACAGCATGTGAATCTGAGTGTGTGGGTTCTGTGTGTATATTGGAGGGTGCTCTTGTGGGAAAAGTACACACAGAAAGAAGAGCCTCAGTCCTTGGGTAGGAGACGAGAGTTACGCCCTAAATAACACCTCTCGGGTCCTTCATACTTACCTGTCCACAAACTGCTTGCCTGTCCACTACTGGTCAGTTTCTTAACTGTCGCAGTTGTTACAATCATCCTAAAGTAAATTCTTCAGTTCTATAACTTTTTTTGTCAGTGATGGATGGGGTTTCTTTTTAACCATAAATAAAGCCTGAAAATTTTAAATACATTTCTCTATTAAATAATCAATTTCTTTTGATTCTGTAGGTTATATTACTTTTGTTTACTTTTTTCCCTTCTCTGTTTCGTATTGTAGATTATACTGCTGAAGAAAGGCTGATTAGTTTAATAAGGCTGTGATTCTGACAATAGATTTTATTTTCCTAGGCCCTAGCCAGTTTGTCTCAGAGGATAAAGCATTGGCCTGCGGATTGAAGGGTCCTGGGTTTGATTCTGGTCAGGGGCACGTGCCCAAGTTGCAGGCTCGATCCCCAGTGTGGGGTGTGCAGGAGGGAGCCGACCAAATAATTCTCTGTCATCATTGATGTTTCTATCTCTCTCTCTCCTCCCTTCCTCTCTGAAATCAATAAAAATATATTTTAAAAAAAACACACAAAGAAACGCCTTAGTATGGAAAAATTGGCATGAGGTTATTGTATTTCTCTCTTTTTTTGGTAAGGTGTAATAAATTACTTATGCAAATATTAATTGTGTATTCACGTTTTCTCACACATAACAGAGTAAAATAGTCCGTGTGCTGAACCTTTGGCAAAAAAATGGAGTCTTCAAAATTGAAATTATCCAGCCCCTTCTGGACATGGCCGCGGGAAGCAGCAGCGCCGTCCCGGGGGCCGACAGTGTCGCTAACAATGAAGGTGAGCGGCTCTGAGCTGTGGGCGGGCGGCCTCTGCAGGCGGAGCGGGTCTGTTTCCTCTGCGGGACTTTTCCCGGGAGGAAGCTTGAGCTCGCATCGCATCGTGGAGGGATGGCTTCTTCCCATAATTATTCGTAATGAAGGTGAGGCCCTTCCCGCACTTGTTCCAGCATCGACTCTAGCCGCGCAGTCTCTGTTTTTCTCTGTGTTAAACTGAACGGACGCTGTTTTGGGGAAGAAGCTTAACGGAGTGTAAAAAAAAATTGGCAGGTTAAAGTGTTCTTAGTCCTTCGTGACTTCTTCTTTCTTAGGTTCGCCGCCTCCTCCAGTTAAAGTTTCTTCTGAACCCCCACTGGTCACTACAAACTCTGTGCCATCCGTCCAGCAGCTGCCCAGTTCAGACGCTTTTGCTGCTGTGGCCCAGCTGTTCCAGACGACCCAAGGGCAGCAGGTAAGCGGCCGGAGCGGGAGTGTTTGCCGTGGGCACTGGTGCGGGTCCTTGTCTCTCTTCCGGACAATGAGCACATTCGAGGGAGGAAGTGGTGCTCTCCAGCTAGGAAGGCCTGGCTGGACGGACAGCGCGGGGTGGGGTGTGGAGAGTGAGCTGGGCCACAGAGCGGCAGTGCCCTTGGAGGAGAACGAGCCGCAGGACGCCCAGCGGCCGGTGCTGCTCACAGGTCTAACGTTGCAGGCTGGTTTCAAGTTACTTGAATCGGAGATGATGTTTACATTTTCCAAAACCATATATTTACCTTGCTCACAATTCAGTGTCTTTCCTCTTCTTTTTGACCATTATTTTCTACCAGTGGGGTTGTCAACATCCATTTTTAACTTTAAGCAACACAGATTGTATCCTTGCTATATTCATTCACAGCAAACCTAACAGTATTAAAGTGTTGACTCTTTTTTCTAGTTTACTCTGTGCCTATGCTATTTTGAGTCACCTTTAAGCTTTTGTAGTAAAATGTCTTTGATACAATGATTACACTTGGAGAGGTGGTTTATCGGTTTTGTCATTCTTTAAGCTTCAGCAGATCCTTCAGACTTTCCAGCAGCCTCCAAAACCACAGTCTCCCGCCATTGACAATGCTGTGATGGCTCAGGTTCAGGCCATCACAGCTCAGTTAACGACAACTCCGGCAGCACCGCCTGAGCAGAAGGCCACGGCGTTTGACAAGGTACGCTTCTCACCACACCACCCGTGTGCATGTCACTCGCTTGTGATGTTGGAGTTGGCCCTTCTCTAGCGTCTCTGTGGCTTGTTGGTTTTATTATTTGTGCTTTCAGGTATTCCCCCACAACATCAAAACAGTGTTTTAATTCTGGTTACAAATTTATATAGACTCATCGCAAAGTTTTTCCGTAAATAAAGAAATAAAGGATGAAAAGTGAAAGTGGACAGTGTAAAGGAAAGTGAACAGAGCGTGTACCGTTAAGCCCGTGCGTGGCGTGGCGTGACGACTGGAACCTTCTGCTGCGCCTCTTTCAGAGTTTCCTTGTTGGGGACAGGTGCCTTTCAGCTCACTCGCTTTGGTCTTAATCATCTTAGCTCATCTTTGTGTTGGTGCCGTGAAGGTGGATAGATTTAGGTCTGCCTTTTCGCTTGTTAGCCCCCGTCCATGACCTGGACACATCGCTGTTCAGCTGTCCCCCTTTCAGTAGGCATTTACTCTGCTTCCGGGTTTTGCTGTTAACAACCCTAGTTACAATGTCCGCACGAGGGTGTGGGTTGTGCGGTGTCCTCAGGCTCTGCTGGCCTTGCCGTCTTCAGGGCCGCGCTCAGGGCTCAGGTGTGTTGAATCAGCATGGCTCCGAGCTTCGGGTTGAAATGTTAGCCCGGGCCACTCCACTCCGGTCGTCTCATCTCTTCCTTTTTGTGGGTTTAAGGCTGTGTAACATTCTATGTCACTCTACAGGTTTCACTACAAAAAGCACAAGTTTGAAGGCCCTAGAAATCAATGATAACTTTTACTCATCTGTGAGATTTCTCATTTCTTTCCAGCATTCTAATTTTAAGATATAATAAGTTTCATTATATCTTATGTAAAATGTGCTGGTAGTTCAAATTAAGACTCTGCAGTACACACTGGTTGTCATTGTGTCTTGGTGATTGATTGATTTTTATGGATTTTATTTTATAGAGAGGAAGGGGGAAAGAGAAACACCCGCTGCTGTGCTCCTTATGTGTGCACTCATTGGTTGGCTCTTGCATGTGCCCTGACCGGGATGAACCTGCAGCCTTGGTGCGGCGGGATGGCGCTCACCAGTGAGCTGCCGGCCAGGGCTGTGCTCTGTCTTGGGAATCTGTGAATGACCACTGGTCAGAAGCAGGTTGGATAAAATGCGCGAGTGCAGAAGGCCTCCACTGTGGGAGGGGAGAACACGAATAATACAGCACGCTCCAACCGCTTCTCTCTGAGCAGATCTGTGTGTGCTTTCAGAACTCCTTCCCTGTACATGTGAGTGTAAATGCTTCCATTTTGTGGTTTTACTCAATTTCTACTTTGTGTTTTGATTAGGAAACCTTCCCACCTGTATTTTTTTTTAATTTTATATTTTCTTCTAGTGGTTTTATATTTTTGTTTTTTACATTTGTCTCTTTGGTTCTTTTGGAACCTACTTTAGAATATGGTTCAAGATAGTTAAATCTGTATAGTTTTAGAAAGAACTAATTTTCCCTCACTGTTTTTATCTGAGACTAAATTCTCATTTATCTCTATGCTTATCTCTAGACCAGTGGTTCTCAACCTTCTGGCCCTTTAAATACAGTTCCTCATGTTGTGACCCAACCATAAAATTATTTTCGTTGCTACTTCATAACTGTCATGTTGCTACTGTTACGAATCGTAATGTAAATATCTGATATGCAGGATGGTCTTAGGCGACCCCTGTGAAAGGTCGTTCAACCGCCAAAGGGGTCGCGACCCACAGGTTGAGAACCGCTGGCCTAGGGTAATATTTGACCGAACAGCTGGACACCATAACCCAGCCAAGTTGACACATAGTTAACCAGCTCAGCATACTTTTCCAGGTGAACTTGGCATAAGTTTTAGAATTCATGAGTTTATGGGTTAATTTAAGAAGTACTGATAGTTTTTTACACAGTCTCCATATACTACAATGTCTTTTTTTTGTATGTGTTCAGTACATTTGTTTTATTTATTCTTAGGTATTTTTCAGGTTTACTGTTACATAACATTTCATTTGGTTAATGATGACATAGTGCAAAAGCTATCGATTTTTATTTTATCCTGTAAAATGGTCATGGTATTAAACACCTAATTTTATAGTTGGTTCTCTGCTTCTGTAGGTAGCTGCTTTTTTTACTTTTCCCCTGCTACATCTCTGCCTGTTTCTTTCCCCTTTTGTAATGCACTGGTGGCTAGGACTCCAGGAACAAGCTGCGTAAAGGCAGTGATAGTGGCTCCCCACCTTGTTCCTGTGAGATGTGTTCCTCTAATGCTTGACCTGAAGTGGGTTGTTTTTATGTCACGTTTGGGAAAAGGAATTCTTTGCTCTTCCTGTTGCTAAAAATGTCCGTCTTTAGCGAGTCAAACTGAACAGTTGGTTTATTTCAGCTGATTCATAGATCTTCAGGTGCCTAAAAAGCAACAAAAATGTATTTTTGGATAGATATTATTGTCCTTTTTTTAATTGTTTCAAATCTTTCCCAAAGCAATAGGTATAGACCTTAAGACTTTAAATGCACATTTATATGTGATAAACTTTAGAGATCATAGGTTTTGTTTTTTTGTAGGCAGTTTAGATCTGAGTTTTAAATTTGGCTTTATTCTGATGTTGAGTTACTTAGATATTCCGTGTGCACCACTGTGAAACAGTGATGGTAGCGCCTCTATTTGATTGCTGCAAGGGCTAAATAAGCTAATGTGTGAAACAGCAAGATGCCTGGGTCATGTTGGATCACTCAGTTACAGTAAGAACCTTAAATCTCATGGCCTAGAATTAGAAAGAAACATGTGTTGTCCCTTCCTCATTCAGAAATCTTCTGTTGAGTAAAGTTCTAGCCGAACTATCACAGAGCCCCACAGATTTAGGAATTTGAGGTTGGAAATCCATGAACAGAATGGACCCAGCTTAAGAGAGGAGATTGCTCATTGGACGCCAGAGACTGGGGCTTTGAAGTCAAAAAGACCGTGTCTGCCTCCTGAGTGCATTCACTGACTGTACCATCCTGGTTATATTTCTCACTGTCCTGAGCTTTAGTTTTCTTGTTTGTAAAAAGAAGAAAATCTGTCTACATTGCATGCTCTCGTGATGGTGAAGTGTGTGCAATCTACCAAAACAGTAGCGGGTGTGTATTGCACAACTTCCTTCCTTTCTGAGCAAATGTGATGGTAGCTTCCATGGCTCTTCTGGACATGTGGTCTGGTAGAGTGCCTTGTCCGTTTGTCCCTTTTCTCATGGACATGCCTGGTCATCTGAAGGGAGCCGGGAAGCTCTGAGAAAGAGGCTAGTGTGCAGGTGGTGAGACTTCTCCGTCAGCCCTGTCTGTGCCGTCACTTTCTCTTTTCATATGAACATATTCGTCAGCGGGCAGCCTTGGGCATTTTTCTGTGGGCATTTATCGCAATTGGGTGAGACAATCTTGGATTTTGTACATTCTGAAGCCTGCTGAAATGGACACCATTGTCATGTATGCAAAGTTCCAAAAGTTTTTTGTCTAGAAACATGACTATTTCAGTAGAATACTTAACTTGCTAAATTAATAAAGTAAGCATATAGACGATGGTCAGAAAGAAACCACCGCCTTTATAATTAGGGAAGAAAACAGAACAAAAGCTGTCTTTTTCAAATGGCATTTGTGTAAAAATGGTTTGTCTGTGAACCAGCTCCTAGGAGCACGCGGGAAAATGAGATTGTACGTGACAGTGCGGTAGGATTAGAGGTGGTGGGAACATCTGTTGTTTTTATAAAGTTTTTGTGCACTGAATGCTGTCGGAATTTTAAAGTGGAAAACCAACATCCCTGTTGCAGAAGCTACTTGATCGATTTGATTATGACGATGAGCCAGAAGCTGTGGAAGAATCGAAGAAAGAAGATGCTGCTGCCGCTGCTGCCAGCACCACCTCTGCTGCTGCCGCACCTGCTGCTGCCCCGGCCCCGCCCGCTGCTGCTGTGCCCGCCGTGTCTCCACCGCAGGCGCCCTTGTGAGTCTCCGTCGCTCAGTGCGCGTGGAGTCAGTGTGTTCACCAGCACAGGATAGGAACATGGAGTGGCAAGATCGTTTTCCATATACAGTTCTTGTCTTTTTAAAAAATGATATTTTGGGTTTTCTCCCACATGAGGAAGGGATCCTAAAAAATGTACCCAAAATAATGGCTTTTATGTTGGGAATGGTGCTCAGTGTATTAGTTAGTATGTAGGCAAATAGACGATTCAGTAAATTGTTGATTATCAATGATTCCTGGAGAACATTCTTTATATTTCTGTATAAGTGAGGCGTGTGTTTTGGACTGGGTAAAAGGATCACTCATGCTTTTTCAGTGGGTATCCTGGAGATGGCATGCAGCAACCAGCATATCCCCAACATCAAAATATGGATCCGTTTCAGCCGCCGATGATGGCAATGCAACAGGACCCAGTGCACCATCAGGTACAGGTGTGTTTCTTGCAGCTGAGTTTTGTCTACAGATGCTCATTCCAGCCTGCGGGCTGCACTTCACAGACCCCCATTCAGCGGCATGATTGGATAAGTAGCACCACAACTGCAGTAAACACTGCTGAGCACATAACTGATTTGAGTTGCTTTTTGCTTTAATTAAAACAAGGATGCCAAATCTTTCATGCTCCTAACTTGATAGCCAGCATTGCTGTAAAGTAGTTTAGGGAGCAGCAGGCCCTGGCCTGTGTCCGGGAGCTGGCCTGTTAGCGGCAGCGCTCTCTCCCGCGAGGAGCCTGCTCAGTGTGCGAGGAGATGCTTCCGAGGCCTTCGGCTCGGCAGGCAGGTGTGGGCCGGAGGGCTGCACTGGAAGGAGCAGAGCGCACGGGAATCGCAGGCAATGGGTAGAGATTTGTTCATTGGATTTATTTTAGTAAATCCTCGAATTCAGAGTTTCTTAGGCTTGATTATGCATTTCAGTAAATGGGGGCAGGGAGGGGCATTTTAAAAAATGCAAATGCTGCTCGGATGGTGCGCTCGGTGGTTAAGCATTGATCCATGCACCCAGAGGTCACCGGTTCGATTCCTAGTCAGGACCCATGCCCAGGTTGTGGGCTCGACCCCAGGGGGTGTTTAGGAGATAGCCAATCGAGATGTGTCTCTCATCGCTGTTTCTATCCTCCTCTCTCTAAAGTCAATAAAACATTTTTTTAAAAGTGCAAATCCTGGCCCTCCAGTGCTACAGTGAATATAGAGACTGGTTTTCATTGTGCAGTGATTCTGCGGTACAGCTAGTCCTGGGAGTAACACCTGATGGCCTGAGTTTAGGCGAGGCTCTGAGAAATCTGTCCCGACTCTACTCATCTTACTCACATCACTCTCAGTCCATTTTACACATTTGGTAATAGGAAGTTGATATCGATATTTTAATGACTTGATGAAGTTTGAAAAGTATTTGATAAGCCTATTTAAAATATGAAGAAAACCTATGAACTTATTTCCAAATGTTTTAACAGTTACTGAAAGTTTATAAATAATTTAGAAAGAATACTTATTTTGTGACATAATTATATTTGTAATTGTATTGACATTGGAATGACACATGCAGAAATATGTTAAGTTGTGGTTTACTCTCGTTGTTATATTTGAAATCCTAAAAGTAGGCATGTGAGATGGACGTCTCCTTAGAGAATGAACCTGCACGCCAGTGCTTCTAGCCTCTTCCAAAAATCAGAGAATCTCTGGTTTTAAGTTCAGTCTGTCACATGGTTTCCTCACAATAAATGAAGTTATATCTTTAAATATGTAAACCCCAAACCTGTGTGTTTATAATTTTTAAAATGAGCCGTGGGATTTTTAACCTGCACATATACTTGGATGTGTAACAGTTCTTTGAGTAATGATGATTTGTGGAATTTGCTAATTACTGTTGTGTGTCATTATTATTTTTCCTTGATAAAAATTTATTTGAAAGTATTTTAGTTTCATATTAAATTCGGGGCTTTAAAATTGGTTTTTGGTAGTTGTTATTTAAAATCTACGCATACCCTTTCTTTCAAACCCAAGGTTCCACTTCCTCCTAATGGACAGATGCCGGGGTTCAGCCTTCTGCCCCCGCCTGCGTTCCCCGCCCTGGCTCCGCCTGTGCTTCCTCCCGCTGCCCCCGTGCAGCAGCCGTTCCAGGCCCCCTTCCCGGCCCCCAGTGAGCCGCTCGCACAGAAAGCCCAGCAGGTAAAAGCTCCCTTCCCGCCACTGAGGACCTTCGGTGCCGGGACTGATGTTCTGGTTCCTGCCTATTGGCTTGTCATCTGCAGTTTTGAATGTGAAGAAAGATTGACCTTGGACACACATTTGCCTCCCTGTGCCCCACGTTTCTCACCTGTAAAATGGGCGTAATTGAGGATTGGGATAGAGGATAGAAAGCTTAACAGGTACCTCAGGATGGCCTATTGGAACAGTGTGTCACCTGCACGAAGCCATTTCCGAAAGGAGAGTGTGTCCTCTAGCCTCATAAACAATGTAAAGGTTCTTACACTGAAGGCAACTGGGTCTCAAGTAACCCAAAGGGGACTGCTTCAGGTCAGGAGACTGGAATGGAATGTTTTTAGGTTTCGTCCTGTGCCTTATTTATAATTTTCCTTTTCTCATTTAATGATAGCTGTTTGTTTTGTTTTTAAAGGAAATGAAAGTAGAACAGCCTTGTATCCAAGAGGTGAAGCGGCATATGTCTGATAACAGAAAGTCGAGATCTAGGTCAGCATCCAGGTAATTTATGGAAAATGTTTTTCCAATTCTATGTGTCTTAGGAGGCATAGAGTTGGATTGGTTCCCAGTTGGGTGAATAGATAGCACTTGGTGTATTTGTGTGCCTGTGTGTGAGTTGGAGCAGAAGTACCTGCACACCGTTCTGAGGTCAGTGGTCTCACCCACATTTGTTCCCTGGGAGTTGCTGGGACGCCTGTGTACAGATCGTTTACACGGCATTGTAATTGCCGCAGCGAAGAGGGCGGCTGAGAAGGCAGGTAACAGCTGTGACTGCAGGCATGTAGTTAGTGCAGCGCTGGAGGCCTCGACGGTGAGAGCACTTCCATAAGCTGCCAGCCTTCTTCTTTCAGTCATTTCAATAGACTCTTTCCCTGCTATCGGTTTCTTACGTATTCACACATTAAATTACCTGCTTTATATTTTTATTTCTTCAAATTAACACGTGCTTACCTGCTTAAAACTTTTTCTTCGTGTGCTGTCCATTCTTCCTCCTGAAAATACTAGGTCACCAAAAAGGAGGCGCTCTCGATCTGGTTCTAGATCTCGACGGTCTCGGCATCGACGCTCTCGATCTCGGTCCCGAGACAGACGCCGCCATTCTCCTCGCTCCCGATCCCAAGAAAGACGGGACCGAGAGAAAGAGCGAGAGCGCCGGCAGAAAGGCCTTCCTCCCGTCAAGCCCGAGACCGCGAGCGGTACGTTCCCCTTTGCAGTCAGGCTTCTGCGTGACTTCTTCACGTCGTGGATTTAAAGTGTCTCCTGATTGTTAGCAAAACACTGCTTTATCCTGTCTCATTAGCTGACTGTATACTCTTGGATTTGCTTTTTCGTTAAGCCAGCTGTAAAGCAGCAGTGAGGAGTGTGGGAAATACAAATTCTAGCCAACCTCATGCACAGTGGGAAGGTTTTATTTACCTTTTCCACTAGAATCACTAATCCCCTCTTACTTTCTGAAGATTTCCTATTACAGACGGCATTATCTTGCATTGCTCCCTGAATCTCTGATTGCATGAAGTCTGGGTAATAGTGTGTGTGCTGCATCGGGGGCTAACCTGGTGTTGTCATTGGTGGCCTGGGCGGCTGCGAGGCTTCTGACTCCGGGGCACGCGCGGCAGGTGGAGGGCCGGTGCGCATGGTGAATGCAAGCACTGCACTGCTGGGCTCAGGGTTAGGATCAAGTCTCAGGTCTGCCCACGGAGGCAGTTTGCTTTAACGCTTGTGTGTGTTCACTATTCTGGTTTCAATTCTGGAAGCAGCACCGCAGTTTCTAGAATATTTAAACGTACTAGTATATGGGACTTGCTACTCAAGCCTGAGGTCACTCATGCTGGTTCTGTGGTGATTTTCTGATGTCGGGTGCAGTGGTTCGCTGTCAGGTGTGCGTGTTTCTGACGGCAGTTTCCTCTCAGTTTGTAGCACTACACTCTGGGTGGGACAGCTGGACAAAAGGACGACTCAGCAGGACGTTGCCAGTCTCTTAGAAGAGTTTGGTCCAATTGAATCGATTAATGTGAGTATTTATTAAATTACTTAATGACAGTGAACAGATGTGATTGTCATTTCATAAAATTAAGGATTGGGACCTCAGTTAACATTTTCCCAGGTTTTGTAGACAATGTGGCTAGAGTTTAGGGGTTCTGAGTTCGTGTTTAGCATTCTCTGCTTTTAATCATGTATCTTTTAATAACCACGTTTAAAACCTTTTTCTAGAAAAGTCTTTATGTAATAAAGCTTAGGGGACTGTAGGCTCCTTAATAACTGGCAATTGAGACCAAACGTACATTGCCAGTTGACAAGGTGTTTACTCTCCGGTGACGGAGCGCTGGCGTGACCGGGGAGATGGGTCTGGCTGGGCTGTGGGAACTGGTGACTTGTATCTTGTTGTTCTTTGATGTTGTGCCCGTATTTTCTCACACGGAAATCTCCTGGAGCAGATGATTCCTCCCAGAGGCTGTGCCTACATCGTTATGGTGCACAGGCAAGACGCCTACCGCGCCCTGCAGAAGCTGAGCCGAGGGAACTACAAAGTGAACCAGAAGTCCATAAAGGTACCGTGTTCTACCTGAGACTCCGTTGTCTTAAACTGTAATATTGGACAGAAGCATATTTCATATGCATCTTTTAAAAAAAGTTATCTGTTAAGGTTACCAAATTTTAAATGTTAGATTCATGGTAGAATTTTTAATTTTTTAAAACGTAGATAGAGCAAGCCTTCAAGGTATTAGTGCCTTAAATATAATATTTATTTATTTTTATTTTTTAAATATATTTTTATTTCAGAGAGGAATAGAGAAGGCTAGAGAGATAGGAACATCAATGATGAGAGAGAATCCTTGATGGGCTGCCCCCTGCATGCCCCACACTGGGGATGGAGCCCACAATCCAGGCATGTGCCCTGACTGGGAATCTAACCATGATCTCCTGGTTCATAGGTTGACACTCAACCACTGAACCATACTGGCTGGCTAAAATATAATATTTAGTAAAATATTTTATCTTGTTATTTAAAAATTTTTGGATGTAAAGTTTGTCATTTTTCTTAGAATTAACTGTGAAAAGTCTTCAACAAAGATAGAAAAAAAGATAAAGATAAATGGGTATTCTTCCCTGCGGGGGCACAGGCAGTGCTTCCTTGGTGTCATAGCACTGCCCTGGAATTGGCCACAGAGTGGCTTTGTCTAACGCTGGATCATCCCAAGTCCCTGGCTTCCGAGAGTGGGTCCCGTGTGCTGGGTTGTCCAGGGGAGTTGGCAGTTGCCCTGATTAACTTTTGTCTTTTCTCTAAGTCTTATGCTGACTGGCTTGGTGGGTGATGGAGGAAGTTGGTAAGGAGGAGGTGCCAGTTACATTTCCATCCTAAGACAGCGGGAGACAAGTGGGCACCACTTTCCTGGTGGCAGATAAGGCCCAGGACAGCGAGGCCAGATGCCCCTGCTGCCCAAGTAGAACGGGGCAGTAGAATGGGGGGAACTGAACTCTCGAACCTCACAGCGTTCCCTGTGTCCCTTTCTCTCCATATTGAATTCGTGGTGAACAGATCGCCTGGGCCTTAAACAAAGGCATCAAGGCGGACTACAAGCAGTACTGGGACGTGGAGCTGGGTGTGACCTACGTTCCTTGGGACAAAGTGAAGCCTGAGGAGCTGGAGGGCTTTTGTGAAGGAGGCATGTTGGACAGTGACACGCTTAACCCAGGTAACGCGGTGCTGGTGTATGTAAAATCCAGGCGTGCGGTGTGTGCGACAGATGCTTCTTTCCATGATGAAGCATTTTTTTGAGATTTTTCAAGTACCACGTGTGCCATTCTCTCCGTGATAAACCAAGGGCACGGTGACTAAGATAGATGTGGTCTTTGCTCTTCTGCAACTTATAGTAAGTGGAGAGATGCAGATCCAAAGTAAACAATGACTGATCCTGGGTCAGACAGACCCAATGAGCCCTAACCTGGTCGTCGTCGACACTGTGCTGTAATCCAGTGCTTTGTAGTAATTTCTTTGAAAATGTGTGAATGTCCAGAAAAGTCGTGGGAAGTAGTTGTGTATGGCAAGGAGGTGCAGTTGTGTGTGGTCAGGTCTATGAGAGATGCCAGGCTGGGATTGCAGGGGGAAAGTGGCAGCGGCTCTGGGCATGACCTGGAGAGGGTCCGGGAACTGATGCGGGAGGGGCATAGGGTGGCGTGGCCGGGGAAAGGGCTGCTGGGGGGAGTGTAAGCAGGAGCTGTGGCTGGAGCCACGGGAGGAGTTGGTGCTGGACGACTGCTCCCAGCCCCTCCTCCCTGCACGGTGCATGGTGCTTCACTTACACACACAGCCGTGTCGGAGGCAACAGGGCCCAGGGTCTGCTGTGTGCCTGGCATTCTGGGAGGCTCCTCCCTCCCCGATCCTTTGTCCAAACAAGAACCTAGGCTAGGCGTCTCTGCCGCTTATTGAGGTACAGGCCTGGGACAGATTGTCTTTGTTTTCCTCATAACATGGGACTCGTCATCATAATAGAACGACTTCCAGGCGGTGGTGAGAGTTGCATTGCTTAGTGTGTATAAAGGGCCTGGCACACAGCGAGCAGTGGCTTTTTGCATGTTGCTAATTTAAATCCTATTTATAAGGTTAGCATGGGCATTTCTTTAATAGACCACTGGGTGTTTTTATTTTTATTTTAATCAACATTTCAAAAATCCCTTCTGGATTTAAAGTTTTAACTTAACATGGTAAGCTGCTATTGTTAAATTTCTTTAACTCCCGTAGAGTGGAAAGGAATTACCAAGAAGCATGAGAATGAAGTTGCTCAGAATGGAGGGGCAGAAAGCTCACACGCAGAACCAGTGTCACCCATACCCAAGCCTTTGCCGGTGCCCGTCCCTCCTATTCCCGTCCCCGCACCTATCACAGTACCTCCTCCACAGGTGAGAGGGGCGGGGCGTTCTTTCGACTTGCACGTTTCTGAAATAAACCCTCCAGATCTTACGTAGATGTATGTCTGCATTCATAGAGACCTGAGGTATAAATGTGGGTTACTTGTCATATTTTGATGTGTCCAACCTGTTGCTTATAAGCTCTTTAGCACATTTTTAAATAATGTTAATGAAACTAGAATGCGTTCATATTGCCTTCCATCTGCCTAGATTACAGATACCTTACACTAGGGCAGTGATGGCGAACCTATGACACATGTGTCAGAGGTGATACGCGAACTCATTTTTTTTGGTTGATTTTTCTTTGTTAAATGGCATTTAAATATATAAAATAAATATCAAAAATATAAACCTTTGTTTTACTATGGTTGCAAATATCAAAAAAATTTCTATATGTGACACGGCACCAGAGTTAAGTTGGGGTTTTTCAAAATGCTGACACGCCGAGCTCAAAAGGTTCGCTGTCACTGTGTCAGATCTGAGGTGCAAACCCGTTCGTTTCTTCTATTCTTTTTACTCTCACTTTATTTTCATATCGGATCTTTGTTCTTCATGGACTTAGGCTCTGAGGGAGCTGGATTCATACCCGACAAGCAGCTGTTTCGAGGGAAAGATGTTTGTAAATCTTCGGTTTGGGTGGTGCGGTCATGATTTTTTTTTTTAAATAAATTGAGTGCCATTTAACATGAAGGTTAGTCTTAGAGAGTCTGCTGTCCTGTTACTTCAGAGAAAGGGCTGGTTCTGGTAGATGAGAGCTTGAGTCCCAGCTCTATTGACCTTGAGCAGATCGCCGATCCCCAAGCACCCCTTCCCTGTCTGAATGTGCAGGTGCCCTCTCCTGGCCTTGGCCTTCCTCCGTCAGAGCGGGTGAGGGCTAAACGAGGCGCGTTCAACACTCGCAGGTTTTCTGTTACCGAATCTCCACAGAAAACCTTTGGTTTAAATTGTAAATAGCTGACCCCGGTTTCCATATGATCCACTAGATTTTTCTCGTCTTTCAGTACCTTCCTTCCTCTGTTTCTTACCGTCAGTCCCCCGGGTGAATCCGCACTAACACAGAGTGGGGTTCCTGGCCTCTTCAGCTGTGATAGTTCACAAGTGGACTTCCTAAGTGGGCACTCTGTGGTCGCCTGTTAGACATGCCCTTCAGTGTAGGTTGTAAGTAAGATTCAAGTATGTCAGCATTCATATAAGAAACTCGACTCATTTCTTAAAATTGTTCATACTTTTTTTAAAAAAAACAACAGCAAATATTTATTTGTTGGGTGTTTATTAAGTGCCAGGCACTAGCACTTAACATGCATTAACTCTTCAATCCCCATGAGGATTGAGGTTGGCACTTTCCCATTTTACAGATAAATAATCTGAGGTCTAGAGAGGGTCCGCTTGCTCCGGTCCCAGAGCCGGCCCCGCGGTTTGACTGAGATCCCATCACTGTGGAATCGGTGGGGGAGCTTTTCGTAGGTTACGTTCTCAGACGTACTGGCGGATCATGGGACATCGTTTCAGCAGGGCACCTTCTGTCGGGCCACAGCCGGCGCTGGGAGGCACAGTGTGGATCTGCTGTCATAAAGCAGAGCTCACTGGGCTTCTGTCGTTTGGGGCGGGTACAGATTACCATCTGTTTTCTAATTTACTCGCGTAATAAGAACCAGTTTGGAAACGTCTGTTTTTCCAACGGGGCATTTGCTTTGTCTGCTCGCTGTGTGGGAGGGGGGTGGCTGGATGGGTGGCTTCATCTTTCTTCCTTCTTCTCCAGGTCCCCCCACATCAGCCAGGGCCTCCTGTGGTTGGTGCTCTCCAGCCGCCCGCTTTCACGCCGCCTCTGGGAATTCCGCCGCCGGGCTTCGGTCCTGGCGTTCCTCCGCCGCCGCCGCCTCCACCCTTTTTACGCCCAGGATTCAACCCAATGCATTTACCGCCAGGTACACCAGGTTGTTTGAGAAGACATTGTTCGTGAGTGTGAGATGAAGTGATGGAGCAAAAGTGACTATTTTTCTCATTCTAGGTTTTCTTCCTCCCGGACCCCCACCTCCTATAACTCCACCCGTGTCCATTCCTCCTCCTCACACTCCACCAATGAGCATCCCAAACTGTAAGCACGTTTCCTTTGTGTCCAGTTCTCCTTGGAGTCGGGAGCGGAGGGAGATGGGTCAGTACTAGGTGTAGACGTGGCCGGGAGAGAATTAGTTGCTCAGCGTCACATGTCGATGTGATTATATCCCTTAGCTACTATCGCTGGTAAAAGCGAAGACCCCACCAAAGACTTACCTATTGGAAATCCCATTCCAACAGTGGTGTCTGGGGCTAGAGGAAACGCCGAGTCTGGTGATGGTGTGAAAATGTACGGCTCTGCCGCGCCGCCTGCCGCGCCCACGAGTCTGCCCACCCCTCCGGTCACCCAGCCTGTCTCACTTCTGGGTAAGTGCCTTTTTCTATCATCCGTTTTTATTCCTCTCCCAAGTTGTTTTTTTGAGTGTTTTTCTTAAACTGGTAATTTCGGTAAAATCTTCTCTGAGGCTGCTGTTTGCTTTGAGGAAGATCTCCCTCTTAAATGAATGTGTGCTCTTGGTCTTTACCGAGAGTCGTCTGGAGACAGCCTCCGTGGTGGAATTTTGTCTGTCTATCTTGAATGAACGTTCGGGGCTGCACATCTTTCTTTGGTATCGTAAAGTGATTGATCTCTGGGACGAGGACTTGGTAAAAGTCCAAGATTGGCATAACGCCAGGTGTCCTAGCTTTATAAGAGAGAACATTTCTTTGACAGCGCAGGTTTTTTCCCTGTGTGGACCAGTCTTTATATCTTTAAAAACCCTGGACTTGGTATCACTCTTTGTGGGCTAGCAAAGAACATGGTCTTCGATCCGTGCCAGTAAAGTGGCTTTGCTGCCCGCGTGGCAGGCCCCTCCGTCCCCTCCTACTAAGTTCTCTGTGCTCAGCTAACAACGGGACCCCGTGGCTAAGGAAGAGGGTGACACTGTGCACAGCTGGGAGGCCTTGGCCTGGCTTGCTTGAGTCACAAATGGATACATCGTGTCCTTGTCAGACTGACCACCTTCTAATGAATACACTGCTGCCCAGTATAATTAACCCCGACTCTCCCAGTGAGCGGCCACTCCGTCCTCCGGGTCCAGCCCGCGAGCCCTGTGTTCTCGGAGGGGAGGGGTGTGTCCGCATGTGTGCGTCCATCTCGCCTTTAGGAAGGGCGCACTGGCCCTCTGGCGGTGGGGCTGCGGGACGGGTGGCGTTGCAGGACTTCTACTCTGACCTACACCTTTCAGGACTGTTGGGAACTTGCACTTGGTACCTGTACTCATTTATCATTAAAATCCGTTTCTTTTTAAATGGCTTGCTGTCTTCTGGCCTCTCCAAGACTGAGTTTTGGCTGATAATAAACTTGACTTTTATTTCCATTAGCACACAGACTCAGTAATAAATAGTAAGAGAGGATGTGGGATTAAAATTGGTCACAAATACTGTAGCGGTAGTCATCACAATGATGGCAAATGATTTGTTTAATGAGGAGATTGCTCAAGAGGCCTGTGCCCTGGAAGTCATGTAATAGAAGGAACGCTGGACTGGCAGCTGGGAAATTATCATCTGTGCATCTCAGTTTTGTTATGTTTTGTTTGTTTTGTTTTCATATTTGTAATAAGATGGTTCATAAGAATCACAGAATCTGAGTTGGATAGACTTTGCTGATCAACCCCTTTCTCCCACCCCCTATCCTGCTGTGATTCTGCATGAAATGAAATGTTCTAGTCTCGTGCCCATGGATGCTGGGCCCGGAGGCCATTTACAGAAGCATGTGTGCACTCATGCTTCTCTTCTGGGCTTAAAGTTACTGACTGAGCGAGAGGATCCCATTCTTTCCCAGTCTGACACCCACCACTTTCCAGTGCCCTGGAAGCATAAGGAGCCTGCCTCTGGCCTAACCTTTAGGTCTTCAAGATTCTGCTCTTGCCCTGGTGGTTTGGCTCAGAGGAAAGAGCATCAGAATGTGGACCAAAGGGTACCGGGTTCGATTCCAGTGAAGAGCATATACCTCAATTGCAGGCTTCTCTCACGTCGATATTTCTGTCTTTCCTTCTCTCTTCCACTCTCCCTAAAAATCAACGGAAAAATACCCTTGGGTGAGGATTAAAAAAAAAAAAGATTCTGCCCTTTATTTCTTACCGCTACTAAAATGTGTCATTTAAACTCTGCATTCTACATGTGAGATAAAACACGGATCAAAAGTTCGGTGCGCTTGAAAAATAAAATTAGTAAGCTAAGCATCGCTAGAAAAATAAATTTCTTAGCGTTTATTGTTACCATTCATACCTATTTGGATGTCCATCTGTTCATTCCCCACCACCACCACCACCACCACCCTACCCCCCCCCCCCGCCCCCCCGCCCCCCAGCATCCCCACTGGGACGGACGCTCTGAGAGAAGGGACGTTGGTCGCATCAGCAGGGGGTGGCCTGTCTCCAGGGCCCTGCTCTTTGCACTTTACCCATGTGATCGTTATGACTTTTCAAACACAGTTTAGAAATTGAAGACGATTCCAAATCTGGAAAGGTTAAAATTTGACATAAAAATGAAAACTTGTTAAAATAAGTAGTTTTTCCTAAAATGCCGTTTCGGTCAGAAGGAAAGCCTCCCATGTCCCTGCAATTGGGAGGCTCCAAAAGACGTCCCCTGAGTGTGACCTTCCAGAGAAACGGGGCTTGTAGTGTCTGTTCAGGGAAGGGGAGACTCACCCACGCCGCCCGGTGCTAGAGACAGGCAGGGTCTGCGGGCGCCCAAGGGGCAGCGACGGGCACGGCTGGTCTTTGCCTGATGGTGGACGGCTGGGCCCTAGGTGCTGCACGCTCCTCTGTGCCCTCCTGTCCTTTCATGAGAATGGAAAGAAGTAGGTGCTGTGCCAGAAAATTAATCCTAGGAATAAGTCACGTGACGCTCACTGCAGTCCTGCGTGGGAAAGGAGAATAAAGACGACAAGCCGCGTGTTGGGATGACGTCGGGGGCGACGAATGTACGCAAAACCACTAACATCGGGGGTGGCATGGGCAATACTGCGAACCCTCACGGGGCGCTGCTCTGCCGCCCTAAAGTCCTTTCCTTTACCTGTGACTCGTGTACCTGCTGCATGTGTGGCAAAGTGGACACACTTTTTAGGGCAGTGGTTCTCAACCTTCTGGCCCTTTCAATACAGCTCCTCATGTTGTGACCCAACCATAACATTATTTTCGTTGCTACTTCGTACCTGTCATGTTGCTACTGTTATGAATCGTAATGTAAACATCTGATATGCAGGACGGTCTTCGGCGACCCCTGTGAAAGGGTCGTTCGACTGCCAAAGGGGTAGTGACCCACAGGTTGAGAACTGCTGTTTTAGGGGATGGGCATGTGTCTTACTTGGTTGCCGCAGGTGGTTTTCGGTGAACTGGGTCAGACGGCAGGTTCCCACGCACAGTGTTGCCGTTCCGGCCGCTGGCTCCCTGAGAAAGTGTGTGTGTTGGTAGTAGCACAGCCTGATAACTTGTATTCTTCCCAGTAATGACGCTCAAGTCATTTTACAGTGATGGTGAATGTATCATTGAGAGACTTAACTAACCAGGGTCTTAATTTCTGAAATAGAGCAGCAGTAGTTGTAAGTAGCAGGGGCCAGGCAGATGGTCAACAGGTCTCCCCCAGTCTGCGGTGGGCCTGATTCCCTGGCGAGAGGCAGTGGTGCTTTATGGGTGGTTTGGCTTGAAGGATTTCTGACCATCAGACTTACACATGGTGTTAGTTTGGGACCATGGCTGCCTGCTTGGGTGGGGGGCGGAGGGGGGTTGCCCACAAGGCCGCATGGTGGAGAACTGAACCTCCATCTTTTAAGAGTCTGAATGTTTTGGTAACTGGCAATCTGAAAATATAGAAGTATTTGGTACACAGTAATGTAATAATTCATTATGACTAACTTAAATTCATTCTTAGTCCTCACGGTTCATGGCAGCTAGTGAACAGCTGGTTCAGTGAGAGCTGAGGCTAAGCCTAGTGGTCCTGGCCAGTTAGAGGAATGTGAAGGATGATGGCAGTGAGTTCATTCTCTTTACTGTGTAAGTGTCAATGTTTACTTTTGTGTAACATGTATCTATAATGTTGTGTACAGCATATTTTTATTAAAAAGTTCACTGTAAATGTGAAATTTGGGTTCCTGTAATGTTCCAAACAATAAAAAACATGCAAAAAAAGTTTGTGTTATATATCTCTACTGTTACCAATATATGTAAAATGTCTTTTCAAGGAAAAATTACTCTAAGGTGGACTCGTTCCTTTGGTGGAAAATTAAAGCCTCTTTTCCTGCCACATGCATTTAATGATGAATATACAGAGTCTCCCCAGCTTTGTTGCCCTGCTGTGGGTGGTGGTGGCATTGACACATTAAGAACTGGGTATTTGTGGGACTGCTTCCTACTCACCCATCATTTTGTTACCAAAGACTTAAAGCAGAAGGCAGAGCTGGGTGGGCGCAGCCCAGGGCCCGATGTGGGCAGGCTTGCGGTCTCATGCTCTCGCGTGGCCACATTGAGCACAGGGGTTGATATTTTCCCATTTGGACACTTGAAGGAATTACGTGGACAGAATTGGTTTGCAAATTGTTATACTTAAACAGCTGTGTTTGCTTTATTGCAATCCTATCTAATAATAGAGAAACATGGTAATTAACCGTAACTTCGCTACCCTTCCCATTGGCTAATCAGCGAGATATGCAAATTAATTGCCAGCCAAGATGGCGGCCGGCAGCCAGGCAGCTGAAGCGAACATGAGCTTTGCTTGCTCCAGTGATGGAGGAAGCCAAGGTTCCCCGCCTGCCTCAGCCCAGATCTGAGCTCCAGATGCAACAGTGTTGCAATTATAGAACCTAAACAAACCCCAGGTACCTGCTTTCAGCCAGCACGGCCTCAGAGCTTAGAGCGGCTGGTGATGGCAACAGAGTTTCAATTATAGAATCTAAACAAACCCAGATACCTGCTTTCAGCCAGCTGTGGCCTCAGAGCTGGAGCTGGCTCTCAGCTCCAGTGACAGCTACAGAAGGTAAATAAATCCCAGGATAAAAAGAAAAAAGGAGAGGCTGGGAGCTTCAGTCACCCACCAGCCTGAAAACAGCCCTCAGCCCCTCACCCAGACTGGCCAGGCGCCCCAGTGGGGACCCCCACCCTGAAGGGGGTGTGACCAGCTGCAAACAGCCATCATCCCCTCATCCAGGCTGGCCAGCTACCCAAGCAGGACCCCCACCCTGATCCAGGACACCCTTCAGGGCAAGCCAGCTGGCCCCCACCCATGCACCAGGCCTCTATCCTATATAGTATACGGGTAATATGCAAACTGACCCTAACAGCAGAAGGACTGGGAATGACTGATCACTATGACACACACTGACCACCAGGGCGCAGACGCTCAATGCAGAAGCTGCCCTCTGGTGGTCAGGGCGCTCTCACATGGGAGAGGCTCTGCTCAGCCACAAGCCAGGCTGATAGCTGCCAGTACAGCGGTGGTGGTGGGAGCCTCTCCTCCCTCCTCAGCAGCGCTAAGGATGTCCAGCTGCAGTTTAGTCCTGCTCCCCGCTGGCAAGTAGACATCCCCCGAAGGCTGCCGGGCTGCCAGAGGGATGTCTGATTGCCATCTTAGGCCCAATCCCATGGGCCTAAGCCAGCAGGTGGTCATCCCCTGAGGGGTCCCAGACTGCGAGAGGGCACAGGCCAGGCTGAGGGACACCTCCCCCCCCCCCCCCGAATGCACAAATTTTTGTGCACCGGGCCTCTAGTCTACACTAATAAAAGAGAAAGATGCAAATGGACCGTACTTTCATGACACCCACCAGCCAATCAGGTGTGACTATGCAAATTAACCCAACAAAGATGGCAGGTTAATTTGCATACGCAGCCAGTCCAGGCCGGAGCAAAGGCAGTGCCAGCAGCCAGGGGAAAGAAGGCCCATTCTTGCATGAATCTTCATGCATCGGGCCTCTAGTCTATTATAGCTATTAAAACTGCCTAAAAGTTAATAATTTTATCACTGACTTCCGTAGCTAACTTTAAAATTGGTATTTGATTTGTAGTGATTTTACTTAGATTTCTGTGCCCAGAATTTTCTTATAGTTACTAATTTTTAACATTTGAACCAGAACATTAAAGCACGAATGTACTAGTGAGAATAACTTAAAGGAAATGAAGACGTGGCCAGAACGTTTTTTTAATGATAACATGGAATTTTCTAAATGTAATTTTTGCATTTTACTAGTTTTTCTTGTGAATTTTGCTGTGATGTTTGGTTCTATTAATGTGTCAGGTAGAGGCCCTACCAGGTGCTGGATTGGCACCAACAGAAGGCCGTGGGTGACCCGAGAAAGGCGCTTCCCCTTGGGGAGCTTTCGGTGTGCGTCCTGCCCCATCGGTGTGACATGTGGGACAGCTCCCCTTGCTCATCACAGGGCTGTCCACTCGGTGTCGCCGTCCTCACAGGCCATTGACAGCACTTGTTCCACAGCAGGCACTGGCGTGGACACGGGTTTATGCACGAACACACTGCCTTTTCTCGTGAGGGGAAGCCCTTCAAACAGGACAAACCCGGGGGAGGGGTCCTGTGCAAACCTGTGTGCCCACGCTCACCTCTGGAGCAGGCCTGGGCGCGGGGGCGGGGGGGGGGTTGGGGGGGGGGGATCGGGGGCTGGCTGCTTTGTTAGACGGCTGTTGCCGTGAAGAACTTCAGGTAAGATTTGTTTTGCCCGCCGACAGTGAAAACAGCCATCCAGGGGTGGGTTCACTGTATACGTCAAGCTTCTTCGTTCTGGTGGCACAGCTCTTCCATTGAAGTCAGAGCGGTGATGCTTTGCTGATCATCGTAAGTAGCGATTACTGCAGTGGGATTCCAGAAAGCAGCGCAGTGAGCACAGGGGAATGAGCAGACAAAACCTGTCGCACATTATTTCTTACAAAACCCGAGTCATTTTAAAGTGAGAATAGTCTTGGATTTCTCTTTGACATTCTGCTTCTCATGCATTAGATTTTAATCAATAGTGTACCTTATGCTAAAAATAGATCTCAGTATACTGCATTATAATTATAGAAAACTCAAATTTCTCTTAAATTTAACATTCTAAGGACAATCTAAACAATAATCTCATATAATCTAAAATGTGCTTTAATTCTTTAAAATTTAGCTCCTTATTTTTCTGTCTGTGCCTTCTATAGAAATGCCTGGGAGTCAAATATGCCTTAAACGTATTAATTGGTAAATCCAGGCAGAGAAGGCGACACATGGGTTGTACTGTTTCCGACTTCTGAAGTGCGGAGTGAAGGGCACGGATGAGCCCACAGCCTGACCCGGATCTCCGGGCCTCGGGGGAGAGCGGGCAATTCTGTGTTAGGTTCGTGCGAAATGCCACGTGTCATTCTGTTGGATCAACTCAGAATGGGGCGCTGCCGCCAGGCCAGCCCAGGGGCTGTGAGGAGCACGCAGCCTTTCCCGGTCCAGGCCTTGCAGGGCTGTGGGGGGCCTTGCGGGGCTGTGGGGGGCCTTGCTGCCCTGGGCGAGGCCTTCTCGTTGCCTCCACCCCTGTCCATGGCACACTCAGTGCGTACCTGTCACCACCTGTCGTGGGCCAGCCACGGCCTGTCTCCTGGAGCCGTGGTCCCGGGGAGACGTGGGTGACCAGTCCGTCAGTCCCTTCACCTGGAGATGACGATGTGAGGAGAGGGCAGCAGGGAGCCGTCGGTGGGACGCTGTTTTACACGGTGGGTGAGGAGGGATGTGGGGACGCGATAGAGGGACGAGCCTGCTGAACACGGGGAGGGTTTCGGGTAGAGAAGCAGCAGAGGGCCTGATGGAGAAGGCGCTCGGCTTGTCTGAGGGGCCACAGCGGCAGTGAGGCTTGGGGGGGGGGGGGGGCGCCGAGTTTAGAAAAGGGGCCGAGGACCTGGCTGCGGGTGTGAGGGGAAGCCGGGGTTTGAACAGGGTCACCCCTTCGGCATTTAAGGGTTCCCGTGGCTGTTAATGGAAAACAGGCCGGCGAGGTGGAAAGCGCGGAGAGGAGACCAGTGTGGACGCTGTAGTCGAGGTGGAGACTCACAGGGGCGCAGTGAGGCGGTGGGTGTTGGGTCTGAATTTATTTTGAAGATGGGGCCGTACAATTGCTCATAACTTAAATACAGGGGCGAGAGAGGAGTCACCAGGGTTCCTGGCTGAGGAGCTGGTAGGGTGTTGGTGCCCCTCCGGGAGGGGCAGGAATGGGGGAGCAGTGGGTGTCTGAGGGTAGCAGGTTCCAGTGCCGGGTGCCCGGGCACATGGTGAGGAACCCCCGTAATCCAGTGTGGCCAGCACAGCCCTGGCTGCAGGGCCGCCTGCGGGGCTGGTGGCGGCCGGGGAGGGAGTCCAGCGCTGTGCGCAGTTGGAGCCACTGAGCGCTCGGTCCGTACCTGCCGCGGCCGCGCGAGGAGCTGTGTCCCTCAGCCTGAGAGCCTTACCGTGTGCGGTAGCCCTGCGGTCCCCCTCTATAGACGGGGAAGCCGAGGCTGCAGAGCGAGGGGCCTGGCCACGTCACCGCTCCGAGGCAGAGCTGGGGTGGAGGTGGCGCTCCCGCACCTGCGCCGAACCTGCAGGACACGGGCTCGGCGGGGGGCAGGGGGCAGGGGGCAGGGGCCAAGCAGAGAGCCCCCGGGTCGGAGGGAGCTCAGCTGTTGGGCCAAAGGGTGACGGGACAGCGGGTTGAGCGGGAGGAGTCTGGGCGACCTTAAGGGGGTTTCCCTGGCGTGCTGGCCCCAGAGCCCCATTATGGAGAGGCCAGGGCGCCCAGAGGAAGAGGCGAGGCGGGTCTGGGCTTCTGAGGTCTGTATATGGGGACGGAGAGGGCGGTTGCTGAAGGGAGAAGCAGGCGAGGGAGGTTCAGTTCTCACATCTAGGAGGGGGGTGAACTGACCGTCTCTGTGATTGGAAACCCGTGGAGGGAATTGCTGGTGCAGGAGAGAAACACTTGCCGGTTGATGGCTCACTTGGGTGAGAGGGTTGGGACTCGGGTTTGAGTAGAGGGCTCACCCTTTAGAGCGCATGCGTGCTCCTAGGCCCGTGGTCGGCAAACCGCAGCTCACGAGCCACATGCGGCTCTTTGGCCCCTTGAGTGTGGCTCTTCCTAAGCCTTAGGAGGACCCTAATTAAGTTAATAGCAATGTACCTACCTATATAGTTTAAGTTTTAAAAAGTTGGCTCTCAAAAGAAATTTCAATCGCTGTACTGTTGATATTTGGCTCTGTTGACTAACCAGTTTGCCAACCACTGGCCTGGGCGGAAGGGGTGATGGAGACGCGGCGGGGGCATTGGTAGGGGATGAGAGTCTTCCTGTAGTCTTTATTCTTCTCATGATAAACTAACTGGGATGAAGTGCGGTGTGTCCATAGAATGGATGTGACTTGGTAATGAGAGGGGAACTGGGGCCTCGGAGATCCTGTGGGTTCGGTTGCAGACACCACAGCACAGCAGCCAGCGCGGCAGAGGGAGCCTGGGCGTGAAGGGCGTTTACCCTGTGCCCTAGGCTCCTGAGTGTGAGCATGTCTAAGGCAGTGGTTCTCAACCTTCTGGCCCTTTAAATACAGTCCCTCATGTTGTGGCCTGACCATAAAATAATTTTCATTGCTACTTCATAACTGTCATGTTGCTACTGTTATGAATCGTCATGTAAATATCTGATATGCAGGATGGTCTTAGGCGACCCCTGTGAAAGGGTCATTTGACCCCCAAAGGGGTCGTGACCCACAGGTTGAGAACCGCTGGTCTAAAGGACCGTGCATGCCCTAACGACATCGCTTTCTCTCCCAAAACGCTAACCCTCGTCGGAGGCTTCAGGGAGTCGTGGTCTTGCGGGGGGAGGGTCTCACCTCGGTGGGCTGGCAGCTGACTCCGTGGCAATTTCTTAAGACGACAGTGAAGTTTGCCTCATCAGTTGACCTGTTTTTCAAAGTTTGAATCAACCCCGAGATCCTCACACTGTTTGATTAACAGCAGAAGGAGCACCCTGAGGCCTCACGGTCGTCCTGACCGTCTTCGCCGTCTCCGCTGGCAACCCCTGGGCTCCCCCGTGAGCAGCTCCTCCTCCGTTCCGTGGTGCGAGGCAGCGGTCAGTCCGGGCTCTGGCTCCACTTCTGACTCTGGGTCTCCCCCACTGTCCCCCCACAGCTGCCGTCACTTCTCACTGACTACCCCTCGCGGTCATCCTGGGGGGCTGGGAGCAGCCTCTTTCTGAGCCCCTGATTCTGGGTCTCCCCTACTGTCCCGTCACAGCTGCTGTCACTTCTCACTGAGGTCTTGACCCCTCGCGGTCATCCTGGGGGGCTGTAGCGGCCTCTTTCCGAGCCCCTCGCGCTGGGACCTGCCCGCTCCCTTGCACATGTTCTTACTGGAATGGTGAGTCCTTCCAGAAGGCTTTCCCTGGGCCTTGCCCAGACCCGCCGGGCTGGAGTCTTACAAACCGTATTTCTTAGATAATAAGAGTCCTGAGAGTAGAACCACTCCTGACTCGCGGGCGGCAGGTTGGACGTTCGCGGGCAGGAGGGCAGCCGCATCTCCTGGGACTCCCTCCGAGCCGGGTGGCCAGGTGTGCGTCGGGGAGTGGGGGCCTTTGAGAGGAATCTCCTGGGCAGGAGGCCCCAAGAGGGGCTTTGAGTGCTTCTAACCGGGTGGGGGCAGACTGGAGAGCTGTCCTCAGTGTGTCCTGCCTGGTGAGAGGGAGCCCGAGGGCCCTGGGCTGCAGATGGTAGGTAGGTGGGCATCGGCTTCAACGCCAAGTCACAGCTGCGTGAGCCCTCGCCAGGTCAGCCAGTCCTTTGGCCTTTGAATTCCAGCATTGACCTCTCGAGCTATGAAGGTCACAGGTGGCATCTTCCATGTGAGGCTGTTTCATCTGCAGTGGAATCTGCTTCATGCGCTCCTAGCGGGTCTCCTGGGCGACCTGCCGCAGCTGCTCCGCCTGCTCTCTGTATGGAGGCGGCTTCTTTCCTTAACCCTCGGCCCAGCCCTGCCAGCGGCACCTTCTCCCTGCAGCCTCCTCGCCTCTCAGCCTCCACAGCCGTGAGGAGAGCGCGGCCTGGCCCTGGGCTGGGCTTGGGGCGGGGAGAGCTGGGGCTGGCGTGGTCCTCTGCCCCGCAGCAGTGGTGGCCGCTTCACTTCTCCCCTTCATGCCCGCGAGCCCGTCCCCTCTGCCTGCACAGCTGGCTGTTCGCTGCCAGAAGCCCAGCTCACGGCCACCTCGGCGCCAGTGTGCTTTCCTTGCGACGCTCACCGTTTCTCGCTTCGGAGATGTGCGGTTCTTCCCTGTCACTCCAGCTCGAGAGGCCACTGTGGGGCTGCTCATGGGCACAGCGTAGTGATCGCTGTCTTGGGGACGAGGGAGGCCTGAGGAGAGGGAGGGAGCGGTAGGGAGCCGGTCGGTGGAGCAGCCAGAACACCCAACATGTATGGGTTATGTTCACTGTCTATTTTTTTAAATATGTTTTTATTGGTTTCAGAGAGGAAGGGAGAGGGAGAGATAGAAACATAAATGATGAGAATCATGGATCAGTTGCCTCCTGCACGTCTCCTACTGGGGATGGAGCCTGAAACCTGGGCATGTGTTCTGACCGGGAATCGAACCCAGGACCCTTCAGTCCACAGGCCGACGCTCTGTCTACTGAGCCACACCAGCTTAGGCTGTTCTCTGTCTTTTTTTTTTTTTTTTTTAATATATTTTATTGACCTTTCCACAGAGAGGAGGGGAGAGGGATAGAGAGCCAGAAACATCGATGAGAGAGAAACATCCATGAGCTGCCTCCTGCACGCCCCCCACTGGGGATATGCCCGCAACCAAGGCACATGCCCCTGACCGGAATCAAACCCGGGACCCTTGAGTCCACAGACCGACGCTCTATCCACTGAGCCAAACCGGTCAGGGCTGTTCTCTGTCTTAATGGGCGCTATTTGGATGTTCCAAAACAATTATAATAGTAACATCAAGGGTCATAGATCCCCAGGATTAATAATGAAAAGGTTTGAAATATCAATATCGCAAGGTTACCAACATGTGATACAGACACAAAGTGAGCAAATGCAGGTGGGAAATGGTGCTGACAGACTTGATCGATGCGGGGCCGTCACAAACCTTCAGTTTGGGCAACAAAAAAGGCAATAGCTGCAAAGTGTAATAAAGAAAGGTGTGCCTGTGTGCGCCTGTGTGCCGTGTGGTGCCTGTGTGCCACGCTGTGCCTGTGCTATGCTGTGCCTATGTGCCACGTGGTGCCGTGGTTGACCTGTCACCAAGGATGGCACTAGGATTCCGTTCACATCCGTGTCTGCAGCACGCAAGTCCCTCCAGACACAACATGTGGCTGCTGGCCGCGGGGACGGGGGGGCGGGTGTGCATGGATGGACACTGGGTTTGCAGGGCGGGGGGTTGATGAAAATGTTCCCAAGTTGTTAGTGGTGGTTACCCAACTTCAAATAGCCAAACCCATTGAATTGTGCACCCCACATGGGTGATCTTGGGCTCTTGAGTTTTATAGAACTAGAGGCTCGGTGCACAAAAATTAGTGCACTCAAGGGGGTTCACCTCAGCCCGGCCTGCGCCCATTCACAGTCCAGGACCCCTTGGGGGATGTCCACCTGTCGACTTAGGCCCACTCCCTGGGGGATCAGGCCTAAGCTTGCAGTCAGACATCCTTCTGGCAGCCAGGGAGCCCTCAGAGGATGTCCGACTAAAGGCTTAGGCCCCCAAGGGATCGGGTCTAAACCGTTAGTTGGTCATTCTTAGTGCTGCCACGGAGGTGGGAGAGGCTCCTGCCACCACCACTGCGCTGGCCAGCCATGAGCTAGCTTCTGGCTGAGTGGCACTCCCCATATGGAAGTGCACTGACCACCAGGGGGCAGCTCCTGCATTGAGCGTCTGCCCCCTGGTGGCCAGTGCGCTTCATAGCAGCCGGTCATTCTGCCATTCAGTCAATGTGCATATTAGCCTTTTATTATTATTATTATATAGGATTATATAGGATGTCCCTATTTCCCCCCTTTTGCCCCCTCTACCCAGCTCTTGCCCCCCACTTCTCTCTGGCCATCACCATACTGTTGTCTGTGTCCATGGGTTGTGCATATATTTTCTTTGGCTAATCCCTTCTTTAAATTCACTTCTTTAAATTTTTATTTTCAGATAAGTACTATTATATATTTTCTATTATATCATTTAGAATTAAGATATTTTTTAATTGAACCCTTATAAATTTTAGCACAATTTAATAAATTATGCTAGAAGCAATTAGGAGATTTTTCATGTGATGCATACACATTTCAATTAATATTTTATTAATTTTTAATTTTTAAATATTTTAATTTGAAATAATTTTATATATGTAAAAAAAACTATAAAATACCACAGCATATTATATGTACGCTTCACCCAATTTCACAGGTGTTAATAATTTAAACATAACCATTATACAACTAACAAAATTTGAAATATATTTCTCTTACAATCTCTTTAATGTTACTTAGTCCATTTACTTTGTTTTTGTTAATCTTCACCCAAGGATATTTTTCCATTGAATTTTAGAGAGAGTGAAGGGAAAGGGAGAGACACATTGATTGGTTGCCTCCTGCACATGCTTTGATAGGGACTGGGGATCAAGCCAGCAACTGAGGTACATGCCCTTGACTAGAATCCAACCTGGGACCCTTCAGTCCACGGGCTAATGCTCTATCCACTGAGCAAAACAAGCTGCAGCTTAATTCGTTTACTTTTAATCTCTCTGTGTCTTTATATTTAAAGTGGGTTTTGTTTTTGATTCACCCTCATAATCTGCCTTTTAATTGGTGCATTTATGCCACTGACTTTCAGAGTGTTTACTGATAGTTACTACCATATCAGGCGGCTTCTGGAGCTTCTGGGGCGGGTGTGCCTTGCCGCCCTGGGACCCGCCGATGACGGGGTCCCGGGGCGGCAAGGCACAGCCAGCTGCTGGGGCTTCTGGGGCGGGCCTGCCCTGGATGGCGGCGCGCTGGCGGCTTGCGCTGTCCCGCCCTGCCTGCAGTATGCAAGTTAGCTGCCATCTTTGTTGGCGGTTAATTTGCATATTGTGCTGATTAGCCCATGGGAGGCGTAGCGAAGGTACGGTCAATGACCTTGTTTGTCTATTATTAGATAGGATATGAGCTCGTTCAGAATAGATGGGCTTGAGGAGCAATGTGAAGTGGATATTGGGGTGGCTGGCCAGGACGAAGGGGCGCGCGGGCACAGCTTAGGGGGAAGAGTTGCACGTCGACAAGCGGGCTGTGGTGAGGGAGACCGGGCTCCGCAGGTAAGGGGGCAACTTGAAGGCGTTGGGGACCTGGTGGACTGAAGATGGCTCCGGGAGGGGTCCGACGGGTTGAAGATGAGGATCTGGAAACAATGCAGTTCTTTGTAGCGAAGGAGCCGGGACTCCTGGAGGCCATGGAGGACAGGACAGGACAGGGCCGCCCTGCCCTTCCCACTGCCCTCCGGCTGCCTTGCTGCCTGGCCTCCCCCTCCCTCCCCCTTTCACGGAGCCAGACCTGGCTTTTCTCAAAGCTCCCCCTTGAGTGTGCGTCCTCTGGAAGGGTGCGGGGGTCCCTCCGCATATCCAGTTGGAACCTAGGATGGTGCTGCCTCCCTGACCACGCGCTTGGGGGGGCCCCTCCTCACAGCTGTCGCCCTGGTTTGCACTGTGAGGTCTCCAGGGTCACACCGGCCGCCGGCCCCCTGGCGCCCACTCACTCCCGTGATTCTGACCAGCTCTGCTCGGACAGCAGTGACCGCCCCTGGACGTCTCCTGAGACGGCCCTTTCTGGCTCCTCATAGGAAATGCCAGCGAAGTCTCGGTTGTTCGGGTTAAACTCCAGTGTGTTTCCTGGGCTGGGGCTGGAGCACGCACACCCCGCCCTGAGCTCTTCAGTTAGAAAGGGCCCGACCCTAGCCCTCTCCGCTCCCCGTTTCCGGGGCAGCAGGGACTTCCCTTCGCGCTCTAGGTTCGCACAGGAACCCCTCTCTCCAGGCGTTGCCCCCGCGTCGCAGGCTCTCTGTGTGGCACCTGGCACCTGTCTCGTAGCGCGGCTCCTCCCTGGGTCCCCGCGGTGCTCGGGTGCCGTCTTCCACGCAGAGCTGTGCCCCGAGTCCCCCGGTCCTGTGGGCCTGCCCCTGCGCGTCTGAGATCCTCACCTCCTTCCTCGTGAGCCCACTTGCCCTCCATCACCCTCCCACCGTGCTCACCCGAAACTCCTTCTAGAAGACCCTTCACCGGTGAGCATAGGGCCCTCCCTGCAGAAACTTGTCCAGGCTCCTGCTCCTGTGGCTGGGAGACCGCCCTGCCCTCCCTCACCTGCTCCCCCCCTCCCCCCCCTTTAAAGTCCCTGGTATTGGAGCTTGCGCTCATCCTTGCCGCCTGTGCAGCAAAGCTCACCTGTTTTCGTCACACACTCCGGCTGCCTCGCTGACTCCAGCTCTGTCCCCGCTGTGCGGCCTGTGTGTCAGTGCCCTCCCGGCCACCTCAGTCCCGTTGTCACCTTCTGGCTGCTTCCCCGCGGCCGTGTCCTGCCCCCTGAAGGGGGAGGCCGTGCGTGTTTCTCTCTGTCCCAGCGCATGAACGGTCCCTGAGGGGAGGCTCGGACGTGCATGTGAAAGAGCCAACTTGTGCCTTAAGGACACTGGCCAGGGGCCTGTGCGCACGTCCAGGTAAAACGCATCGGTGCTTTGAACGCCCTGTGCGCCGGCGCCCGCTCTCCCCGTTGGTGCGCGGTGCTGCCAGCTTTCCTAATAAAAACACGAGAGATTCCGCGAGCTGCCTATCAGGGGCCTGCACCACCTGATAGACCTTTAAATGAAATACAACTCTTACTGTGAAAGCAACACATGTCCACTGCACACACAGAAAAACAGATAAGTAAAAAGTTTTCTGTGGCCTGAAGACCAGCCTTTGGGCCGATGGGAATATTCTGTCAGGAACCTGTCAATGTACTGGTCCATGAGGGTTAAGGAAATCCACAATCCCAAATACACATGCCGTGGGCAGGCCGGTGAGGAGGAAATGTTCTTTGTAAGAGCTGTTGTGCAGTGCGGGTGGTTCAGTCCGAGGTAAGTGTGGACCCTGGAGGGTGGATCTGCGGGCACCGCAGGCCTCAGGGAACAGGACTTGGAGAGGCGAGAGTCAGGCTCATTTCTCCTGTCCGGGGAGCAGTGGCCTCGCGGCCTTCCCTCGGGGCCAGGCGGAGGAGGTGAGTCACCGTTTCCTCCTTGGTGATACCGTGCCTTGAACCGCTGCCCCCTTTCCTGGTGGTTTTAAAATTTGCCAGGCTCCCTCAGTCCGCGTCAGCCGCGAGGCCGTGAATAAAGGCTGTGGGAAGGGAGTGTGGTTTGCCGAGTGATCTTAGGATGAGAAATGGGCCCTGATGTTTGCTGTGCGCCAGGAGGCCTGTCAGCGGCCAGCGCGCAGGCGTGCAGAAACGTCCCGGCACGGACGCTGGCCAGGCCGGCGCTCACCCTTGTGTCGTTTGTGCTGTTTAATCAGCACGAGGCAGGCCCCGGCCCGCTTGCTGGCGCCTGGCCCAGGTCACACCCCGCAAGCTCACCGTTCCCCAGGCTTCTGTCCAGCAAGTGGAAGGGCGTGTTGCCTCAGGGAAGAGCCTGTGCGGCAGGTGCTGGGCCGCAGACTGCGTGCGGCCGCTCAGCCCCTCCAGCCTCGGCCTGCGGGACAGTAGGGCCGCGCGCGCTGTGAGGAGCGAAACTGGGGTGGAGCGCCTGTCTGTCTGTGCTGGTGATTCCTACAGGACCCCTGGGGCCGCTGGATGGCCCAGTGTCTGTTAAAGGGGCAGGAGGAAGGGGTTGGAGATGCAAGTGGAACAGCAGGATGGGGGGGGGGGCCTGCTCCGGCCTCTGGGCAGTGTCGCCCGGACGCCGGCACCACGGCTTGCTCAGAGGCCTCTGCAGCGCGTGCGTCAACCACCCGACAGCCCCCGACGTGTCCATGACAGGAGCCCCTGCGGCCGTAGTGTTTGCCTCGTCGTGTTTATATTTGCAGGGAAATACATTGAAAGCGAGATAACAGTGCCTTTCTGTTACTTAAGTGTGAGCCCAAACAGAAATGCTTCTTCCACATTCTAAACGATGGGGTCACGTTGAACTTGTATAACCTCACACGGAAGCAAGACCAGGCCTCATGTAAAGGGAACATACGCCAGCAAGTCTGTCCGTCCCCCCCTTTCTTTAATATATTTGTATTGATTTCAGGGAGGAAGGGAGGAGAGAGAAACATCAATGATGAGAGAATCGTTGATTGGCTGCCTCCTGCCCACCCCCTATGGGGATCAAGCCTGCAACCTGGGCATGTGCCCTTGACTGGAATCGAACCCGGGACCGGACCCTTTAGTCCGCAGGCCGACGCTCCATCCACTGAGCCAAACCAACGAGGGCAAGTCCGTCCCTTTCAAAGGCACGAGCACTCGGCCCACTGCCTCTGGGGGGTGAGCGGCTGCTCCTCAGTGGCCCCGAGGCCTGCGCCCCAGCTCCGGGGACAGCCTCGCGAGGCCCACCACCCTGGACTCCGCTCACGGCAATAAGTCAAAGGAAGGCGTGTTAGCCTCCCTCGGGCCCTGGGGCCTCCCTCAGGCGCTGGGGACCTTCCCTCAGGCGCTGGGGACCTTCCCTAAGGCGCTGGGGACCTCAGTTGTCTTGAGCAAGTGTGGGCTCCGCCTCAGCACGCAGCATGTTGCTTCTCGGACGCCCTGCGTGTTCTGAGTGGTCAGCGCTCCTCATGGAGGCCCAGTCCCTTCCCGGGAGCCGGTGCTCAGAGGCCAGTGCGTGCCGCCTCCCATGGCCTGGAGTTCCATGCACGGGCGTCTTCCCGACCACTTGCCGGGTGGGTGCCGGGCCTCCCCGAGTGAGGCTGGCCTGGCACCGCACGAGGCCTGGAGACGGGATGGAATTGTATTTTGCTTCGAGCCTCACAGGAGGCGCCTCTCCTTCCCTGCTCACATGTCCCTCTCCTTGCCTTTCAGGTTCTCAAGGAGTCGCGCCTGGGCCTGTGATTGGGCTCCAGGCGCCGTCCACGGGCCTCCTCGGGGCGCGGCCCGGGCTGATCCCCCTGCAGCGCCCGCCGGGGATGCCTCCGCCTCACCTGCAGCGCTTCCCCCTGATGCCGCCCCGGCCCATGCCGCCCCACATGATGCACCGGGGCCCGCCGCCCGGACCAGGGGGCTTCGGGATGCCCCCGCCCCATGGAATGAAAGGCCCCTTCCCACCCCACGGCCCCTTCGTGCGGCCCGGGGGCATGCCGGGGCTCGGGGGCCCGGGGCCAGGCCCGGGGGGCCCTGAAGACAGAGACGGGAGGCAGCAGCAGCAGCAGCAGCAGCCGCCGCCAACGCAGCCCCAGCCGCCGCCAGCCCAGCAGCAGCCCCCCACGCAGCCGCCGCAGCCGTTCAGGAATGACAGCCGGCAGCAGCAGTTCAGTGCCGGGAGAGACCAAGAGCGGTTTGGAAGGCGGTCCTTCGGGAATAGGGTGGACAGCGAGCGGGACCGCTACGGGAGCCGCGGCGACGAGAGGGAGAACAGCGGCCGGGAGCGGAGGGAGTGGGGACGGAGGAGCCCTGAGCGGGACCGGCACAGAGACGCGGAGGACAGAGGCCGGCGGGCTGGCGGGCACCGCGACCGCGAGAGAGATTCGCGGGATAGAGAGTCCCGCAGAGAGAAGGAGGAGGCCCGGGCCAAGGAGAAGGCCGAGGGGGCCGACAGGGCCGCCGAGCCGCCCCCGACCCAGGCGGGGGGCGCAGACCCAGCCCCGGACCTCGCCAAGGGGGCGCCTGAGCTGGCGCCGGCCCCGCCTGCTGCAGAGCGGCCCGCAGAGGCTACCTCACCCGCAGACCCCGAGAGGGCCCCCTCGGCGGCCGAGGCCCGCTAGCCGGCCGGGCGGGACGGACGCACGCTGGGGCGCGGTGTACAGATGCTGTATCATACTGGCTCCCGCTGGCCGCCCTGGTAGTGATGGGGCGCTGTAAGCAATTTGATTGCTTCCCTTCTATTTAAAAATAGCCACAAAATAACAAAAAATACTGAAAATATGAATAAATATTACCCTTTTTGCTGTAACTTTTTTAACGTTTTGACTTTAAAAAGTTTACAAATCGTAATTAGAAGTGCTCTCTATTTTTTTTTTTTTTAATTTAAGACAAGGTTAACAGTGAAAGCTCAACAATAGGGATGTTTTTAATAAACTCTATTTTCGTAACAAACCGTGACGTGTGCTGTTGTTCGTGCCCTGCCCCCGGGGAGGATGCTCACGAGTCTCAGCTTCCGGCCTCCAGGCGAGTCAGGCTGCGGTGGAGACGGGCACGCGTGCTGGCGCTTCATTCGTGATGCTTTTGACTGAGCGTTTTAATCCGAAGGTGCACGTGGTGGTTTAATGCTCGCTTTGCAGTTCGATCGAGGTTTGCTGTTTCATGTTTTTTGTTGTTTTGTTTTTGCCGTTGGCTTTGCGGTAAACGTTGCCTTCATTCATCTGTAAAGAGACCTTTTGCTGGGGAAACGGTGGGTCCAGCATCACGCTGTCCTCGCCATACGAGTGCCTGGGTGTCCTTCCTGACAAGGTTGAGTGTTCGCTCACCACTGTCCCGTGTTTCCAAAGGGGCTGACATGAAGATGAACGTGTGTTCTGTGTGTGTAAGGACCTGGATGCAGCCTGTGGCTGCCTATGAGCCTTGCCTTTCTCTACTGGTTTTGTGAACTCGTCTGGGCAGGGATGGACTGAACTTTTTGCCACCTATGAAGTACTTTTCTCTGTTAAAATTGTGAACTAGGAGAAACAGGTAGGTCATCCAGGAACAATCACACGGAGACGTGCAGGCCACATCGAAAGGACTGTCCTGTTAGCAGCTCCGGCGCCAGAAGCCACTCTGCGTGACAACGCCGGAGTTCCCGGCCTGGACGAGTTTCTCATCACGTTTAAATTGGCGTGTCGGCGTGCTGGGCAGGTAACTTTCCGCGACCCCCACCCCCCAGGCAGAGCTGGCCCGGGCGTCCTGGTGCCGAGCGAGGCCGTGGTGATCCTGGGGAGGGCCTTGGGTCGTGTGCCGCATCTGTTGCTTCTGCAGACGTGAGCTCTACACTCTCTGGGCTGGGCCTTATGCTGGCCACTGGGCTCCCGTCCTCGCCAGCTGCTCTGGGAAGAAGCGGACCTCGGTTGCTTAGCTCCGATCTCCAGGCCTCACAGCCTGTTTCCAGTTGGAAGCTTGAGACCAGCCGATTCACACACGACAACCCTCCCAAGTCCCAACAGTGGTGGCAGGTCCACTCGAGGCCTCGGTCACAGGGAGTCCGTGTTGGGGTCCCTCCTGCATTTGTGAAACTGTTGACAGTCCCTGCCCGACAGCAGGTGTGACCACTCGTTTGAGCCTGTTATTCACCTACTTTAGCTTTGAAAACAAATTGCCTTTTTCTGAATTAGCTTTTCCTCCTAAATGATCTACGTTTTCCAAGTACATCACATACTTAAAGCCACTCAGAACTGCAGCTCATTTCTGTTTTGCTACCACAAGAATTTTACAATGTTCAGCTGACAGACAGCTCATCCAGGGGAACCTGAGTTTGGCGGACGTTTCCTTTAGGAGCTCGCGCTCACGGGAACGAAACTCAGAGAAGCAGATGAAGCCACATCCGTGGCCCCCGTGCCACAGCCGGCTCTTCGGAGGGCTCCTCTGAACACCGACTGCACCGCTGCCGCTTGTATTGTCACCAGATGCTCACGGTGGGTGACGTCGCCTCAGTAGGCAACCAAGCCGTCGCTGCCCTGCAGTGTCACCGAGTTACAGGCTCAGCCACAGGACCCAGCTTTACAGTAAATGTACTTGAAGTCCAACGCTAAGCGGTGAGCAGGGGAAGCCCCACCTCCCCTGACACGGCCAGGACGGCATCCCTGTCCCTGATCCAAGCCCGTCAGGCTCTGCTCAGAGACCAGCTGTGAGCCGTCAGCGTGGGGTTCTGAGAGTCGCCGCGACATGTCCCCTTGGGCTCGTGTGGACCAGCTAGTTCACAGCCCACCTGGGCCTTCCGCGGGCTCCGGGCGCAGCGCTGCCCGGGGGCCTGTTCATTACAGGTCTGAGGAAGAACACAAGGAACTTAGACAATCCAGCGGCAACAACCGCATGTGATTAAGTCTGGGAAATACAACCATCATTGAAACAGACATTTTAATGGAATGAGATTGACACAAGCATACAAATCTTCCAGTGATCATAAGTCACATTACAGGAACTTAAAGCAGTTTTTTAAAAAAGACACAAATTACACTTTGAAGGTTAGTGTTTAATGTTTATCAGTGAAACTTCTACAACTAGGAGACAACAGGCGTTCTGAGGCCGCAGACAGGCCCAGGGGACGTTCACTGGGTGATGCCGATCACCCCGCAGGCCAGGCGGCTCCCGGCGTTGCCCGTCTTCTTGCTTTCGTCATTCCCACCTTTGCCCAGGTCATCTCGCTTCTCATGGACCTTGGAAGACATGGAGACCATGTAACAGGACGATACGTAATCATACCTCCCCCCAAACACCCAGACTTCTAAAGGACCGCTCAGTATTAGAAGGTAACACGTCACAGGAACCCTGGTAGAAAGAGACTAATGTTTAACCTAGTAATAGAAATAGCAGCTGCCCAGCTTTTTCTTGATGCAAAGGCATCAGTTACTTCTAACTGGGATGAACCACTGAGACCCGAGTCATCCCGCCGCGGCCACCAGTGCGGCCGGGCCCTCCGGGGAGTTCTGTGCCCCAGCAGTCCCTCCTGTGCAGCATGAATTGCTTTGAAAAAGGAGGAGCTCACGTGAACCCCTTCAAAAAAAATCATCAGAACCCAGTGACTGTAGCCAATAAATGAGAGTAACCCTTAAAACAGCTCAACCATTTGAAGGTTGGGCTTGAAGGTTCTCTCCTCAGACATCCGGACACTTCCTGCTTCTCACTGAGGCTGAGGAACGTCCCCAGGGCCACCACTGAGGTGACCACCGAGGCCGCTGTCCTCATGCTTGTACCTCACGCTTGTGCGGGCCAGGCACTGCTTCCCAGGCTAAACACGGCTGACCATCTACACGCAGGCGTGAATGAGGGCCACCCTGGGACGGCCCGAGACTGACTGTTCTGACGGCAAGGGTCCCGGCCATGGCGACCTGCCACACGCCCGCATCCTCATCTCAGCACTGACCCCGGTGCTCCTTCCTCTTCCCTGCAGCCTTTTCTCATTGGAGCCAAAGGTGCCGGTATGTGGTCCCTTAAGAACCAGGACTCGTCATGAAAGATCCACGCCTGACTGTTAGGAGCCACTGGTTTTGTGGCATTTACCACGAAGCTACGTGCACGTCCTTCCCACGCAAACACTTACCACTAGTGTGCGGCCAATGATGGAATGGTCTCCCGAGAGCGCAATCACAGAGTCCTCAATGAGCACGTTGGCCACACCGTCCGGGCCTGCCGTCACGTTGCCCAGGTCCCCGACATGCCTAGCGTGGAGCAAGCATCAGAGTGGTTCAGGAACTGAGTGTGAACGGGGTCAGACACAGCTGGGCTGAGAGGTGGACACAGCATAGATCAAACAGGAACCACTTAGGCAGCAGGCTCGGCTCTCTAAACAGGCATAAGCCCACCCTGGCCCATTTGGCTCGGTAAGTAGAGCGTCAGACTGAGGGGTCCCAGGTTTGATTCCGGTCAAGGGCACATGCCTGTGTTGAGGGCTCAGTCCCCAGTGGGGGACATGCAGGAGACAGCCAATCAATGATTCTCATCACTGATGTTTCTCTTCCTCTCCGAAATCAATAAAAATATCTATACTAATAAAAGGGTAATATGCTAATTAGACCAGGAGACCTTCCAGACAAAAGCCATGGTGACAGGGCTGAGGCAGTTAGGGGTGATCAAGCCAGTGGGGGCAGGAGGCAGAGCAGTTGAGCGGTTAAGAGCCAGTGGTCCCAGATGGTGAGAGGGATGTCCGAATGCCAATTTAAATCAGCAGTCAGAGATCCCCCGAGGGACCCCAGATTGGAGAGTGTGCAGGCCGGGCTGAGGGACACCCCTCTCCCCCTGAAATTCATGCACCGGGCCTCTAGTATCTATATAAAAGCCTAAGCAACCGGCCGACTGGCTCGTAGCTATGAACACTGACCACCAGGGGGCAGATTCTCAACGCAGGAGCAGCCAAGTGACAGCAACTTTGCAGAGTGTCCTCTCGCACTCTGGGACCCCCTCGGGAGGATGTCAGACTGCTGGCTTCACCTGATCCCCGCAGGCCAGGCCGAGGGACCCCACCAGTGCACAAATTCATGCACCAGGCCTCTAGTTTTAAAATAATAATAATGAAATAAAAACAGGCAGGCGTCAGCCCGAGGAGTCCTGGCGGGCACCTCTGCTCTCGGGCACTGACAGGACACTGCAGCTCCCAGGTCCGTGATGGCAAACCTATGACGTGTATCAGAGGTGACACACGAACTCATTTTTTTGGTTGATTTTTCTTTGTTAAATGGCATTTTAACATATAAAATAAATATCAAAAATATAAATCTTTTTTTTTTTACTATGGTTGCAAATATCAAAAAACTTCTATTTGTGACACGGCACCAGACTTAAGTTAGGGTTTTTCAAAATGCTGACACGCCGAGCACAAAAGGTTCGCCGTCACTGTCCCAGGCCCTACTGCCCATTCTTGGATGACTAAGCAGCTCTGCCCCAGGCCTCTGTCCCCAAAATAAACAAATCCTGGTCCTTGACCTCTTTCCCTGAGGCTCTCGAAATCATACACACGGGGCCTCAGGGACTTTCACCACCAAGCCCCCCATTTCCCCACGAGCTTGTGTGGTTACTGCGGGCAGCACGGTCACCTGCAGTTCCCTCCGGCGCCTGTGCGCTCTGGCTCTGTCCTCAGTAAACACGACAGACCCAATGGCTCTAACGTCCCCATGTGTCAGCTCCTTGGCCCCCAGCAGGTGGCAGGGGAGCCCCGCTTCTTGTACGCAGCCCGCAGGAGTGCGCCCCCCACCCCCCACCCCACGGTCCGCGGGCGCCCACCTCTCTTCGTCCTGCGGCCCGCCGTGGGTCTTGGACAGAGGGTTAAAGTGAGGGCCTGCACTGGTACAGCCTAGTTACAAAAACAAAACAAAAGTTAAATTATGAAGCAAAATTCCAAAATACATTATACGAAGAAACGTCATTGCTAAGCCCTCAAACAGAAAACATGCCGCCCTCCAGTTCGTGGGGAGCAGACCGGGCGGGAGGGACGAGGGCTCAGCTCCCCGTGCCGGTCACGCTCACACCTGCGCTGGGTGTGGGCTTCTCCACCCGTAAAGCAAGAGGCCCCGGCCTGCGCGTCTGTGTCTCTGAAGTCCCCACGGGTGTGGCCCTGGTGTGGACGACGGCAGGAAACCTGAACTACGAAGCCCAGCCCAGCAGCACACCTGAGGCTCTCCTGCCCGTGGCCCCGTACCCAAGGGCGGGCGGCCTCGCCAGCTCAGGCGGCACGGCTCCCGGCAGCACTCGGGCCTCAGACCACCTCGGACCGCGCTCTGAGGACAGCTCGCCCACCCCACCCCGGCTGCTGCACCGCGTTCCTGCAGCTGAAGCCACCGCGCCCCTTTGGGTTCAAAGGACCCTTTCACAGGGGTCGCCTAAGACCATCGGAAAACACATATAATTACAGGTTGAGAACCGCTGCTCTAGACAATCAAGTCTGAATCGTGATCTAAAATAACAAAGCCCTCCCCTTCCTTTCCACAATTAAGAGTCAAAAACCAGTCGTCCCCCCCCCGCCCCGCCCCCACACACCCACCTTGTGTGTTGTCTCCAAACTGGTGGACATGGAAGCCGTGCTCACCCTCCGTCAGCTCTCTGATGGAGCCCGAGACCTTGACCTTCCCGTTTCCCTGTATCCAGAGAGAAGCACAAGTCTGAGACCGTGTCCTAAGGGAGGGGGACACTGAGTCAGCTCTACCCCACAGGAGAGTGGAGGGGGTGCTGACCTGGTTCTGCCGCCTGCGCCATGACCCGGGCCAGGGAAAAGGCCCGCAGAACGGCACCAAGAGCACCTAACGGAGCCTGGAGACCCCGCAGAGCCTGCCCCGTGCGAGGGCTGAAGACGCTCTCGTTCCCTCTGGAAGGCTTTTGAGCTCATGTGAGCACATCCGACGGATACCCAGACCTGAGCACAGCCGAGCTGGCACCGTGCTCTCTACGCACCGTTCCTTTCGGCAAACACAGACCACGGGCCGCCCCCCCCGCGGGAGGAATCCCGACAACTGAACACACGCGCTCCACACCGTTACCGTCAGCCTTCACCGCTGACCTTCCACTGGGCCAGCAGGATGTGCCAATCAAGCAGTGTGGTAACTGCTACCCTTTTCTGCTTCCTTAAAAAAAACAACAGACTACGATTCTTCTAAAGACAAGCGTTAATTTTGGAAAAGTTCACGTGTGAATGTTATCCCCAAAACACAGTTATCAAAAGCACAGGAAGAAAACCCGGGCAGGTTCCTCCGAGCCTCTCCTGGATAAAGGACGCCTGGGCACAGGGACCCGCCGGGCGCAGAGGTCCACGGGGCACAGGGACCCACGGGGCGCAGGGGCCCAGCCGGGTGCGCCTCCATCCAGCCCGTCACCCAGGTGGGGTGCAGGGGCTGCCCTGGCCGAGGACGGCTCCGGGGCAGATCTAACCGCTCCAAGCTCTGGACTTACAGGTGAAAATGCTGCTTTAAAGAAACTGGGAAACAAACTGTACGCGTAACAGGCGCACCCGGGGAGCTGGTGCCGGTGGACCCGCCGCCTATCTGGTCTCCCAGGCCGTTATCGGGGACCAGCACCCCCGGAAGGCGGGGCCAGGCTGCTGCGGGGGTGGAGGCCAGACCTCAGCCCGGCGTCCCGCGGGTCCTGGGCGAGGAGAGGGGAGGCAGGCGGGGTCTGGCCCTGGACACAGCACCATCCGGTCCAACGGCGGGAGCCGCCCGGGCCTGCAGACCCTGCGGAGGGAGCGCGGCCCGCAGGTCGCAGGCGGCGCCCCAGACCCTCTCCCGCCGCCCGGGCCGGAAGCCTCGTGGAACGGACTCTACTCGCGTCTTTTTATCGGAACCCTCCGCCGGCCGGGCCCCGCCTTCCTGCCCGCGCCCTGCGGCGCTGAGCATGAGCAGCGGCTCCCCCGGGGCCACGGGGCGGGGCAAGGCCCGTCTCCCGCCACCTCGGAGGCGCCTGTCGGTGGAGCAGCCTCACGTCCGGGTGTCGGAGAACCGGGGGAGGGCACCGGGGCCTCCCGCCGTCCGCGCCCCGCTCTCCGCCAGCACCGACTGCCGTCCCCGCGCTCCGGGCCGCGGCGGAGGCGGACGCCCCGCGGACACGGTCCCCCCCGCCCGCAGCGGCCCGGCGGTGCAGTCTCTCGGCTCCGGCTCGGGGAGCAGCGGGCGCGGGGTCAGCGCTTCCCGGGGCCGCGCCGCAGGTTCCGGGAGGTCACGACCCTTGACCCTGAGCGCCCGGCGCCCTCCCCGCGGGCGGCCCCGCAGCGGTCCCGGCGGCCGGCCCTGCGCGAGGGGGCGGCTCCGGTCGCCCAGGGCCCACGGGACCTGCTGCGCCACCGCGGCCCGGGCTCCAGGGCGCAAGGCGGCCCCGCGGGGAGGGCGGGGCGGTTCCGAGGCTGCGGCCCCGGCCTGCTCCCTCCTCCCTCTTCCCTCCTCCCTCCTCCCTCCTCCCTCCTCCCTCCTCCCTCGCTCCGGGGCCCGCGGTCCCGCCACGCTCGCCGGTGACTCAGCACCGCGGGCGGCGGGGCGGCCTTGCCTGCAGCTCGAAGTGGATGGTGCCGTGCACCGGGCCGTCGCCCCTCAGCACGCACACGGCCTTGGTCGCCATGATCGCGGGCGCCGGGCGGACGAGGACGGGAGACGCCGCAGGACACGCCGACGCAGGGCGACGGCGCCGCGGGCTCTTATAGGCCGGGCCCGCGCCCCGCCCCCTGGCCCGGAGCCAATCACTGCCCACGCGCTGAGCCCGCCCCCGCGGAGGCCCAGGGACGCGATTGGCCTAGAACGGCGGCGGGGGCGCGGCCACGGCGCGCGAGAGCCCCGCCCTCTGCTCCCCCCGCCCCCCCGCAGGCCCGGACCCGGGACCGGGAGGGAAGCGCCGTCTCTCGCCGACGCTGTGACCCGCGGTCCCGGCCCCGAGGGCGGCCCGGCCCCGGCCCTCGGCCACCGGGTCTGGAAAGTGTCCAGTGGCACCTGGGGGGTTCTGTTCCTCCCGATTTTCCTCCTGCGCCGGAGGCCGCCATCGGAACCACGTGGTTCCGTGGGCCCACAGCTCCGCTCTCCCCCCCCCCCCCCCCCGCAGCTCGTGACACCCGCGGGGCAGAGGGCGGGACGGATCGGGGCGCTGGTCGGGCCGCAGTGACGGACCCACCGGCTGAGCCTGAGCCTGAGCTCCCGCCGAGGACTCAGCGGCGGAGCCCCCCGCGCCCACCCCCAGGGCTGCTCAGGGCCCGGCGGGGAGGACCCGGGACAGGGGCCCGGCCTGCAGACCGCGGTCACCCGGGCGGCCGTGGCCGGCCTCGTCCGCGCGGCACACCCCGCCCTGAAGTCCCGCGGGCACCGGCCATGTGCTGTTCGCCGATCTGACAAAATAAAAAGGGATCCTTCCATCTAGTTCACCCGGACAGACCGCGGGCCGGTGCGGCAGCCCCGCTCGGCTGGGTGGGCCTGGCTGCTGAGGGGCCCGCCCGCCCGGCGAGGCGGAGTCAGCCCCGGTCTTCCCCCCGGCCCTGCGCTCCCGGGCGCCCTGGTGTCGCTCGGCGGTGACTCCCCGCTTGACTCTCAAACCCGAAACGTCCTCCTCCCGTGGTCCCAGCCGCAGCCTCCTGACCAGTCCCGTGGCCGCCTCCCACCTGCTGCTCCTTCAGGAGGAGGCTCCAGAGCCGAGCACGGAACAGCCCGCAGGACAAGGCACCGCTGGGGGGTGTGAGTGTGTGTGTGTGTGAGTGTGTGTGTGTGAGTGTGTGTGTGTGTGAGTGTGTGTGTGTGTGAGTGTGTGTGTGAGTGTGTGTGTGTGAGTGTGTGTGTGTGAGTGTGTTTTACGCATAAACGGGATTGTGGGCTCAGAAGCCGCTAGAAAGCTGTCCAGGGCCTGGGGGTGCCTTCCGGGACTGGGAATCAAACCTTCATGTTCTTCCCTTAGAATTGTTTCTACAGTGATAAGCATTTGTCTGCAAAATGCGGCTTCGAGTGAGAATCCACCCCCTTTCCCCTTACCCCCCCCACACACACACACTCACACACACACACACACACACACTCACACCCGGGGGTGGGGGAGGGTAAGGGGAGAGACTTGTCTTCTGTCCCCACAGGCTGTGCCTGAAAAACAAACAAAGGTGCTGACCTGTCCCCCGGGGGAGTGCAATAGCCTGGAGGCGGCCGCAGCCAAGGTTGCCGTGGTTCTGACTCAGTGGGTCTGGGTGGGAGCCGGGACTGGCCTTCCTCTCGTCCCCAGGCCGCCCTGAGGCCACTGGTCTGGGCCTCACTCGGGAACCCCGACTCGCAGCAGGCGTTGCTCATGCCCAGTGACATGCAGGCCGGGGACAAGCACTGCAGCTGCTTGGCTCAGAAGGGGAGAGGGGCAAGGGTCCTGGAAGAAGCGTGGAGAGGGGGCGCAGGGCCTGCTGACGTGAGCTCCGTGCTCTGGGAGATCGACCCCCCCACACCCACCCTTCCACACAAGGCGCCCGGCGCTCCAGCCCGGCAGGGAGGCAGGGAGGCCGGGAGGCTGGAGCAGCGGTGAGGCTGGGAGACACGGAGGCCTAATCCAAGGCCAGAGCGGGCCAAGGCGGAGGCTGTGTGTGTTTGTGCGTTTGGACCCTTGGACTCTAAGGCGTTCTCGGTCAGGGATACACAGCCCACACCTGGCATCACCCCCAGGTGCGCACCTGCTGCGGCAGTGCCCGCGGGCCCCCAGCGCTCTCCAGCCTGGCACAGGCGGCCCTGTTGCATAAGCCTGCCAGTGCCGGCCAAAGGGCCTTTGCCCGAGGCCAAGGTTTCTTCGGGTTTCAGGAAGTGAGAGCTGGATTTCAGTGCTGGTGAGGGCCAGGCCGGAGCCGCGTGGCCCTGGGCCAGGGGGTTGCTCCTCTTTCAGGGGAGCCCTGAGCGCCCCTCGTCCGAGTCCATGTCTTGTAAATCATGCTGCTCTGAATGTGGGGATACCTGTATCTTGTCAAGTTACTGGTTTTTGTTTTCTCCCAATAAATTGCTGGATCACATGGTACTTCTATTTTTAATGTTGTGAGAAAATAAATTGAACTAAAATGTGAGGAATTGCAGTCTTTCATCGGGCCGGCTGTGTGCCCCCTGGAGCCGTGCCAGCCTTGGCGCGGTGGACGTCTGGGCCTCGCAGGTGCGGACAACGGCCTTTATCTGATGAGACCAGCACAGCCCGTTTCTGTTACTCCTGCTGGTAGTGAGGAGCCACCAGGGGCGTCCGGGAGGGAGTGCCTGACGCTCAGCGCCAGATGATCCCTAGGATGTGGGGGGGAGAGGGCCGGGGGGGGGGGGGGGCCTGAACAGGGTGGGGTGAGACCAGAGCCAGAGGCAGAGGGGCCAGGGGGAGACATGGTAAGGTCCGGGCCCAATGCCATGACTGCAGAAAAGGGGAGATACTGGAAATGGAACCTCACGCTTCAGCGGCCACCTAGACTGGGGGGCACCGGGGGCAAAGTGAGCCCCCAGGGTTCGGGGGCTTGCGCGATTGGGTGGATGGTGGTCCCGTTCACCAGGAAAGCAAGGTGAGGGGTAAAGAGCTCAGTTCAGAACAGGGTGCACGTGGGGTGCCTGAGGAACCTCAAAATGTCAAGCTCGACGTGTCCAGTTGGACCTGGGTCTGACCCCGGGTCACTGTTAGGTCTGGGCTCTACATCGGACCTGACACACACGCTGTGCGGCGGGTAAAGCCCCGGCCACTTCCTCCCTCGGGGCAGCATCGTCTCCCGCCTCTGGGCCCTGGAGGCAGCAGCCAGGAGGGGGGGGGGGTGAGGGAGGGCGGGGGGACCAGGTGCGGCGGGAACCAGGAGCGGCAGGAACCAGGTGCGGCAGGCGGGCAGGATGCTGTCGCTCATCCCTCCGGCTGGAAGCCCTGTGAGCAGCGATGTGCAAACGGAGTAAAGTGGAACCAGCTGGAAGGCGTGTTAAACCCCCTGCTAGTCCCCACCGCACAAGGTTTGCTTGTTTCTTTGTTGTTGTTAATCCTCATCAGAGGATATTTTCCCATTGATTTTAGAGCGAGTGGAAGGGAGGCGGAGAGACAGGGAGAGAGAAGCACCGATGTGAGAGAGACACATGGATGGCTGCCTCCCGTGGGCCCCCATCAGGGCTGGGGATCGAGCCTGCAACCAGGCGCATGCCCTCGACCAGAATTGAACCCATGACCCTTCAGACGCTCTAACCGCTGAACAACCGGCTAGGTCCAAGTTTTCTTTTTCTTTAAAAAAACCCAGCTTTATTACTATACAATTTACTATGAAGATACTCAACCATTGTCAAGTGCACTTCAGCGGGTCTTTTCGGTAAGCGTATGGCATTGGCGACCATCACCAAAATGCAGTTTCAGAGCATTTCCATGAGCCCAGCAGTTTTCCTCACGCTGGTTTTGGCTGAATCCCTTCTCCCATCCCAAGCCCTAGGCAACCACCATCTGCTTTTTTCTCTACAAATGTGCCTTTTCGGGACATTTCTTACTCATGAGATGATACGGTACAATAGGGGCCTTTTGCATCTGGCTCCTTCACTGCACGTGTTTCTGAGGTTACCCTAGGCCAGCGGTCGGCAAACCGCGGCTCACGAGCCACATGCGGCTCTTTGGCCCCTTGAGTGTGGCTTTTCCACAAAATACTGGCTTCTGCGCATGGGCCACGGAGTTTCAATCGCACTGTACGTGCGCGCCCACACGTGGTATTTTGTGGAAGAGCCACACTCAAGGGGCCAAAGAGCCGCATGTGGCTCGCGAGCCGCGGTTTGCCGACCACGGCCCTAGGCTGTGGCAGGTACCTGCGTCTGTGCGGGTTCCACTGATGGACAGAACACACATGGTCTTCCCACTCGCACATCGATGGACGTTCGGATTTGTTATGGGTGGAGCTGTGTCCCCTCCGAACTCCTATGTTGAAGTCCTCGCCCCCAGGACCTGGGAATGTGACCTTGTTTGGAAACAGGGTTTTGTAGATGCGATTAGCTAAGGTGAGATCACACCGGAGTAGGACAGACCCTTAACCCAGGTGACTAGTGTCCTTAAGAACTTTGACACAGACACGCACGCAGGGAGGAGGCCACGTGAAGATGAGGGCAGAGACCGGTGATGCATCTACAAGCCCAGGAACCAAAGCTCTCCAGGGACCAGCAGAGGCTGGGGGTGGGGCCTGGAGCAGACGGTCCCTCAGCCTCGGAGGGACCCAGCCCTGCCGACACCGTGGTCTTGGGCCTCCAGCCCCCAGACTGAGACTTCCCTGTTATGTAAGCCCCTCTGTGGTATTTGTTACAACAGCCCTCACAGGCCAATACTAGCTTATTTCCAGTCTGGGAATCAGATGAGTAATGCTCTGAGAACACTGGCGTGCATGTCTGTGTGGACATGGTTTCATTTCTCGTCAGTTTACTTTTTAAACTTAACTTTTAAAAAATATGTTTTTATTGATTTTTTAGAGAAAGGAAGAGGGAGAGGGAGAGGGAAAGGGAGAGAGAGAGAAAGACAGAGAGAGAGATTGGCTGCCTCCTGCAAGCCCCACACTGGGGATCGAGCCCAGTATGTGCCCTGATGGGGAATCCAACTGCGACCTCTTGGTGTATGGGACGATGCTCAACCAACTGAGCCACACTGGACAGGGCTTAAACTTTTAACTTAAAAAAAATTTTTTTTAATTGACTTCAGAGAGAAAGAAAGAGGGAGAGATAGAAACATCATTGACGAACAAGAAACATCGATTGGTCGCCTCCTGCACGGCCCCTACCTGGAATCGATGTGGTGACCTCCTGGTTCATGGGTCCACGCTCAACCACTGAGCCGCACAGGCTGGGTAAGAGCAAATTCTTAAGTGTCATTTGCTGCCATTTGAAAATAACCTCTGAGAAGTTCATGAAGTTCTTTAACCCAGAATTCCCCGTCCTCTCTCCCCGTCCCAGTTGGGTGCGGATGGTTTGTGAGCTGCGTGCTCTGTGCTGGTGTGTTCTTTTTCTTCTTCTAAATAAAAAGCATAGACTCCGCCCTCCTGAGCCCCTCCTTTTAGAAATGGTCTCTCTGCTGAGTCCTCCCTAGTCCTTTGTGCCCCATGTGCGTCATTTCTGTGGCACCTTCAGCCCCTCTCCGCCCCCCAGTGTTTCTGGGTGAGGGGACTGGCTGACCCTGGTGGGGCCCGGTGGGGGCCGTGCAGACGGTGGCAGAGGCTGGGGGCGTGGCTGGACGTCTGGTGGGCAAACTGGGCCGATACTGACTGGGTGGACGGTGTCATGCGGAGCCTTGGAGCTGCCAGGCGAGCACGTGCATGCAGCCCAGGGCACCTGGCGGTCCAGTGGGGGGCTGGGTGGACGCGGGCAGGGGGCAGCCAGGCGGGGTGCGCAGTGCCTGCAGGGGCTGCCGTGCGGGCAGCAGCAGGGAGCAGGGTGGAGAGGAGGGGTGCAGGCCCGCTGCCTTCGGGGGCTCCCCAGGGACCTGCCCAGCCTGAACCAGGTTGGGAGGCCGCTGCTGCCCCGGCGCGGCCCGCTGAGCTGCCCGCAGTGACCGCTGGCGGAGGGCTCATCACATCAATGACGAGGGGCTGGGGCATCGGACCCCCAGGAGGCAGTGACTGCTCAGGACCGGGTCCAGGCTGCCTCTCCGCTGGCCCGGCGGCCCAGGGGGCCCTGGTGGCCTGGGGTCCCGGTGCCGTGACTGTCCAGGCCGCCCCGGGGTCAGACCTGTGGCCTCGTGCCCGGCCGCTGCGGGGAGTCGGGGCTGGAGGCGGCTGCACGGCGACAGTCACGGCTGCGACCACTGGCCACGCTTTTCGGGGCTTGGAGACAGTGCGGTGGGCGCTGGCTTCTCTTTAAACGTATTTTATCCATTTCTGCGCAGGGGAGGGGGGAAGGGAGAGAAGCATCCATGAGGAGAGGGCCGCGTGGACCGCCGCCTCCTGCTCGCCCCCCACGGGGATGGACCGCACCCGCTGGTGCCCTGACCCGGAATCCAACCGCGACCTCCTGGCTCACACGTGGGCGCTCAGCTTCTGCCGGTGGGCGTGGCCGGTGGGCGTGGCCGGGGAGGGATGGCACTGCCGTGGGGCGGGTGTGGGTGTCCGCGGCCTTCACCTCCCGGTGGAGGGGGCAGCGGGGCCGAGGCCGTGGCCAGGCACGTGTCCTGCCACCTGCCAGCTGCAACCCTTGCTCTCAGGACACGTGCTGCTGCTCTGCCAGCTGCTGATTGGCTGCTGCGCACCACGCGGGCCACGCCCACCCTCCATCTGTGGAGGGTCACGTGGCCACTCCGCGTGGCTGCCGCGTGGCTGTGGGAGTGCGCATGCGCCTCCGCCGGGGCCTGGGGAGCCGCAGGTGTCGTGCGCGGCCTGGGTGCCCTCCCAGCGGGCCTGCGGGGTCCCAGGGCACCCCCTCCCGGACGGCCTGAGAGCCCCTCTCCTGGGGCGTGAGTGACCGGAACTGCCTTTCCCTCGGGAGCAGCTCAGAGCAGAGGCCTGCGCACCTGGAAGCGCCGGAGAGCTGGCAGGTGGGCGCCGGGCCGTCATCTGGGGGGCTCCTCGCCGGGCCATCCGTCCGGGGGGCTCCTCGCCGGGCCGTCCGTCCGGGGGGCTCCTCGCCGGGCCGTCCGTCCGGGGGGCTCCTCGCCGGGCCGTCCGTCCGGGGGGCTCCTCGCCGGGCCGTCCGTCCGGGGGGCTCCTCGCCGGGCCGTCCGTCTGGGGGGCTCCTCGCCGGGCCATCATTTGGGGGCTCCTCGCCGGGCCGTCCGTCTGGGGGGCTCCTCGCCGGGCCGTCATTTGGGGGCTCCTCGCCGGGCGGCTGCAGCCGTGGGGCCTGCGGGCCGCTGTGCCCCGTGTTCAGCGGGTGTGGAAGGTCATGTCCGGTCGCGGGGGCGAAGAAGGGGTTTCTGCTGTGGTTCCCGCGTCACCCGGTGGGGAAATCGGCGGGTGTCGGGGCGCCCGGCAGCCGGTCCTCTGCAGGCCCCTGAGCTCCGCTGGGCCCCCGTCCCTGGCCGCCGCCTCGCGGGTCCCCTCCGCCCCAGCTCCGCTTCCCGCACCGGGGTCCGCCGGCGCCTCTGGGCCCGTGGGAACCTGCTGGCCGGCCCCGCGCCCCGGGTTCCGCCGCGTTTGTGAGATGGGCCGAACCCCACCTGCTCCGAGGCTCGGCCGGGCCAGCCCAGCGCCTCTGGGTCCCGCCCAGTCACCCCCGGAAGGTAAACCCGGGCGGTCCCACTGGCCCCTGCACCGGCTGCCGCGGGGGACACACAGGCCGTGACCCTCTGGGAGGCCCTCGCCGACTGGATGGCTCATCAGTGCCGTCTTCATTTTCACTCTATTTATTTTTATTATTTAAGTCCCCCCAGGATATTTTCCCATTGATTGTAGATAGAGCAGAAGAGGGAGGGAAAGTCAGAGAGAAACATCATAGGAGAGAGACGCACCCCGACCAGGACCTGGGCCAGGAAAGAGCCTGCAGCCGAGGAGTGTGCCCTTGACTGGAATCGAACCCGGGACCCTCCGGTCCACAGGCCTAGGTTCTATCCACTGAGCCACACCGGCCAGAGCAGCACAATGTCTTCTCGTTTCATCAGGGCTGTGCCTATATATATGGTGATATATTATTTTTTTTAACATTTTTTATTGATTTCAGAGAAGGGAGAGGGAGAGAGAGAAACATCTATCTATCTATATAAAAGCCTAAATGACAGTTATGACCGGTTGACCGGTCGCTATGATGCACACTGACTACCAGGGGGCAGATGCGCAACGCAGGAGCTGCTCCTGGTGGTCAGTGCGCTCCCACAGCCAACCTTTCCCAGGGTCCCTCCCTGGTTCCTCCCCGTGGCCAGCTGGCCCTGTTCGGCCCCAATCGCCAGCCAGGCCAAAGGACCCCAGCCGTGCACGAATTCGTGCGCCCGGCCTCTAGTGAATGATGAGAGAGAATGATGGATCAGCTGCCTCCTGCACGCCACACACTGAGGATGGAGCACGAAACCTAGGCCTGTGCCCTGACTGGGAATCCAGCCGTGACCTCCTGGTGCATAGGTGGACGCTCAACCACGGAGCCACGCTGGCCGGGCCTTTTTATAACTCTTGGCCGTGAACAGGTTCTTAAACTTACAGCAATGCCATCACCTGAGCATGACTGTGCAGGGACCGGCAGGGGCTTTTCTGCGTGTGAAGCTCCTCGTTAGCACAGGACTAAACACTCGGACCTGGGGGGCCCGGCCAGCGTGGCTCAGTTGTTTGGAGCGTCGTCTTGTGCACTGAAAGGTTGCGGGTTCGATCCCCGGTCAGGGCACATACCCAGGTTGTGGTTCAATCCCCGGCTGGGGTGTGTGTGGAAGGTAACTTGCAAGAGTCCACGGCCAGCATGGCTCTCACGGATTCAAAGACTTGGAGGGAGGGCTGACGCGCAAATGATACACACAAGACGGAATATTAATTTTTATAATTATCAGGGGAACCAGAGAACAGCCCAACTAAAGAAGTGGAGTTCTCCCTGTTGCTGCTTTCCCAGCTGCTTCTATTAGCTAGAATACACAATTGCCGTTAGGACGCAAACAGACATATCAATGGTAATGCTTAGCAAACAGTAAGATTGCCTGGTCTTGGGGAGTTTGCTTTAGGCCACTGAGCTAGCAGCAGGTAATAAAATGTAGGTATTCACCCTGTGAATATCAAAGGAGTCCTGGTCAGCCTTCTGCCAGACTCCTCACATTTATATCAATTACTGTTGATCTTGGTCGTCAGCAGTAACTGTTCAGTGTTTCTCTCTTTCTGTCTCTCTCCCTGCCCTTCTCTCTAAAAATAAAAATGAAAATGCCCTCGGGTGAGGATTTAATAAAATACAAAAAATAAAACCTCAAACGGTCTGAGGTGAGCAGTGGAGTGCAGTCCATGGGAGATGAGTCAGACCTGCTCAGCTGGTGGAAAAGTGCTTCTTACCAAGTTGGGTGCAGTTTACTAGAGGGTGGTGCACGGATTTGTCCAGGGCATGTCTGGCCCGTCTCGCCCAGTCCCAACGGGGGCCGATCAGGGCCGGCCAGCCGGTGAGGGACCTGGAGAGGTTGGCCAGCCAGGGAGAGACTGCGGGATGGCTCCAGGGCGTGTCCGGCCTGCTCGCCCAGTCCTGATCAGCTGGACCCCAGCAGCAAGTTAACCTACGGGTTGGAGCGTCTTCCCCCTGGTGGTCAGTGCACGTCATGGCAACTGGTTGAATGGTCAGACACTTAGCATATTGGGCTTTTATTCTGTAGGATTTTTCGTTTTAAGATCAGAATGTTCGTCGGCTGAATTTTTCAGTGCTCCAGGGAGACGGATGGCAGAATGTGTTTGAGGCGAAGGGTGTTTGTCCTCAGGGAACACACCCTGTTAACCTGAGGGCTGGGGTCGCGTGTTGATTCTTTGCTGTTCTTGGATCAGTTTCTTCCTCTGCAGAGTGAGGGGTTGGCGAGATGCATGTGTTTCTTATTGCTGCTGTCACAGTCACCACAAGCGCAGTGGTTTAAAACGGGGACATTGTTCCTTGCATTTCTGCTGGTCAGATCTGCCTGGGCCTCACTGGGTAGCCTGAGGGCCTGCAGATCCTTGTTTGTTTGGAGTCTCTTGGGGTGAACCCATTCCCTTGCCTTTTCCAGGACTTAGAGGCTGCCCGTATTCCTTGACTCGTGGCCACATCCTCCGTCTTCGAAGTCAAAGCCAGAAATTACCAGTTGAGTTGTCCCCACGTTTCGTCACACCCACGCTGATGTGCCTGCCTCCCTCTCCCACTTTCGAGGGTCCTGGTGATGGCATGGACCCAGCTCGTCTCTTTGTTTTAAGGTCAGCTGACCAGCAACCTAAATTCTCCCAGCAGCCTGGCCTGCCCTGTTCACGGTTCTGTTCGTGTGGACTCCGTGGGGGTCACCAGGCTGCCGACCACACCAGGCAGTCTCCTAGCTCACCAAGTCACATTTTTATCAAAAAGAACCAATATCATTGTCTACTATTTTGGCTTTAAAGTCTAATAATAAAATTCAAACATGCTCTGGCCAGGTAGGTCCGTGAGTTAGAGCGTCGATAGGCCAAGGTTGCAGGTTCGATATCCCGTCAGGGCACATACAAGAATCAACCAATGAATGTGTACATAAGTGGACCAACAAGTCAGTGTTTCTCTCTCTCTCTCTCCCTCTCTCCCTTCCTCCCTTCCTCCCTTCCTCCCTTCCTCCCTCCCTCCCTCCCTCCCTCCCTCCCTCCCTCCCTCCCTCCCTCCCTCCCCCTCCCCCCTTTTTCCTTCCTCTAAAATCAATGTGTAAAACCCAAACAACTAGGCAATAAATAGGGAAATAGACTTTTCGCTTATTGTTTAACTTTTGTTATTTTTACACGGGGACTGTATGTACACCCGCCCAGTCCTGGGTGTGCACATTATTTATGGACCCAGTCCCCGCGTATGACTCTCCTGGGGCTGCCGTAACGAGTCCTCGCAAACGGGTCGGTGGAGACGACAGAGATGCATCCTCTCAGTTCACAGACGTGCAGGGCTGTGACCCTCACGGAGGTCCTGGGAGAGTCCTTGTCTCCCGCTCCCGGCCCCACTGCCCTTGGTGTGCGGTGCGTCCTTCCCACCTCAGTTCCCTCGTCCCTGGCCTCCTCCCTGCGTCCCTGGGTGACCTTTCCTCTTCTTAGGAGGACCCCAGTCATGGGGTTCAGGGTCCACCCCAAACCAGCACGAGCTCATCCTGACTAGTCACGACTGCGAAGGGCCTGTTTCTCAGTAATCCACGTGCGGGGGCCGGGGCTCAGCCTGCCCTCCAGGACACAGCCCGGCCACCTGTGGAGGGACCTGGGTGTGTGCAGCTGTTCGCTGCTGGCACAGATGCTGCTTCCTTAGGAGCATGTGCAAACCCCTGGAATACAGATTTTTAAAGTCTACGTGCTTCCCCCAGACTTCTTTGGAAGGCTGCCTTCATTTCCCTTCCGGCCCTCCGTGCCTGCTTCCTTCCCGCCCCCCAGACCTTCCCGCCTCCCGCAGCCTGAGGGGGAGATGGAGTCTCCTCTGCTCCCCATCACGTGCTCCCCGTGCTCAGCGGCTCCGCTGCTTCCCCTTTGGCCTCCTGCCTGGCCTTGTGCTCAGACACTTCAGGTACTTCTTCTTCTGTTAATCCTCACCGAGGGTGTTTTCCCACGGCTTTTCAGAGAGTGGGAAGGAGGGAGGGGGAGAGAAGGGGCCACATCAGTGTGAGCGAGCCATAGCCACTGGTTGCCTCCCACCCTCGCCCCATTGTGGGGGGGAAACCCGCAGTCCTTTGGTGTGAGGGCTGGCGCTCTGACCACTGAGCAACACGGCCAGGGCTGTGCTTGTTTCTCAGGTCGTATCTTGCGTTTGTTTTCTCCCGGGCACGGAACCTGATCTTTGCATAAACCTGAGCGAGAGGTCGTGTGGGAGCACACGGACAAGGAAGGGGTGCTGGCCTCTCAGTGTGGGATTCTGGGGTGCAGCCGTGAGGTGAGGGGTGCTGGGCCTCGTGAGATCGTGGTGACGGTGTGGGTGCAACTTCTGTGCATGCGCACACATGCACACACACATGCACACACATGCACACACACATGCATACACGCACACGCGCGCACACGCACACACACAGAAAGCACTCACGCCAGAAATGAGGCATGTTTGTAAGCACGTCCGGGAGTGACTTTCTGAGCCTGAGAAGGGAGAGCCCTTCCTCCCCTGTGGACACGGGGCCCCAGCTGGTCGTCAGACTGCTGGTGACAGCCACCGCCCTCCCCTCCCCTCCCCTCCCCTCCCCTCCCCTCCCCGCCTCCCCTCCCCACCTTCCCTCCCCTCCTCCCCTCTCCTCCCTGCCCCGCCTGTCTGTGCGGCTCCACAGCCGGGAGGTGGACGAAGCCCAGGGTCCAGGGGCCCTGAGCGGTGAACAAACTGCTCCACGTGTAGTAGCACGTTCTTCACCTGAACGAGGAAAGCATCATGCGCTGGCCAGTGCGGCTCCGTTGGCGGAGCATCATCTGGTGCACTAGGACTGTGGTCGGCAACTGCAGCTCGCGAGCCACATGCGGCTCTTTGGCCCCTTGAGTGTGGCTCTTCCTAAGCCTTAGGAGTTCCCTAATGAAGTGAATAACAGTGTACCTACCTATATAGTTTAAGTTTAAAAAATTTGGCTCTCCAAAGAAATCTCAATCGTACTGTTGGTATTTGGCTCTGTTGACCAATGAGTTTGCCGACCACTGGCCTAGGAGGTCACTGGTTCGATTCCCGGTTGCAGCTCAGTCACCACTAGGGAACATGCAGGAGGCAGCCGGTCTGTGTTCCTCTCTCTCATCGATGTTCCTCTCTCTGAAATCAATTAAAACATTTTAACAAAGTTTTTTAAAAAGGGAAGACATTCTGATACATGCTACAACAGGTGAGCCCTAAGGGGGTGATGCTAGGTGAGATGAGCTGGACACGAAAGGACAAATACTGGCTGGTCCTCACCTGCGGGACAGAGAGAGGCCGTGCAGGGGGCGCCCCGGGCCTGGGCAAGTGGCGGGCGGGCCGAGGGCTTCTCCGTGTTGTCTTTAGGACTATGTGCTACTTTACTCATTTTAAAAATCTAGTCACATCAATACAGTGGGGCCTTGACTTACGAGTGTCCCGACTAACGAGTTTTTCAAGATAGAGCCGTCTCTCGGCCGATTTTTTGCTTTGAGCTGCGAGCTAAAATTCGGGTTACGAGCCAGCTTCAGATACCCCACCGCTAGTTGGCGCAGCGAACGTCACAGTGAACGCCACGACATCAGCCCAGCATCACGTGTCTCACTCGTCCACTTTAATGATTTGACGTACGAGTAATCTGAGTTACGAGCTCCGTCACGGAACGAATTAAACTCGTAAGTCAAGGCCCCGCTGTATTCAGTTTGTTTAAAGGCTACACTGGCCCCTCGTTTCAGAGAGGAGGACAGGCCTGGGAAGTTCAGTCAGTGCTCCTCACACTTGAACCCGGGACCCTCAGCTGCGGATCTGGTGGCTCTGGCTCAGGAAGTTGGGGTATGGCCCGAATTTCTGCATTTCTGGCAGCTTCTGCCCCTGCTGGCTGAACCAGGCTGGGATCTCCCCCTCCCTGGACAAGGAGGCAGGACTACTGCCCCCTTTAACGCCCCCCCCCCCCCCCCCCGTCAGACCCTGGCAGAGGGCGGGGCAGCCGGCTTGCCCGGGATGCCGCTGTCATGCCGACGACGGGAGATGGTTGCTTTCGGAGCAGCTGCAGGTGGCGGTTGAATCTCAGCCTCAGAGGTGACGCATGGCAGGTGAGCGGTGAGCCAAGCGCTGTCCTCCGCCCCGGCCCCGAGGGAGGTAAGAATGAAGACATTCCGTCCTCCTTCCTGAGAGGTGGCTCTGGCTCGTCCTTCCAGCTGCGCCCGCCCAGGCCACCGGCAGCCTGGCCGTGTGTTCTTGGTGCCGAGTCCCTGCGGCTGAGCCTGGGCTGGCCGCGCCCCCCCCTCCCCCCCAGGCCACCGGCAGCCTGGCCGTGTGTTCTTGGTGCCGAGTCCCTGCGGCTGAGCCTGGGCTGGCCGCGCCCCTCTTACCCATGGTAAAACTGAGGCTCTGGCTCATGAAGTGTGTGAGGCCACACGGCTAGAAGTCGGCTCTGTCCCTCTGGCGCCAGAGTCCTGCTTGTCGCCACCTTGTTCTGCGAGATGGTGCCGTCTCCACAGGAGCGGGTCCCGGAGGCTGACCCGCACCTTCTGGGGGTTTCGGTAGAGCTGCCCGAGCCCCGTTCTCTCCCCACCTTCCCCTCTGGTGAGGAGGGACGCTTCTGTGAACGAAACGCCCCATTCTTTGCCTGAAGCTTTTCTGAAAGGAAGGCTTTACTGAGCCAAGGCTCGCCCCCAAGACAGGACCGGTCCTGGGTGTGAGGTCCACCCACCCGCCGCGGCCCTGGACTCAGGCTGCCCGCGGCCAGGATGCGACCGGGCGCTGGGCCGGCAGTGAGCGTGGCTGCCCGTCTCGCGCTCTTTAACGTAAACCCTCTCCTTCCTTCTCTCCTCTGAGCTGACCCCATCTCCTTGGGAGCTCAGGCCTCTGATCCAGACCAGGTTCCACCTTTTCTTCCCCAGGAACGCTCAGCTCTCAGGCCTGTACTCCATGGCACCTGCTTAAGGGACCATCCCACACCGGACACCCCCCCCACACACACAGGGACACACACACACATAGGAATACACACACAGGAACACACACAGGGACACGCACACACACAGGGACACACACACACATAGGAACACACACACCAGAACACACACAGGGACATGCACACAGGAACACACACACACATAGGAACACACACACCAGAACACACACAGGGACATGCACACAGGAACACACACACACCAGACACACACCGGACACACACACACATAGGAATACACACACAGGAACACACACACACCAGACACACACCCCACACACACACAGGGACACACACACACAGGGACACACACACACACACACACACCAGACACACACCCCACACACACACAGGAACACACACACACATAGGAACACACACACCAGAACACACACAGGGACACGCACACACACAGGGACACACACACACATAGGAACACACACACCAGAACACACACAGGGACATGCACACAGGAACACACACACACGGGAACACACCCACACACGGGAACACACACAGAGGAACACACACACACCAGACACACACCGGACACACACACCCCCCACACACAGGGACACACACACACAGGAACACACACACACACACACACACAGGGACACACACACACAGGAACACACACACCGGAACACAGGGACACACACACACACAGGGACACACACACATAGGAACACATACACCAGAACACACACACGGACATGCACACAGGAACACACACACACAGGAACACACACACACACGGGAACACACACACAGAGGAACACACACACACCAGACACACACCGGACACACCCCCCACACACACACAGGGACACACACACACACACACACCGGAACACACACAGGGACACACACAGGAACACACACAGGGACCTGCCCCCTTGTCCTTCCCTGTGAAACACTATTTTACTCCCCTGTGAGCAAGGGCCCCTCCTCATGTTGTTCTGGGTTTTTGTTATGTTTTGCTTTTTTATTGATTTCAGAGAGGAAGAGAGAGGGGGGAGAGATTGAAACATTAATGATGAGAGGAATCATGGATCGGCTGCCTCCTGCACGCCCCCCACTGGGGATGTGCCTGCAACCTGGGGACATGCCCTTGACCGGAATCGAACCTGGGACCCCTCAGTCCACAGGCTGATGCTCTATCCAGTGAGCCACACCAGCCAGGGCTCTGGCTTGTTTTTCTGTATCTCCCCCTCCCCCTCCCACCAGGGCTTGGCATGGGTGGTGCTGAGTGAGCCTGTGCTAGTGAATCACTGAAATGTTCCCGGAGGAACCTGCTGGTCCTTGCTAAGGAGGGAGGGGTGGGGGAGGAGGGAGGGGTGGGGGAGAAGAGTGGGGTGGGGGAGGATCCAGGAACCCGCTCCTGTGCCTGAAACCAGCGCCCACCTTGTTCAGCTTTCGCTTGTGTTATGAAGACATGAAACCGATGCCTGTGCCCCTCCCCCCCTGAAGGGGGGGATCGTGGGAATCCTGAAAGGTCCTGGGGGTGGTGTGTCTTGGGGAGCCGTGTCACCCTCCTTCAGGTCGGACCAGTGGGTAGAGAGCGGGAGGGGTGGGGGTGGAGAACCTTTTCAACCCAGTCCCAGCCCCCACCCCACCCCACCCCACCCCACCTCTCCTGCCCCTGCTCCCTCAGGCCCAAATCCGTGTCTGCTCCCCACCCCATAGGACGGCACGGGCCTCCCCGCCATGAACTTGGTGCTTTGGGGCGTGGAGTATTTTTCCAAATCTCAGCCCATTCCCACGGCCGAACTGAGAATGTGAACAAAGAGGCGGACGTCCCCTTTGGCACCAGTCGTAAGCCAGTGTTCACTGCAACCTCACCTGGAAATGCAATTTGATAGAAGAATGAGGTTTGTTAGTCTTTTGGATTCCTTTAAAAAAAACGAAATTACTTGCTGCTCAAACCGAAAGCGGGCGCCACCTGGGGGCCTCGATGCCGGGAATCTGGGCTGGAGGGCAGGTGGGCTCCGCCCGCACTCGGTCCACGGTCCAAGCCCGGGTCTGCAGTCGGATGAGTCAGTAAATCGGGGCGGCCTGGAAGGAGCGGCCGATGCCTTTCGCTCTGGGAGTTCCCTCAGCACAGCGTGGCAGCAGCGCTCCCCGACCCTCCATCCAGGCCTCTGACCACCTGCTGACGGACCGTCTGCGCTTTGTTTGAAACAGAGCCTGGCGCCCTCGCTGGCGTGGCTCAGTGGGTAGAGCGTTGGACTGCGGACTGAAGGGTCCCAGGTTCGGTTCCGGTCAGGGCACAGGCCCGGGTTGTGGGCTCGTTCCCCAGTGGGGGGCGTGCAGGAGGCAGCCGGTCCATCACTCTCTCTCATCATGGACATTTCTATCTCTCCCTCTCCCTTCCTCTGAAACCAATAAAAATACTTTTAAAAAAGAAGAAGAAAAGAAAGCCTGGGAAACGCCCGATGGGCCGGACTTGTCGCCAGCCATCGGTCACCGTCTCATGCAGCACAGCTGTGGCCTCTGTCCCTTGGTGCCCAGGGGACCCCCTCCTGGGGGCTGGGAACTGGTTGAGCCTGCAGGCAGGTGGCAGGACGTGAACACGAAGGGGGCGGGGCCTGACACCCCGTGACGCTCACACGCGTGGGGCAGATTGGCTTCGGGAAGAGCAGGGACGCTGAGGACCTGGAAACCGGGTCCCTCGGGAAGTCACAGGCGCTCTCCGACCCCCAGGCGAACCCCGGTCCGTCCATAACCCCGTGTCTCCACGGAGCCGCCACGCAATTCACCCACCACCCCCCGCGAGCCCTGCACGGGGATCAGAGCTCAGGCGACTAACTCCCAGGCCCGTTCCCTTCCCACCACGCTGTGTGCTGAACACGAGGTCCCCCGTGGGGACGTGCACAGGCCGCGCCGTGGTCTCAGAACGTGCCCGGCGTGTTGGCGACGCTGCTGCTGAGCTCACGGTGTGGGGTGTGGGTTGCACCCGCGTCCGCGGAGAAGGCCACGTGCATTCTTCCCTTGCCGCACCCCCCCCCCCCCAAATCCCTTCGGCTGCCCCAGAATCGTCGCTCTGCGGCCAGCAGGTGGCAGCACCGCCTCACCGTTGTCCTGGGGACTGGGCTGCTGGCTGGCTCATCACCTGCGGAAAACTCCGTTTTGGAGTTTGCTGGAGACTGAGGTGACACGGAAACCACGTCCAGGCCCTCTCCTCCTCTCCCCACCTTCCCGCTCCCAGGCAGCAGCTTCAGTACCTGGCTCAGTGGCTGGTGTTCCTGGAATTTCTCTCCCTTGCTGCCCGAGAGCAAGCATGTCAATCTTGCAGCCCACCGGCTGCATGCGGCCCACAGCAGATATTTTTGCGGCCCAGCCACTATGACGGTTGTAAGAAACGGTTTAATGAAAATTTAGTAACGTGATTTTTACAATATCCTGTGACACGTACTCTATGTCTCTATAAAAGCCTCAATGATCGCATGACCCACGACCGGTCGCTGTGATGCACACTGACCACCAGGGGGCAGACACTCAATGCAGGAGCTGCCCCCTGGTGGTCAGTGCGCTCCCGAAGCAGGAGCGCTGCTCAGCTGACCGAGGGGCGCCGGGGTGAGTGGGAGCGGCAGCAGCGTTGGGCGGTTGGCTTCCGCGCAGTCCCCGGAGGCCGGGCGGAGGCCCCGGTGCACGAGCTACAACGTGCACTAATGACTGGTGACCATGATCAGGTTGTGTTCATCTCCCTTACGGGCGCACCATTGCCACTAACACCAGCAGCGAGTATCTTAGCAGCCGATGACCTCGTCATTCGTCCTGCACTGACTTGTTTGGTGTGCGCAACAGGAAATATTTCGCTTTCGGAGAACAAGAAAAATAGGTTTATTTGCGTCACGCTCATTAATTTGTGCAGTTTTTCAGTGTCTGGTAAGTGAGTGTTCAAGAAAAATATTAATTTTTAAATGTTCTAGTATTTTATGTTAATGATGGCTCATTTATTTCAGCCCTTTGTATTCAGCAGGTCTCTAGCGAACTAAACCTACATGTCTATGAAAACTGAAGCTTTTGATGTTTGCGGCCACATCCACTTCACCCTTGTTTGGCCCGTGTGAGCCTTTGAGTTTGACATGCTTGCCCTCGAGATCTTAGCGTGTAGCTGTGGTCGCGAGCAGGTGAAGGGTGAGAGGACTGTCATAAGGACTCACTCGCTGAGCCCTCACTGTGTGCCGAGCCCTCGGCGGGACCCCCTCGCTTGGTCCTTGCGGTCAGACAAGCGGACAAGTTCTGTTAGGAGAGCAGTGGCTCTGGCCTGTCCACCTGGGTCTGTCTTCTTGTTTATTCCTCAGTAACTGACTGCGCCCTGAAATACGGGCCCCGGGGAGTCTGAGGTCTGGAGGGAGGTGCCTCTGGTCCCCTGGTCACTGGGAGGCTGGACTCTATGGACAGATGCGCTTCCCAGCCCAGCTTTGCCTTGTCCTGGCTCCGTGGCCGGGAGTAACCCTCAGCCTCTGTTTGCTCATCCATGGAGTGGGAATCATAGAGCATCTACCACGGCTGTCACGAGGGTGAAGGGACTCAGCGCAGACCCTGTGCTCGGCTCAGAGCCGGCTCCCGGCAGGTACCTGACAGGTGCCGACTGCTGGGCGCACCTGAACGTGTGCCTCCTGGACGGTGTGGCCAGCAGGTCCCGTCCCGGAATGCACCCGCCTGTGGGCATCGCGGTGTGGGTCACGGGACACGGGCAGCACCTGTTTCCTCTGCCAGGGCCGCCTGACACGCCTGCCCACCCACCGCGCAGCCGGCAGCGTCCCCTGGCGGCGTCACTCGCAGGCAGGACACTCGGAGCTTGGCGCTCAGTGCAGCCGCGCGTGTCCTGCTGGCTTGGCTCTGCTTCCCGTGATCTTGTTCTCTGGGTCTCTGTTAGGGCACGTGTGTCACAACTCGGCTGGAGACACACCTTGTTAGAGACACAATAGAGTGGGTGGGCCCCCTCTCTGTGGTAACCCCCCGAATGAGTGGGTGCGGCCCTCTATGTAGTAATCCCACGGGGTGAGGCCCTTGGTTCCCTGCACCCCTGGCAGGTCAGGACACAGGGTGCGTGACGTGATGCAGCAGGTCCACGGGCTGTGGAACCTGAAGGACTGGGAAGGAAAGGCTAAGGGCTAAGCTGTGCCCATTCCCAGCACAGGTGAGCCCATCCCCCCGGCCTCCCCTTTGCTGGGCGGGGCCTGGGGGCGGAGCCTGTGGGTAATTTGAGGCTGTTTTCCAAGAGGCCAGAGAATGAAGACCGGCAGGCACCGGCGACTCAGCACCAAATGAGCTCAGACCCCAGGCTGACGCCTGAGACCCTGGTCGCCTCCAGGAAGAAGATGGTTGGAGTTTGGGGAGGAGGGACTTGCTTCCCTGTACTGGACTGACCTTGGGTTTCCTGGGAGCCGGACAGCGGGCAGCGGGTCAGAAGGTCGATGGGAAGTGGGCTGGCTGGTCAGACCCTCTCACTCTCCTGTAGTGAGCACACACACCCTCACCCCCACTGGGGATCAAGCCAGCAACCCAGGCCTGTGCCCTGACCGGGAATCGAACCAGTGACCTCTCGGCTGTATGGGACGGTGCTCCATCAACTGAGCCACACTGGCCAAGGCTAATTTAACTTATTTTAAAAATATATTTTTATTGATTTCAGAGAGAAGAGCGAGATAGCAACACTGGGGATGGAGCCCGCTACCTGGGCCTGTGCCCTGACTGGAAATCAAACCGTGACGTCCTGGTGCCTAGGTTGACGCTCCATCACTGAGCCACACTGGCCGGGTATCCGTTCTTTCTTTTCCAGCTAAAACACGTCTGTTTTCTCTGGGTGGCGGTCAAATATGGAACTGGAATGACGGGGTCTTACCTGCCGGCCAGTCAGAATCGATGTTGACTGTAGCAGCGCTGACTCCCCCTCCCCACCTTCCTCATCACACATGCTCAGTGCGTCTGGAAGCCAAGGGACCCCGCCTTCCTCCTCCAGGGGCCATGCACAGACCTTCACCCCGAGAATTCACATGTCGGCCGGTGGCACAGGCAGGGCTGAAGCAGTGGGCACAGACGTGTCCCCAAGGTGCTGCCCTGGAAGCGCCAGCTTCCTGGGCACCTGGGCCCCACTTTCCTCTCTGAGACCCCGGGTCCAGCTTCTCCTCTGACCCGTCAGTTCCCACCGTCCGCCCAGTGACAGGGCTTACATTTCCCAGAATTCATTGTTGTTGCTCGCAGCCAAGGACCAGGAGATGGTAAATTCAGAAAATCAGACACTAAACCAATATTCTGCGCTGGAACCGTCTTCCTGGGTCGGTTCATCATAAACTGCGGCGACAAAGCCGCAGAAGGAAAACGCTGATGACAAAATGAGTAGGAAACGCAATGGCGATGGGAGAGCCTGGGGGGCTCAGTGGGGGGACAGAGGGCGGGACCAGGTGCAGCTGAAGGCTCCGCTTTCTGCGGGTTCCCGCCCCCACCTGGGTTTCAGTATTTAAATTATTACTTCTTTAGCCCTGGCCGGTGTGGCTCAATGGTTAGAGCGTGGGCCCTTGCACCTAAGGGTCTCAGGTTTGATATCCAGTCAAGGGCACATACCTGGGTTGCAGGCTTGATCCCCGGCCCAGTCGGGGCATGTGCAGGATGCAACCAATTGATGTTTCTCTCACCCAATCTCCCTCCCTCCCACTCTCTCTAAAAAGCCATGGAAACGTATCCTCAGGGGAGGATTAATTTTTTTAAATGCTTAAAGTAGTAGCTCTTTGAGTTTCTGGAATTCTTTCTCGAGCCTTAGTCGCTGCAGCACATCTTCCGGAGCACGCTTCTGAGCGCGACGCACACAGCACCTCCTGGCGGGCTCCTCGCTGTGGTCTGAGTCCCTTTCCCGCGAGCTCCCTGGGAGGCCCAGCTCTGTCTCAGCTCGAGGCCTCCCAGCCCCGGGTCCCAGATCCCCATGTTGGGGTTCCAGACCAGTTCCCCGATCTGTGCAGAGCATACGTGTCCTTCCGCACCCGGCCAGCAGGTGGCAGCAGCGCCCTCCGAGAGTCCCCCTGGGACCAAGGCCTCCCGGAGGGCCAGCTGGTGGCTTCAGAGGGTCCCGGGAAATCCGGCACCAGGAGCTTTAAGCTCCTCAAAGTGCCATCGCATCGGTTAGGGTTCAAACCCACAAGCAACGGGCCAATGAGGGTGATTCTCGCAGTGTTTTTAATTGTGTTGATTTCAGAGAGGAAGGGAGAGAGAGAAACATCAACGATGAGAGGGAATCATTACTCAGCTGCCTCCTGCACGCCCCACACTGGGATCGAGCCCACAACCCGGGCCTGTGCCCTGACCGGGAATCGAACCCTGACCTCCTGGTTTATGGGTCGACACTCAGCCACTGCGCCCCGCCGGCCGGCCTCGCTGGGGTTTTTAATGACCGTTTGGCGCCTTCCTGACCTTACCATCGCCTGCGCAGGTCTCCACCCGCGTGATGGGCGTCAGGGGCCTTCAGCAGTTGCTGTGGTTGGACTGTTAAGTCGTCTTTATTGTTGAAAGTGTTACAGCCGCTTCCCCCATGACCCTGTGGCTGATGTTCAGAGGCCTTTGTCCTGCGTCACCTGCTGCTGGAGAATCCCTAGGGCCACTGTCACCCACTCACAGGTGAGCAGGCGGGCGGAGGAGAGTGCGTTTCGCCCAGTGCAACGGAACGGAGAGGGTGCGGGACCAGGTGAGGACCCGCCGGGACCTCCGCCTCCTGCGTGTGGAGGCGCACAGTCCCTTCCGCACGGAGCTCTGCGCTCAGCGGAGGCAGCGCCCCCCTTTATCAGGAACAAGTGTCCCCACTGACGGCGGATACCGACGTTCTGGGCGTGAATTCTCGCAGACTCCCTGACACACCTTGGGCACCATGATCTGAGAGGCCAGCTTTCTACAAACAGTGGGTTTTTCACCGAAAGGAGCCCACAGGATCCAGCCCTCTTTGGACAGATCGGTAACATTCTGAGAACACTCCTGAGGGGGGTGGGGAGCTGATTTCTCATCTTGGGGACCCTCCCACAGGTTTTTCGGCCCCAGTTATCTCTGGGGCTCCTCCCGCCCCCCCACCCCCCAGAGCTGGCACAGAGGTTGCCCCAGCCCAAGGCCAAGCCCAGCAGAGTGTGAGCGTGGGTCGCAGGGCAGGACGCTCTGCTGTGGGCGCGGAGGAGCCTCCCGGGCCAGGACCTGCAGCTCACCCCCCTCAGGCATTTTGCAAAACAAGAAGCAACTCACAGACAGACGTCAGAAAGGTGGTTATGGAGGGAGAGGAGGCGGAATTGGGTAACGGGGCCAAGTCCATGCTAGTGAAGGGAAGCGGAATTCTGGTGGTGGGCGCGCAGCAGGTGGTCACTGCAGCGCTGTGGACTGAGGTGTGGGCGTGTGACTAACCAGTGTGGCTGCAGTAAATTTAATAAAAAATGAAGCAAGTTGTTTCTTGGATGAGGAAACCCCTTCGCTGAGCCGGGAATGGGAAGTGTAGGCAGGGCTCCAGGAAAGGGTGATGTTTAAACATGTCAGGCCCTTCGGGGAGAAGGGGGACGCCTGAACGAGGGGCCCGTGCATACGGTGTTCATGTGTGAGGCGTGTCTGGACTGCTGGATTCCAATCAAGACCTAGAGGTCCGGTCCCGTGACTGGTGTGAGTTCTGGGGGGAATCCTGGGACTGGGGGTGTAATAGGCCCGTCTCCTGTTGGAGGGGCAGCCGGAAGGAGCTGTGACTGAGAAGGCGGCTGTTACCGGTGAACTGAGTTTTGAGAGTGACAAGGGCAGCCACTGTGGAAAACAGTGTGGCGGTTGCTCAAAACATAAGGAACAGACCTGCCTTGTGACCGGGTTCCGCGCTGGTGTTTATCGGAGAGAATCTAAACTCTAATTTGAAAAGGCCTGTGCCCTCTCTGCTCAGGTCAGCATCATCTCTAACAGCCACGTGTGGGAGCAGCCCAAGTGCCCATCCATAGACGAGAGGGCAAGAAAAGTTTATATACCACGGAATGCCATAAAAATAATAAAATCTGCCTCGCTGGCGTGGCTCAGTGGTTGAGCATTGACCTATGAACCAGGAGGCCACGGTTCGATTCCCAGCCAGGGCACATGCCCCAGTTGTGGCTCGACCCCCGTATGGGGCGGGCCGGAGGCAGCCGACCCATGATTCTCATCATTGATGTTTCTAGCGCTCTCGCCCTCTCCCTTCTCTGAAATCAATAAAAATGCATTTAAAAAATAATAAAATCTTACCATTTGCAAGAACAGGGATGGACCTAGAGGGTGTTATGCTAATGAAATAAGTCAAGACAGAGAAAGACAAATACTGTATGAATGACCTCACTTATATGTGGAAGTTAAAGCACAAAATAAATGAATAAGCAAAATTGAAACAGACTCATAAACACACAGACCACACAGTGCCAATGGGGGGGGGGGACGACGGGAAAGGTAAGGGGATTGAGAAGTACAGACTGGTCGTTACAGGACAGCACAGGATATAGTCCATGATATTGTGCTAACTGTGTGCTGCAAGGTGGGGCGCAGCTCATAAATCACACACGTGTCTAACGGTTACACTGCACATCGGAACTAAGGGAAGACGGTGCTGACGGTCAGCTGTCACTGACAAGTGACAAATCATCAATAAATCGGACCTCAGTTGAGAGGGATGGAAGGGAAAAGAGTAGTAGGGAAACTTAAATTTAACAGTTCTATAAATAAAACACACACAACTCACAAAATACACTTCTTTCATCCCTCGCCTTAAAGCAGGTGTGGTAGGAGGAAGAACGGGCCCAAGATGGCCACGCTCCACGCCCTGGAGGGGAATGTGTCCATGACGAGGCAGGAGGAGCCGAGTGCAGGTGGACTTCATGTTGCTGTGGGGCTGAGTGAAGAAGGTGGACCTTCGTCTGTGTTACCAGGTGGGCACAGCATCATCACTCGGGTCTGAAAGGGGTGGAGGGGGTACAGACAGGGTCAGGGTCCGGGTCAGGGTGAGGCCGCACGAGGGAGACCTGACTAGCCACGGCCGGCTTCCAGGGTGGAGGGGACCCGGGGCCAAGGCCTGCTGGGCGGCCTTCGTCAGCTGGGAAAGGGGAGACAGATGGTCCCGGAGCCTCCAGGAAGGTGCTGAGCCGCGTCCGCTGCTGACCCGGCGCTCGGTTCCGCCCGAGCTGCTCTGGGTGGGCGGCTGGGACTTTGCCGCCACTGGAAGCTCGCGAGGCGGGTCAGGCTCGGAGAAACGGGTGGCTTGTGAAACAGCGTCTTGTGTAGCTTTTTTCTTTTTAAATATATTTTTATTGGGGGCTGGAGGGGGAAACATAGGGGAAAAGGGGGAAATACGTAATACTTCCAACAATAAAGATTTATAGAAAAATACATTTATTCCAGAGAGGAAGGGAGAGGGAGAGAGAAACATCAGTGATGAGAATCACTGATCAGCTGCCTCCTGCAGCCCCACCCTGGGGATGGAGCCCACAACCCGGGCTTGTGCCCTGACCGGGAATTGAACCCTGACCTCCTGGTTCACAGGTTGACGCTCAGCCACTGACCCACGCTGGCCGGGAGGGAACAGCTTCTCGTTTAGCTTTTAAATGATTCCCAGCCCGTGGGGTGAGCGCTGTTCTGTGCGCAGGTATTTATTTCATCCTGTGACCCCTCTGCAAAGCCCCAGGCGCCTTTTCTCTGGGCTGAGAGCCGGTCTGTTGCAGGAAACGTTGTTGCTGGTTTTCCAAGCTGGAGGGTTGCTTTGTCCCTTGTTGGCTGGGGTGAAACGTGACTGGGGAGGGACTCCATTTCCAAGCGGAGGTGGTGGCGTGGCAGCTGGGCCAAGGCTGGGGGCTTTCTAGTCTCAGCAGCCCCCCCCCCCCCCCCCCCGAGAGAGAAGCCGTAGGGAAGGACTGGGGACCCGCCCCAGTCACAGGCCGAGGGAGGAAAGCAGGTTTGGCCAATCAGAGAGCATGCTGGAATGTTCTCACCATGAGTCTGGTTTTAGAAGGAAAAGTGACCATAAAACTGAGGGGAGTGAAGAACGCAGCCATGGAAAGGCACCTACAGGCGAGGCGAGTGCAGACGTGGGATAGACATTGGAGACTGTGGATGCGGGGACGGGGGCTCCTTTCCTGAGCCCCAGCCGCCGGGCCCGCCGCGCCCTCCATGCCCTCCCGACCTGGGCACCCCCCTCCCCTGCCCCCGCTCCATAACCAGTCCTCTCCGTTTAGGAGAAAAGCTTAGAAATCTCAGTAACCATGCCTGTCCCTGCTGGTCAGCAGGAAGAGAGCAGGCGTTCCCAGGAGAGAGGGCGCCTGGCCATGACCCTTTGCTAACTGGCCGAGGACTTCAGTTCACTCAGCAACCCCTCAGCCAGGAAAACCGGCCCAACACGGTCGGAGGGGCGTCTTGTTGCTGCCGAATGCTGGGCTGTGCGTCCTTACAGTCGGAGACAATGAGGGTGGTGCTTGCCAGGGGCCGGATGGTGTGCCCCCCACTTCCTGCGCCGTTGTCCCAGCCCCAGGACTCAGAGTGTGCAGACTGTGGAGACAGGCCCTTCAAAGAGGTGATTGTGGCCTGGCCGGTGTGGCTCAGTGGTTGAGCATCGACCTAGGAACCAGGAGGTCACGGTTTGATTCCGGGTCAGGACACAGGCCCGGGTTGCGGGCTCGATCCCCAGTTGGGGGCGTGCAGGAGGCAGCCGATCCATGATTCTCTCTCATCATTGATGTTTCTATTTCTCTCCCCTCTTCTTTGAAATCAATGAACATATATTAAAAAAAGTTTTTAAAAAGGTGATTGTGGCCCTGATCGGTTTGGCTCACTGATAGAGCGTCGGCCTGCGGACTGAAAGGTCCCAGGTTCGATTCCGGTCAAGGGCATGTACCTTGGTTGCAGGCACATCCCCAGTGGGAGATGTGCAGGAGGCAGCTGATGGATGTTTCTCTCTCATCGATGTTTCTAACTCTCCATCCCTCCCTTCCTCTCTGTAAAAACCAATAAAATATATATTAAAAAAAAAGGTGATTGTGGCCCTGGCCAGTGTGCCTCAGTGGATAGAGTGTGGGCCTTCAGACTGAAGGGCCTTGGGTTCAGTCCGGTCAAGGGCATGTACCTCCGTTGCAGGCTCGGTCCGGGTCCTGGTCGGGCACGTGCGGGAGACAACCAGCCAATGGTTCCCTCTGTCCCCCTTCCTTCCACTCAGAATCGACGGGGAGCTATCCCCGGGGAACAAAGAAGACCCAAAGGAGGGTGTGTTGAGACGGGTCCTTAGGGGCCTCGCCCGTGGGCCTGCGACCTCCCATGGAGAGGTCAGGACACACCAGGGAGCCATGGAGGCCACAGGAGCCGGAGGGAGGCCCCGGGGCCCCAGCCCTGTGTCTGTCGGCCTTCTCTCCTCGGCCCAGCCAGGCACTGCCCGTGGCAGGTGAGGCACCAGAGCAGGCAGTTAAATGCTCGTTAAGTCAGCACATCTCCAGCGAGCCGGAAGACAACCGTCCGACTGCTGCGGGGCCGCACACGCTCTGTGGGCAGGACAGGGGGTCGGGAGAGCAGCCAGGCCTTCCTCAGAGATCCCTGCCGCGCTGTGGCCCACATCTCAGTCCTCGGGCGCTGGCGGCTCCCACCTCCTCGCGCCTGCAGGCGAGGCCCAGAGCTGTCCGGTTCCAGTTCCGGTTCCGCTAGCACAGCCTGAGGCCTGCACCTGGGCTGTGTGTTCTGTCAGGAGGCAGGGAAGCAAGGGCTGGGCAGAGTCCAGGTGTCGGGGACCATGACTCGGTTTCTTGCCCTGGCAGATGGCTCGGTCTCTTTCCCTTTGACTTTTCCGTTGATTTTTAGAGAGTGGAAGGGCGGGGGGGAGGGGAAGAGAGAGAGAGACATCAATGCAAGAGAAGAGGGAGAGAGGGGCAGAAGCATCAATGATGAGAATCATTGCTTGGCCGCCTCCTGCACGCCCCACACTGGGGATCGGGCCCACAACCCGGGCCTGTGCCCTGACCCAGAATCGAACCGTGACCTCCTGGTTCCTAGGTCAATGCTCAACCACTGAGCCACACCAGCCTGGCGGTTTGTGTCACTTTTAAGTCCTGTCGCAGCAGTGGCTGGAGTTGGAGTCCTGTCTGTAGAGGGTTGGTTTGTCCCGCTGTGGATGGAGGTGGGTGTGGCAGTCCAAGGTGCGTGGGTCCTGGGAACCCCAGGCCGGGTTGGGTGCTGCAGGGCCTGCCAGCTGTTCCTCAGACTCCATAGAAAGCTCCAGGAGTGTGAGGTCTGATCAAATAACGAATCGCTGCCCCTCCCCTGGGAAGCTGACCTTTAGGTAACTGTGCAACCGACATTCCCTTTCGCTTAGATCACAGCCCATTGGCTCAGACCAGTAACTTCCCCTCCGGACTTGCCCCGGATCCGGACCGCCCAGAGAATTCCTGCTGAAAAGGCCCCCCTAGATCCTTACAGCCTCTCCCCGTCCCTGGGGCTGGTGCCCGTGGGGCTCAGCCCATCTGGTTTCCAGGTGACCGCTTTTGGCCTCGTGTGCTCCTCCTTCAGTGACCAGACAGTGGCCTCAGAAGAAAGCTGTCCGGCCGCAAGGTGTAGTTCACCACCTTTCTCTGCACCCCTTGTGGCCTTGGTGTGGCCTTGGTATGTCCTCGTGCCCGGCCCCCCATGTGAGCCCCGCCCCCGCGAGCCCCGCCCCCATGTGAGCCCCGCCCCCATAGAGCCCCGCCCCCTGTGGGCCCCGCCCCCGCGAGCCCCGCCCCCTGTGAGCCACACGCTGGGAAAGGAGAGGGCAGGTAAACAGCGGGAAACGCCCGCCTCCCGCACAGGCAACGCAGAGGCGCCACCTGCTCAGCCACAGCTCCATCCGCACCTCCTGCCTGCCTGCTGCAGACACAGGGCGACGGGGCCAGGGGCCAGGGCCCAGCCCGGGGGTGGGGGCGGTGGGGTGTCTGCTGGGCGGCAGGGCGGGAGGGCAGGAGCCTCCTGGGGAAGGCGTTTGCCGGGACTCAGCCGGGACCCTATTTCGTGCGGCTCCGGTAACTGGTGCGGAAGGTGCTGCCTCGTCGCTGAAGTTGGGGGCAGGCACCAGAAATGTAATTTCTTTCTTTTTAAATGTGTTTCTTTAATTGGTTTTTAGAGAGAGAGGAAGGGAGACGGAGAGAGAGAAACGTGGATGGGCTGCCTCCTGCCCGCCCCTACCCGGGAACCGGGATCGAACCTGAGACCCCTTGGGCCTGGCTGCCCTGCGCCGCCCTGCGTCCTGCTCTCCCTGCCGCTCCTCTCCCCGCAGGGTCCGTGCTCTGTTCCCTTCAGATGTCAACGCTGCCCTGGGGAGAGGGGATGCCAGAACCCACGCCAGATGGCATTGGCCCGTGTTTTAATCAAACGCCCTTGTCCGCCGCCGTGTGCAGCAGCCACGTGCTGTGCGGAGCAGACGGGAGCCGGCGCGAGCTTCTCGGGCTTTTGAGGTCAGGAAATGGACCCAGAGGCCCTCGGCGCGACTCCAGCGACCTGGGTGCGAGCGCAGAGCTGCGGCCCCGGAGGCCAGCCCTGCACAGGCATCGGAGGCCGGGTCCTGGCTGCTGCTGCGGGTGGGGGTGAGGCACAGCGAGGGCCCATGTGGTCTCCTGTGGTCTGTGGGCGGGGCTCAGCATCTCCTTCGCGTGTCTCTTTCAGGGTTTCCAGCCACCAAGTGCTATCCCATTTTATTTATTATTGTTGTTTATATATTTTTATTGATTTCAGAGAGGAAGGCTGAGGGAGTGAGAGAAACATCAGAGATGAGAGATCATCATGGATCAGCTGCTCCCTGCACGCCTCCCTACTGGGGTCGAGCCCGAAACCCAGGCATGTGCCCTGACCAGGAGTTGAACCCTGACCTCTGGGTTCATAGGTCATTGCTCAACCACTGAGCCACACCAGCTGGGCAAAGTGCTATCCCATTTTATTTTTAAAAAGTATATTTTATTGATTCTTTACAGAGAGGAAGGGAGAGGGAGAGTTAGAAACATCGATGAAAGAGAAACATCCATCAGCTGCCTCCTGCACACCCCCCACTGGGGATGTGCCCGCAAAGGAGGTACGTGCCCTTGACTGGGATCGAACCTGGGACCCTTCAGTCCGCAGCCTGGCGCTCTATCCACTGAGCCACACCAGTCAGGACTGTTACCCCATTTTAAAGATGAGGAAACTGAGGTTCAGAGACTTAGCTAACCCCAATAGCGAACCTGGATGAGTGCACACCCTGTGCCCTGTGTACCCTCTGAGTCCTGTGGGGCAGACAGTGATCTCCCACACAGAGTGAGAACGGGAGGCTCAGCAAAGATGAAGGGACCTGCTCCAGAGCTGGGTGGTGGCTTGGGCTCAGACCGGCCGGTCCAGCTCCAGGGTATTGATGCCTTTCAGGATTTCTTTGGAGCAGAAAGAGCTTTGCCCCAGGGGGTCAGATGGTCAGATGGCCACTGAGGGTTCATTGGAAGCTCACCCTGTGGCCGTGAGACTGCCTGAGCAGAGTGGGAGGGGTAGGCAGGGAAGATGTCTTCAGGGCGGGAAGTCCAGTGCCTAACAATGCGCAAAACTAGAGACAACGGTTAGGGCTTGGACCTCACTCACCCCAGGGTGAGCCTTCTCCCTGCTCTGCCATAGTCCTGCGGGCAGACCTGCCGTGCAGGAGGAGCAAGGGGCCGAATAGCCTGGAGGACTCCCAAGCACGACCTGTGTGATCCTCCCTTAGGCTCTGCGCCCTCAGGGCAATGGTGTCTGACCTGCATCAGATCATCTTAGGACGGGGCAATGGTGTCTGACCTGCATCAGATCATCTTAGGACGGGGCAATGGTGTCTGACCTGCATCAGATCATCTTAGGACGGGGCAATGGTGTCTGACCTGCATCAGATCATCTTAGGACGGGGCAATGGTGTCTGATCTGCATCAGATCATCTTAGGACAGAACCTCCTGTCTCTTGACCATAGAGTCAGAGTTTTGGTCAAACTAGAGGTAGCATCTAGGCCTCAGTTGTGTTTCAACTGTCGGCCCAGAAAAGCAGCAACAGCAGAGGCAGTGATGCCAGGGCTGGCTCAGGACCAGATGCAATGAGTAACGACGCCCCCCGCCCCCCCCACCAAACCATCCGTAGGCACCTCTGCCCTGAAAGGGCAAACCGGGGAAGCTGATGAGTACCCTGTGGAGATCCGTCCCTAAGAAAGGCTAGGAAACATAAAATCCCTTGAGGTGAGGGACCCAGTACAAGCACTCTCTCTACAGCCCAGTCACCTCCCTCCCCTTTCTTTTTTTTTTTTTTTAAATATATTTTATTGATTTTTTACAGAGAGGAAGGGAGAGAGATAGAGAGTTAGAAACATCGATGAGAGAGAAACATCAATCAGCTGCCTCCTGCACATCTCCTACTGGGGATGTGCCCGCAACCCAGGTACATGCCCTTGACCAGAATCGAACCTGGGACCCTTCCGTCCGCAGGCTGATGCTCTATCCACTGAGCCAAACCGGTTTTGGCACCTCCCTCCCCTTTCTCTCCTCAGGCCTTACCTGTGCTTCTTCCTCCTAAGCTCCAAGTGCGGTGTGTGTGTGCGTCTGTGTGTGTGTGTGTAAGGGGGAGGGAAAGACAGAGAGAAACATTGATGTGAGAGAAACACATCGATTGGTTGCCTCCGACCGGGGCCAGGGCCCAAGGAGCCTGCAATCAAGGTACGTGCCCTTGACCAGAATCGAACCTGGGACTCTTCGGTCCGCAGGCTGACGCTCTATCCACTGAGCCACACCCGCCAGGGCAGTGTGTGTGTTTTGAGTGCACGGTGGAAGCATTTTATTCATTTTCCCCCTTTATTTTTCCATCACCATTTAGCCCCCCCATATCCTCTTCCACATCCACCCAGGCCCCTCCCCCCACAATCACCACACTGTTGACTGTGTCCATGAATTCTTCCTTTTTTTCTGCTCAATCACTCCACCCCTCCCCCCGCCCCCCCAGAGCTGTCTGCTTGATCTCTATGAGCCGTCTCTATTTTGCTTGTTAATTCAGTTTGTTCATTAAATTCCGCATATGAGTGAAATCATGTGGCACTTGTCTTTCTCTGACTGGCTTAGTTCACTCAGCATGATGTTCTCCAGGTCCCTCCATGCTGTCGCTGTCAAAAGCGTAAAATTTTCTTCCTTTTTGTGGCTGAGCGCCCTTCTTTGCCTCTGTAACTGGTTTCCTGAGTCCATGCAGCCCAGCTGGCTCACTTCTCCGTCTGTGACTTTCTGGAGAAGCTCTTGGCACCAGAGTTCCTGGCTCTGAATTCTTTCCTAGCGGAACTGCAGGACCAAGGTCCCACTCTGCGGTCAGCACAACCATGTGACCTCCTTACGGGAGGGCCGTGAGGGCAGCAGTGCTGAGTGAGGCAGAGGAGACCCCACCACAGCGTTCAAACTACACAGGTTTGAACTGTGTGGGTCCACTGACACTCGGATTTTTTTTCAATAAATATCTGCAGAACTGGAAATGCATTTTCTCTTCCTTATGGTTTTCTTAATAACAGTTCCTTTTCTCTAGCTTACTTTCTTGTAAGAACCCAGTTTACAATGCATACAGCATGCAAAATGTGTGTTCACCGGCTGTTTATGGCATCGGTAAGGCCTGCAGTCAACAGCAGGCTGTGAGTAAAGTTCTGGGGGAGTCACAGTTATGTGTGAATACTGGGGTGTGTGGGGTCAGCGCCCCCCCCCCCCCATCTAGAGCAGACTGCTCTGCGCTGACTTCCAGGACCTGCTACACAGAGAGGCCTCAGCAGGACCTGCCTCAGGTGCCTCCAGCAGATGTTTATGTAACAAATGCTGTTTAATGTTGCTATGTGTCAGTTACTTTTCTTTCTTTTTTAATATATATATATATATATATATATATATATATATTTATTTTTTTTTTTAATTGATTTCAGAGAGGAAAGGAGAGAGAGAGAAACATCAACGATGAGAGAGAATCACTGATTGGCTGCCTTCTGCACGCCCCCCACTGGGATGGAGCCTGCAACCCGGCCTGTGCCCTCCTGGTTCAGAGGTTGATGCTGGCGAGTACCCTATGGAGATCCTGGGGCTGGGCCCATCACCGGCTGTCCACGGGTTATGCATGTATGTTCTTTGGCTGGTCCCTTTACCTCCTCTCATCCAGTCCCCCTCCTCGGTCCTCCCTGACAGCCGTCATCTGTTCCATGGACCCATGCCTGCTTCTAGTTTGTTCTCCCGTCAAACTGATGGTTTAAAGTACTTCGCCATGTTCAGAGCTCCTGCCTCTCATGAGGGCTCCTCTCTCATCCTCTGGGTGAGTATTTCTGAGCACCCGGATGTGCCCAGCCCCGTTAGGCACTCGGCTGCACGGACCCAGGAGGGCAGCATAAGGGGCAGTGTCAGCCCCTGTGACACAGGGTGTGTGGGTCCCACCCATGGCGGACACGGAGCTTCCAGGAGCCAAGACCGCTGCACAGTGTAGCTCAGCAAATGCCTGCGGTGAAGCCCGACTGTGCACCGGGCCCCCAGGAATGGGGGGGGGGGTCGGTTCAGTGAAGAGGAAGCACGGGGTGGGGGTCCGCGCGGAGGGAAGAGACGAGGTAGGAGAGCAAAGGGTTTTTGTTTCGAAGGACGATGCTGCAACAGGTAGACCGGACTCAGGAGCAAGGCAGGCTGCGGTGGAAGACATGGGCGGCCCTTCCCAGCAGGTGAGGACGGAGGAGGGCTTGGACCGGACCGGGAGGCCGGACGGAGGAGGGCCTGGACCGGACCGCGAGGTCGGCGCAGCAGAGGGGAGACGAGCCGGCTTGGTTTCCGGTGGAGGTTCACCCTCCAGGACACGGGCACCTCCGTCAGTGCTTCCTGCTCTCCAACCAGACAGCCCGAGCTCAGGCCTTGCACCCCCGGGGGTGGACGCCCCCCTGAGCAGGTGGCTCTTAGCGGGAAGCCCAAAGCCCCGCAGGGGGCGGGGGGCTTTCCTTGGAGCTCCTACACTACAGTCAGGTCGGGGCCCCGTGCCCCCCACGATCCCACGGAGGTAAAGGGCATTTTGCAGGCGACCCGGTCGGTGCGAACCTCGCGGGAGTCGCTGCTCTGCCGGGAGGTGAAGGCGAGGCCGGGCTCCTCGCCGAGAGTCAAGTTCACTTGCTGGGCAGGTGAGTCAGCGGCGAGGGTCGGCCTCCGGGGCCGGTGCAGGCCGCCGTGCCCGCCCTGGAGCCCGGCCGGCGCCAACCCGCCCAGTCGCCCACCGGGAGGGAGTGGCTGGGGTTCCTCGTAAAAAGTTCCGTCTCCCGAGCGTCCCCACCAGATCACGTGCCGCAGGTACGGCGCCGGCTGGCGGCTCCCCTCCCCCCCCCGCCCCGCCGGGCCTGCGGTGGCAGGAAAGCCCTCACCTCCGACCAATCCCACCGATGCCGCGCCGCGCGCGCGCCGAGCTGAGCCCCTTCCCCGCGCGTCATAGGCCGCCTCCACCAGGAGCGGTGACTGGCAGCTGCGCGGGCCTATGGCGGGAGGAGGCGGAGGCCGCTCGGCCCGCCCCAAGTCGCTTTGTTAGGGCGCCGCGGCCGCCCCCCGCCAGCCGGGCCTCCTCGGCCTGCCCGGCAGCCCCAGGCCGCGCCGCCAAAGCCGCGCGGGAAGGCAGCCCCGGAAGCGCGCTCCGCATCCTCCCCGCCGCGGGGCCGGGGTGCAGCTGCGCACCGGCGTGCGCCTGTTGTCAGCCTCAGCCCAACTCCGAACGCCCCGCTCCTGTGTCACTCGTCGCGGATTGGCCGGCCGGAGGCGGAGCGATAGTCAGGCGGTCCAATCGGATCCCGGTTTCCCACGCGCTCCTCAGGCCCCGCCCCCGGGGCCGCCCACGGAAGCAGCCTGACGGCTCCCATTGGCCGCCCGCGAGAGCCGAGCGCGCCGGGCGGAGCAGCGCCGCCGCCGTCGGGCGCGCGTCTCTGCAGCGCCGCGGTCGCCTCGGTGCCCGCAGCCCCGGGACCCCGGCGTTCCCGCACGGTGCGGCCCCCGTCGCCGACGTCCGACATCCGGGACGAGCGTCGCGGGTGAGTACAGCGGACTGGGTGCGCGGCCGGCCGGCTAGAGCCACCCCGAGGGCCGCGGAGAGGATGCCCGAGCCACTCCGCTCCTCTGGGCACGTCCCGACCGCGTCTCCCGCACCCCGGGGTTCCGGCGGGTCCTAGCTCCCCCCGATTGCTCTCTGCTCGTATTGTTTTCGCGTTCGCCCACTCGGGAGGCGGGGAAGCATCTCGAGAGCTCGGACCGAGAGGAGGGAGGCGAGGCAGCGGCGTCCAGGCGGCCGGCGCCGAATGGAAGTGACAGTGTCCGGGCGTTGGCGCTCGGTCTTCCCGCGGCAGGAGGTCCGCGCTGACTCGCGGCGGTGGCGGCACTTGGTATTTGTCGGCCGATTTTTGTCAACTTCGGGAGGGAGTGCGTGCGTGCGTGTGGCCGTGTGTCTGTCTGCGACCTGGGCACCTCCGGGCCGGCGGTTTCGGTGACGCTGCCCGGGCGCTCACCTTGGCGATCGGACACAGGGGGAGGAGAGCGGGGGTCGGCCCGCGGGGCCGGAGACCGCGGCCGCCCTGGGAGGGGGCCTTTCCAGCGGCTCCTGCGGGCGAGGAGACAATGACCGGCCCGGCGCGGGGTCCCTAGGCTGGGCGGGGGTCTCCGCGCGCGATCGCGGGCTCGGCCGCCGGGATGCTGCCGCGCCGCGCTGCTCACCGCCGGCCAGGACCCGCGTGGGGCCCGCTTTTGTTTACAGACCTCGCCATTGGGCGAGCTGCGGTGCCGCGCGCCCCTCCGAGCCGGGAGAAGTTGGTGCGCGCTGTCAGGTGACGCCCCCTCCCCCGGCCTCCTGGCGAGACGCTTCGGGGAAAAGACGCGCAGGCGGCGCCTTCCCTCCAGTCCCCGCTGCGCATGGCGCCCTGGTCCCCGCACCGTGAGGCGCCGCGTCCGGCCACGGTCCCTCTCTAGTGGGTGGCCGTTGCGGCCGTCGGGGCGCTCCCCTCCCTCCCGGGGGCTGGTCCTATCGCGTCCGCGGACCTGCCCAGGCTGCACCGAGCTGCCTTGGCTGTGTGCTGGCCGGGCTGGAAGGACGCGCGTGAGCCCTGCGGGACGCTGGCCAGTCCGTGCCCGCCCCCGTGGTACCCACGCGCCCTGGAGCATGTGGGGCATCTTGAGTCGGAGCGGGCGGTCGGGTTACCCACGTCTGCTGCCTTGGACGGGGTTGGATGGAGGTTAGGAACCTGAGTGATGAGGTCAAACCGACCTGGGTTCCAGTCCCTGGGATCCAGGCCACCGACTCCATCTCCCCACACCTCGGGTTCGGAGTCTGGAGAGCCGGGAGCGCTCCATTTGTGGGTGCTGAGGTGGGGGGGGGGGGTCAGGACGACTAATCAGCTGCTGACAGTGCCTGCCACATGAGTCCCTGGAATAAGGGGATGTCCTGCCAGAGGGACTCTTAAGATCAATTTATTGGTTTCAGAGAGGAAGGGAGGGGGAGAAAGAGACATCAGTGATGAGAGAATCGTGGATCGGCTGCCTCCCGCCCGCCCACACCCGGGCCTGGGCCCTGACCGGGAATCCAACCATGACCTCCCGGTTCCTAGGTCGGCGCTCAGCCCCGGAGCCACCGGGGCCAGGGGACCCTGACTGCGGACAGCAGTTCTGCGCTCGCAGCCCCGCGCTGTTCTGCTCCACACCCGGCCTGTCTCGCCGGCTCAGGTTAGCCTTGTTGTGCTTAAGCAACCGGGCAGCCCGTCTTCCGTTGGAATTTCCTTCAGGTTCTAGTTTCTCCTTTCCTTCCTTCTTCCTTAAGGCCAAGCTGGGGGGTGGGGGTGGTGGTGGTGGGGGGCGGGAAGGCTGTGCAGGTGGGAAGCGGCTCCGAGAGCCAATGGCAGCCGCGCACAGTGACTAATGCCCGGATGGAGGGAGGTTTGAACAAAGACACCTGGAGGCAGGGAGGGAGCACTTCCTGGTGGAAGTGGAACCTGAGCCCGGCAGCAGCTGGGGGAGCGCGACGCTGGGGGAGCGCCGGCTTCTGGAATATGCTCTTGGCACCCAAGAGGTGCTCCTGCTCCTCGGAGGTGGGAGGTCGTCCTGGGGGGTAACACGAAGCTGCTAAGGAAGGATCGCTGCCTGGAGGGGCAGCCCCCGGGGCAGCTGAAGGGGAGGCGGGAGGAGAACCGGCTTCTCTGCGGTTCCCCCTGGTCTGTCCTGCGCGGCTCCACGCTGATGGTCAGGCCCAGAGACAGCCTTTCCACAGGAAAAGCCGCGGGAACGCCTTCCCCCGCAGCACAGGTGTTTAGACCCGGCCGTCCCCACTGCCTCCGAGCAAGGTGTTGGGGGGTGGGGGGGGGGGACGCCCGTTTCAATGCCCTTTGACCGTCGGGGCAAATGATGGAGCTGGGTCCGGGGACACATGCTTTGAACGCAGACCCCAGAGGCCTTTGTGGCCCAAACAAGCAAACAAACCAAACAGTGGGCGAGGGCCTTGCCCCCTGTCCACCCCTGGGTTCCCAGACCTGCCGGGTCACCCCGCGTGGCAGTGGGCAGGCTCCAGCCAGCGCGGGTCCGTGGTGTCCCGCTGGGCGTCGGTAACCTGACACCGGCTGGGGTTCCTGCCCTTGTTCTGGGGACCCCGGCCCTCAGGGGTGGGAAGGAGGCTCTGCCCCGCCCCCCTCCCCACTGCTCTCTGGGGGACCAGGCAGCCGGGCCTGGGGCCTAGAGTTGAAGGGAGCACGTAGTTCGGAAATCTCACTAGCTGACAGTGTGACTCCACCCCAGGGCTCATCCCAGAGGAACCTGCCCGCCCGCCGCCCCCGTGGACCGGAAGGACTGGCAGCCCTGGCCCTGTCACTCCCCCCACAAATGCCTGCAGTTCCACCAGCTGAGCCAGCCCTGGGGGGGGGGGGGCGCCAATCCTGAAAGTTGCCCATGGCCTCCACTGGCCCAGCAGCTTGCAGTCTGAAGGGGAGGCGTTCTGTGCGGTGGCCCTGAGCCGCAGTGCGAGCTCCTAGCCCTGCTTTCCTGAGGGGAGCTCAGGGAACAGCAGGTAAGAGCGCCCCTAAAAGTCAGGGACGCGGAGAGGCGGAGGCCGAGGTGGGAGGCGGCATTGGTTCCTGTGGGCCGCTTTTGAGTCCGATGGATTCCCGCACCCAGAGGGTCCGGCTTGTGTGTCAGTCATTTGGGCTCCTTATTGAAAACACCTTTTCACTGGTGTGTGTGTGAGTGTGTGTGTGAGTGTGTGCGTGTGTGTGAATGTGAGTGTGCGTGTGCGTGTGTGTGAATGTGAGTGTGTGTGTGAATGTGTGTGCGTGTGTGTGAATGTGAGTGTGCGTGTGAATGTGTGTGCATGTGTGTGTGAGTGTGCGTGTGAATGTGAGTGTGTGTGCGTGTGTGTGTGTGGAGCATACATACGTTTTCTTGCTAAATTAACCAATAAATAGGTTGAGTGCATGTTTCTGGGGTCTGTCTCCCTCCCGACAATGTAGGACCAGAAAAGGCAGGTTTGCAGGGCCCCAGCCACACTGTCTGTTTCTCACAATTCCAGACTTCAGACCTCGTCGCCTCTAACGGTGCCGCTTTATGTAAATAATAACTCCTGTGTTAGAGGAACAGGGTCTCTCATCTGCACAGGCCCCGTCGGTGGTCTGCAAAGGTTTTTATTATGAAATGAAGGAGGCACTCAGGAGCCAGCCGCACGCAGCCAGGAGCAGGGTGTTTGAAAATGGAACAATGCGCCAGTGTAAGGAGATATTCCTGGTGAGGGCCTGCTCCCTGCCCCCTCCCCACCTACACCCCCTCCGCCCCTCCCTCCCCCCTCCAGCAGCCGACCTGCCTGTCCGGG